>NW_024351730.1:3176221-3553755 GCF_902729225.1 Pteropus medius | reverse complement strand
ACAAACGATTGTTTATATAGGTCACTTTTTAGCTCATGGTGATGGTTTATAAGGTTTTATATTATTTCCATTTAATTATGTTGATATTTACATATACTCTTTGGTTTCGGGTATTTTCATTTTGTTGTCAAGATGCATATGCGGAGAAAAAATGACTAGTCACTGACTTACTTATTGTTCAGAGATATGATGATGCATCATAAGCCTAGATATTAAAACAAACAGCTAGAAGAGTTTATTCTTTCAGGCTTGATTCCTGAATATTTTTCTTGCCTGCAGATGATACTGGCAGCAGAAGAATTTTAGATTAATAACCTCTTTACACATCATGTTTACTTGTACCTTTGTTATGACATCAAGTAGAACAAAAACCAGTACAATTGTTTATATTATTGAGTACTCACTCTGTACCAGAGTCCTCTAAATGCTTTGTGTGAAACAATGTATTTAATCTTCAACATCACTCCACAAAGGAAATCCTAATATTATCCCGATCTTGCAGGTGAGGTAGCTGAAGCACATAGAGTATAATAATTTGCTCAACATCACACAATTGGTAAGTGGTAGAGCTGAGATTCATACCTAAAATGTTTGGCTCTAGAATCCATACAGTTTATTACCATGTTATACTGTCTCTCAGCATTAGTTGACACCTGAAAGTGCAGAATGATTTAATTTTGAAGAGATGAATCCTCAGCTTAAAGAAATTTGAGAGCATTGTCCACCTGTATCAATTACTAAAAACTTCATCTGATTTATAAAACATTATAAAATATAGGAATTGGTAAATCTGAGAACTGGTTCTGGGAAAAAAATTGAGAAAAGGAGTCATATAAATTAAAATAAAAGGATGTAAAAATTGATAACAAATACTACAATCATAGACATTAATTGAGAATGATTGTTTTCTTAAAAAAATTACTGCCAAATTGATAAAACAGAATTATAAAAAGTAGTAGACAATAAATCATGGAAAAAATTTAAAATATATGAAAATATATTAAAAGCCACAAAGTCTACATATTCACTGGAGAAATCTTTCAAGAGAAATACAATTATCAAGTTATATTATCTGTTCTAGGTCACAAAAACAATGTGAAATTAGAAAATTCATCGTATGAAGTTAGTGTCATTTAATCCCAAACTTGGTGATAATTTAATTAAAATAAAAAACTCTGTGTGGATTTCACACTTGTACATAACAAAAATAATCTAAACAGAAATACTAACAACTACAATTAAACATAATTCAATATTACCTGAAAAAGATTTGGTCCAAGAATGCAAGTGAAGGTAATTTAATGAAATATATTAGTTACTAAGTTAAAAAAAAATCGTATCAATTTAGTATATGTCTAAACTAATACTTAAATGACTCATCTCATTTTAAAATGGAATTTAATAGTTATAGAGAATAATTCTTTTTTAATAAAATATTTTAAATCAAATTTTTAAAACTATTTTCAGGAAAAAATAATTTCTGCTTCATCATTTATATTTACCACTTTTTAAAATTTTACAGTGGTGTATTCAGTAATATGCAATATGCATTTAGCAATATGCATTCAGTAAAAACCATACCTTGATTTTTGTATTTTGATCTTTTCCCAGGCTAGAGATATATGGTAAGATACTGTTTTGTGATTCTGGGGAGTGGCGAAGAGCCAAACTCCCAGTCAGCCACGTGATCATAAGGGTAAACAGCTGGGACTCTACAGTGTAGTATTAAATGGATTTTCACATTTTCAACTTACTGTCTCTTCAATTTAAGATGAGTTTATTGAACATAACCCTATTAAGTAGAGGAGCATCTGTAGTATTTTTTAGAAATTTCGATCTAGTCAATGATATGTCAGAAAATAAAATCAGGAATAATAAATAGTGGAAGAGGAAAATAATTATAAATGAGATTATTTTAGGAACTCCAAAAAGCATCATGTTAAAATTAACTTAAATTTAGTAACAGTGGGTAATTTTATCAAAGTCAATATGCCAGCAACTATCATGGATAGTGGGCAAGCAATGGTGGGAGAAATTCATATCATATTGCAATGGTTAGTGAAAGCTTTTTGCAGATTCCCTATAATTTAACTTTTTAACCTGGCATTTATTTGGAGCTTTCGTGCTCTCTCTCTCTCTCTCTCTCCCTCTGTTAAGGTTTTTGTAATACTGCTGTTCTTTCTTTGACTTTACTTTAGTATTCTCTCCTGTTTAACCAAGTTCTGTACACAACTCCTATTCTAGTGCTGTTAAATTACATATCAAATTACTTAGAATTAGTAAATATATTTATTTTGTAATTAAGTACTTTGAGGCACTGCAAATTTTTCCAAACCTCAGTTCAATTAAGGTTTTACATTTTCTTCACTTTCATCAGAGTGAATGAATCCTGAATGAATGGATAACAATCTTAGCTATGAAAAGATAAGGGCAACTCAGTTATTTTTAGAATGATTTTCATTTAATTTTGTTATTCATGGGTAAAATTTCTTCATTTTGTTTCTTGTCTGTGACAGGGTTTGGAGTGAAAACATTGAAGACATCTAAATTGTTCTTTTTTTTATTTTCCCACTTTATGGAATTGAACTATATTTTGACCCTCACATCACAAAGTTCTGACTCTACAGAAGTTCTGAAGAACACATTTGAATAAGTAGTGGATTATTCCATATGAATTTTCTAATCAGGCTTTATTTGGTATTTATAATTATTAGTAGTAGTAATTTTGAAAAAAATGTTTTTTTCTTTTTCATTGTATTTAGAAAGAGAATATTTCATTTAGTTAAGCAGAACAAAAAATGAATATTGATTGCATTGTTTATGGGTACCAAAATTTTTGTTTGTATTGCATATAGAACTGAAAATACACTAGAAATGGAAGCATTCTAAAAACAAGATACCTATATGTCTATCTTTCATTCATGATACATATTCATGGCATTTCAGCTTATGTTAAGGTCTGCTTACGATTTCTGCTTCTTCACAACATCGACTCTCTATGATCCCACATAGTCCACATTGTACTCTAATCCACTCAAAGCATCTCTCCAGCTTCATTCCTTAATACTAATTTTCTTATTACCTTGATATTTGCTAGATCAATTTCAAAAACTAGAAAGAATACAATCAGTCTGTTTGAGGGATGTGTGTGTGTGTGTGCTATGTCTTATTATAGGACTCTGTCTTATAGATAAGCCACCTTTGAATTAGATAGCTTGTAGTCTAATCAATGATGGTCACAGAGAAAAGGGTTAGTGGGAAAAATGCCACTAATGGGTATTTTAAGCTGAGTTTGTGTCTATTTATTCGGTTATTTGTCCAGTGCTACTTATTAAGTTTCTACTGTGTACTAGTCATTGTCTTAGGCTCTGAGTTACAGGTCCTCTGAAAAAGTAAAGAATAAAGCAGAATACAGGTATGTGAAGTGATAGAGTTGCCACTATTGTTAAGGTAATAAGAAGAACTCTCTGATAAAGTGACATTTGAAAAGAGGCATTCAAGATGGTATGAAGGAGGTCATACAACTATCTGAGGGAATGGTATGTTAGGTACTATGTGAGGTGAGCATGCTTGGAAAGTTTGAGGATCAGCCAAGGATGCTGGTGTCATAAATAACAGAGAATGGCAGGAAAATTATAAAATAATGAGATCTGAAAGGTAGCTAGGCTTTTGGGCCATGGAAAGGTCTTTGATTCTTGCTATTTTTAGATGGAGACCCATTGGAGCATTTGAGCAAAGAAGAGGCATCAACTTATTTATGTTTTTCTCTAGAATAATTATGGTGGCTAGCTGTGGAAATATTTCATAGAATGGCAGGAATGAGAAGATGGAATTTTTCCTTAATGTAGTTGTGGATGATGCAGGCACCATGATTAGTACATACCTATTTCAATTACATTGAAGGTTTGACAGGGCAAATCTAGCATACCTAGTGAAACACCCTATTACACTTCATATTTATAGAGTAAATGAAAGAGTTCCTAATTTCTATAAGTGTGTATTTTAGGGGGATATTGACAATATCAGGGAACCTTCATATTCATAAATAGGCTTCTGGATATTATAAAGTTCAAATTTTACTTATGCTATTTTTAGTTAGTTCCTTTTACAAAGCATTCTGTGTGCACTAAAAATATAACCTATTCATTTTATACTCATTAAGAAATCAATGTTTTAGAGCAAATGTTACAAATGAATATTTAATTTGGTTGCAATTTAGAATGTATATTTACAGAACACTTCTTATTAACACAAACCAGAATGGCTAAACATAGAAAAATTTGACCTTCTACTATAACCATTCACTTGGCTTGGCATTTTCAAAAGTACCAGAACTTGATTTAACCTGGTTATGTTTCCTTCTGTAAACACATATGTTCCTAATGAGGTTCCACTCCCCAGGTGGCATGCAGCAAGTTGAGTATTTTTGCATTTCTCTGCAAAGTCAAATACCTAAACTTCCAGTTGATACTGAGGAAGGTTTAATATCCAAAAGCTATTCCGATAAGCTGCTATTATAAAGTACCTTCTTATTCTTACTCAAAATGAGCAAAAATGAATGACTCTCATCAAAATGAGGTCTTTACAAATATAAACACAATATCTTTAGATATACACTTGAGCTTTACCTTAGGGACTAAGAATAAGAGGAAAAACTACATCCTAATTTAACTAACCCTTTATCACGTTTTTCTCCTTGGGCTTTTCTTTTCATTAAAAGCCAAGGTTGATGTCAAATTGTTGTACACTATGTTGTAAAAACTTTATTAAGCCAATAAATTAATTTCTGAATGCTCGTGTTCACTGAAGCCAGGTGAATAAAGAACAGGTCACACCATGCTCATAGAAGCTTAAGAAAATCACCTGTGTTCTTCTCGATCATAATTCTCCCATCTTACAGGTCATCAAACAATACCTAAGCTGCCGAGTTCCAAGTGTAGACTGTGATGGTTTCACAGTTCACTTCAATCTTTTAGAAATAAATAACCTTCCATTTAAACCACTAACATTGCTTATACTTTCGTTAAAATTGTAGTCATTTTGCTAAATAGAGGGTCATGAAGAAATAAGAGATAGTTTCATGTATTGTTTTATCACCACTGAGCAATGTTTTCTGGCATTTAGAAATTGATCTTTGCTATACACAAGCCTTGTATAAGAGAATTAATTGGGTCATGGTTATCTTCTTATTAATATTATACATGAATCTTTTATAAAGGTTAGCAGAGGATTGGTACCTAACATTGTTAGAGCTAGTAATTATTCATTGCAGATTTATGCCTTTATGTACTTAAGCAACAACAAAATGCTTTCTTAAATGCCAGTTAAGGACCTTTTTAATTTATGAAACTCTATGTTGTTTCTGTGCAGCATTTAACTAGACCACTCATGTTGCTAACAAAGTTCCTCTGAATAACTCAGGTCTCAATAATGATCCTTTTCCATTTTGTCAATGCAGGATATTATAGGGAACCCTATGCCTGAAGACACTGCATAGACTAGATGGACAACAATAGATTTCTTTCAACCTTATAATTATTGAGAAGATTTAGTAATATTATCTCTAGGTAAAAAGAAACTTGTATTTCTGCTAGCAATTATTTTTTATCAGCATCAACAATAATTAACATCTTTCATTTATCTTCATTCCCCAGGGTATATGCATTTTCGAATATAAGAATGAATCACATAAAAGATCTTTTTAGAATGTTGTGTAAGCATTTTATGATATATGTTTTCTTGGTGGGCGCTAAATCTTTAGGGAGAAGTAAAGAGTTTAATCAAATATTTAATTTGGAAAACTCACACAGGAACAATTGTTCATTATTTTTGTAGAATTCTGGTTTTAAATTGTAGTAGGAAACACTTTTCTAATGTCACAATATGCCAAGCACTATCTGCCTGGCGTGTGGTTTGTATGTTTGTGGGTGTGACACAAATAGACTCAATGATATACCTTTGCTCTTAGTTTTTACCCTCATATAGATGTTATGATGATTACACATAGAACAAATGGAACTGTTACATTTCACAACTTAAAAATTTTTGTATACTATTATGTTATGTGATCTATCAGATTTAAGACAGTTGCATTTTCTTTTATTCACATATTACTTTGTTAGTGAAAAGACTCTGGGGTTTCATTTGGCAGTCTTCTAGTTATAGATACAAGTCTTCTGTCACACAGCTTTGATAACCAGCAAAGACAGTCTGTGATACTTCATTTTAATCAATATGTAATAGAGACTAGAAGAGAATTAATTGTACATTAAAACAAGACTTGGTTTTCTTTGGTTCCAAATTAGTCCATTTTCAATCTTTTGTGAATATTTTGATGGTCTCTTTGAATTACCCTTGCAATTTTGGAATTATTTTTATTTTAACTTATTTTATTATTTTTTATTAAAAATTATTGGGGTGACATTAATTAAAAAAGTCATATAAGTTTTAAGTGTGTCATATGTATATTGCATTGTGTGTTCACTATCCAAAGTTAGATTTCCTCTGTCACCTCATATTTGACCCCTTTTACTCCTATCTACCTCTCTACTTCCCTCTTTCCCTCTGGTAACCACTAATCCACTGTCCGTGTCCATAAGTCATGCTTTTTGTCGCTTTCAGTTTTAAATCCCACATATGAGCTAAATCATATGGTTTTCAACTTTTTTGGTCTTACTTATTTTGCTTAGCATATTTATCTCAGGGTATATCCATGTTGTCACAAATGGCAGATTTCATCTTTTTTATAGTTGAGTAATATTCCATTGTATATATGTACCACAGCTTCTTTATTCAATCATCTATTGCTTCCATGTCGTGACCAAGTCCTGACCACTGTAAATATTATAAGTACCTGCTATGACTATCGGGGCACATATATCTTTATGGATACATGTTTTCAAATCTTTTGGGTAAATGCCCAGAAGAGGAATTACTGGGCCATATGATATTTTAATTCTTAGTCATTTTGAGCAACTCGTTTTTGAACAATACTATTTTCCATAGTGGCTGTACCAATTTACATTCCTACAAGCAGTGTATGAAGAGTCCTTTCTTGCCGCAACCTCTCCAACACTTTTTGTTACTTTTCTTGTTGATGATATCCACTCTAATAGGTGTGAGATGGTATCTCATTGTGGTTTTCATTTGCATTTTCCTAATAGCTAGTGAAGTTGAACAGTTTTTCATAGGTCTTTTGGCCATTTGTATGTCTTCTTGAGAGAAGTGTCTGTTCAGGTTCTCTGCCTATTTTTTAAATTGGATTATATGTTGTTTTTTAATGTTGAGTTGTATGATATCTTTGTATATTTTGGACATTAGCCCCTTATCAGAGGCGATTTTTGCACATATATTCTATTCGGATGGTTGCCTTTTTTGTCTTATGGATGGTTTCTTTGGCTCTGCAGAAGCTTTTTAGTTTGATATGGTCCCATTCATTTATTTTTGCTTTTACTTCCTTTGCCTTTGAGGTCAAATTAATAAAATCCTCTCTAAGTCCAAAGTCCATGAGTTTAGTAACTACGTTTTCTTCAATGCAATGTACTGTTTCAGGTCTTTTATTCAGGTCTTTGATCTAATTTGAGTTAATTTTGGTGTGTGGTGATAGACAACAGTCTAGTTTCATTCTTTTGCAGGTGGCTTTCCAGTTTTCCAAGCACCATTTATTGAAGAGGCTTTCCTTTCTTTATTATATATTTTGGGCTCCTTCGTTGAAAATTATTTGCCCATAAATACAGGGGTTTACTTCTGGGCTCTCAAATCTGTTCCATTGGACTGTGTGTCTACTTTTTCTGCCAATACCATGCTGTTTTGATTATTGTCCTTTTATAGTATAATTTGAAGTTAGGCAGTGTGACACCTCCAGCGTTGCTTTTTTTCTCAGCATTGCTTTGGCTATTCAGAGTCTTTTGTGCTTCTGTACAAATCTGATAATATTTTTTGTTCTGTTTCTTTAAAAAGTGTCATTGGGATTTTGATGGGAATTACATTAAACATGTATAATGCTTTAGGTAATAAGGTCATTTTAACTATGTTGATTCTTTCAATCCATGAGCACAGAATATCTTTCCATTTCTTTGCGATTTTTCAATTTCTTTTAATAATGTCTTATAGTTTTCAGTATATAGGTCCTTCACATGCTTCATTAAATTTATTCTTAGGTATTTTATTTTTTTTGTTGCAATTGCAAAAGAAATTTTTTTTCATTTCTTTTTCTGAAATTTTATTGTTAGAGTATGGGAACATTGTGGATTTTTGTACACTGATTTTGTATCCTGAAACTTTATTGTATTTGCTTATTATTTTAAATAATTTTTTTAGTGGAGTTTTTAGGGTTTTCTATATAGAGAATCTTGTCATCTGAAAAAAGTGACAATTTCATCCCCTATTTAGATGCCTTTTATTTTTTTCTCTTGCCTGATTGCCCTAGCTATGACTTCCAATACCATATTGAATAATAGTGGTGATAACGAACAGCCTTGTCTTGTTCCACCATTAAGTATGACATTAGCTAAGGGTTTGTTGTATATGGCATTTATGTTAAGGCACTTTCCCTCTATATTCATTTTATCAAATGTTTTCATCATAAATGGGAATAGTATATTGTCAAATGCTTTTTCTGCATCTATTGATATGATCATTTGGTTTTTATTCTTTATTTTGCTTATGTAGTGCGTCACATTCATTGATTTGTGTATCTTAAACCATCCATGTGGCTCTGAGATGAATGAAGCCACTTGATCATGGTATTTAATCTTTTTAATGCGTTGTATTCGATTTGCTAGTATTTTATTTAGGATTTTTGCATCTGCGTTCCTGAGAGATATTGATCTAAAGTTTTCTTTTTTGTGTTATCTTTACTGGGTTTTAGTATAAGGTTAATGTTGACCTCATAAAGTGAGTTAAGAAGAATTGCCTCTTCTTCATTTTTTTGGAACATTTTGAGAAGAATAAGTCTTAACTCTTCTTGAATGTTTGGTAGAATTCACTGGGAAAGCCATCAGGTCCTGGACTTTTACTTTTTTGGTAGGTTTTTGATGATTGTTTTGATTTCCATACTGCTTATCAGTCTATTTAGATTTTCCAGTTCTTCATGATTCAATCTAGGAAGGTTGTATCTTTCTAAAAACGTGTCCATTTCTTCTAAGTAATTAAATTTGATGTTTTATTATTTTTCATAGTATTCTTGTATGATCCTTTGTATTTCTGTGGTATCTGTTGTAACTTCTCTGTTTATTTGTGTCCTTTCTCTTTTTTCCTTAGTGAGTCTACACAGAGATTTATCAATTTTATTGATCTCAAAGGACCAGCTTTTTGTTGCATTAATTTTTTCTATTGTCTTTTTGTTCTGTTCTAATTTTTATTATTTTATTCCTTCTGACTTTGGGCTTCATTTGTTCTTCTAGTTTTTCAAGATGTAGTGTTAGGTTGTTTATTTGAGATCTTTCTTGTTTCTTGAGATAGACCTGTAATGATATGAACAGATTTATCAAATGTTTTAATTATTTCCTCTTATTACCACTTTTGCTGTGTTTTGGTATGTTGTACTTTCATTCTCGTTTGTTTCCATGTATCTCTTGATCTCTCCTTTTATTTCTTCTCTGACCCAGTAAGTGTTCAGTAGCATGTTTCTTAATCTTCATGTATTTGTGATTCTTCCCACTTTCTTTTAACAATTGATCTCCAGTTTCAAAGTGTTACAGTTAGAGAATATGCTTAGTACAATTACAACCTTTTAAAATTTGTTGAGGCTAGTTTTGTGTCCCAACATATGGTCTATTCTTGACAATGTTCCATGTGCACTAAAGAGAATGTACAAGCTGCTATTTTAGGCTAAAAGGCTCTATAAATATTCATTGTGTCCAGTTGGTCTAATGTGTCATTTAAGGATGTTATTTCCTTATTGACTTTCTGTTTAGATGATCTGTCCATATTTTACAGTAGAATATTTAGTTAAACTACTATGTACTGTTTGGTCTGTTTCTCCCTTTAGTCCTGTTATAATTGCTTTACATATTTTGGATCTCCCTGATTGGGAGCATAGATATTAATAAGTGTTATGTCTTCTTGATGTATGATTCCCTTTATCATTATGAAGTGTCCTTCAGTATCTTTCTTTACTTTTTTTTTTTATTTTGAAGTCTATTTCGTCTGATATTAGTATTGCTACTCTCGCTTTCCTCTGAATGCCATTTGCTTGAAATATCATTTTCCACCCTTTCCCTTTGAGTCTATATTTGGTTTTGGAGCTGAGATGTGTCTCCTGGAGGCAGCATATGGTTGAGTTTTGTTTTTTGATCCAATCTGCTACTCTATGCCTTTTTATTGGTGAGTTCAGTCCATTTAAGGTGATTATTGAAATATGAAGTTTTCCTATAGTCATTTTATCTTTTGTTTTTCAGTAGCTCCGTTTCTCTATTGTTTCTTTGTCTTGTTGTTTCTGTGTGTTATTTTAATTTGGTGGTGTTTTATGTGTTACAGTTCATAATATTTGGTGTGTGGGTGCCATTAAGCTTATATAAAGGTAAATTTTATATTTACAGTAGATAATTTTCTTCTGCATGCACCTTATTGCTATTCCTTTTTGCAGATTTGAATCTTTATTTCTTCCCCTTTTTTGTTTTTGTTGTCTCAAATTATTCTTACCTATCCTATACATTTAGTCTAAGTTGCAGTAGCTGTTGTCTTCTTTTAAATTTTTTTGTTTGTTTTTTAGACTTTAACCATCATGTAATATTTAAGCTTATAATACTCTATATTTAATAAGGGTTGCACTTTTCTGTTTCATCTGTTAATCATCTCAGTCATAGTTATGTATTTTTTTTATCCTTTTGTTTCAAGTAAAAAGGCCCCCTTCATTATTTCCTGTAATGCTGTGGTGGAAAATTCCCTCACATTTTTTATGTCTTTATCTCTCCTTCATATCTAAAGGAGAGCTTTGCTGAATATATTATTCTTGGCTGGTAATTTCTTTCTTTAAATAGTTTGAATATTTGGTTCCACTTCCTCCTTGCTTGTAAGGTTTGTGCCGAGAAGTCCAATGATAGTCTAATGGGTTTTCCTTTACAAGTTACTGTCTTCTTTACCCTGGCTGCCTTGAGAATTCTTTCTTTGTTGTTAATTTTTGACAATTTTAATATAATGTGTCTTGGAGAAGGCCTTTATGGATTGAGAAAATTAGGTGTTCTGTTTGCTTCTTGGATTTGAAGATCAAGTTCTCTCCATAGGTTTGGGAAAGTCTTGTCAACTATTTGTTTGAATACGCTCTCTGTTCCCTTCTTCCTTTCTTCTCTTTCTGGTATACCCATTATTATTATTATTTTTTTTTATGGTGTCAGATAGTTCTTATAGAATACTTTTCTTTCCCATTCTCAAGTCTCTCTCTTCTTCCTTCTGCTTCATTTCAGATTTGTGTCTTCGATATCAGTAATGCTTTCCTCCATCTGATCAGCTCTATTCCCTAAGCTTGCTATCTCATTCTTCATCTTTTGTAATAAAATCTTCATCTCCAGAAGTTCTAATTGATTCTGTTTTGGATTTTCAGTCTCCTTGGTGAAGTATTTCTGTTGTTCATTGATTTTATTTCTAAGTACTTTGACCTGTTAGCCAGAATTTCCCTGCATCTACTTGTGCAGGGAAAGTGCAATCTTGAACTCTTTTATTTAAATCACATATTTCTATATCTTTAAGTTTATTTTCTGGAGATTTTTATCTTTCTGACCTGTTTTGTCATCTTGACTGTTTGTGGTGTTTGATGGACTATTTCTTCACCTGGGCCTTAATGAGAGCATACTCTGCTTTTTAACAGGTTAAAAAGTGGTCTCTTTTTAACAGGTTGATTAGAAGGGGGTTTTCTTTCGAATTTCAGTAGGTGTCGTCCAAGCCTCTTGAATCTCTGCTTTGAGGTTAAAATACCCTTTCCTTTCTGATAAGCTGTGTGCTTCCTCTGCAATCTGGTCACTTCAATCTCAGGGCGCCACTCCTGTGGAAGGATGTGATGAGTGAAAGGGATCTAAGCCTCTGAAAAGGCCCTGAAGTCTTGTTACTGCCCAAATAGTCAGATGCCATATTTTGAGGCTTCCTTAAGAACCAGCCTGATTGAGTGGGGTGGAGTTGATTAGGAGAGGCTGAGATGTGTGTGGCCCTTCTTCTTCTTGTAGTGCTGTCCCCATGATTTTCAGATATCTTGCTTTGACATTACTGCACCTTTTTCTGGTACCAGCTGTAGTGTATGTTTTAATACCGGTTGCACAGATTCCCTGGGGCTCAGTGGTGTTAACTCTGAAGAGGATATTGGGTGGGAGCATGCTCTGGATTGGTGGGTGGAGACAAGGCCAGGCTCCATGACTCAGACTCTTGCTTGGCATTGGCGATTGCTAAGACACAGCTGCCACCTCTCCACGCTCAGTTTGTGCCCTGCTCTCTGCCTTGATCCTTGGGATCCATTGCATAGAATATGCTCATCACTGAGGCAGCACTCATCTGGGCTTCAAAGAGCCAAGAACCAGCCGGAAATCTCTCTCCTTCCACTTCTGGGGAACTCCGGCTGCATACTACAGCTCCTTTGTTTCTTTCTCCTAAACTGCCTCCCAGACTTGTGCAATTTGCCCGCTTTTGATGCTCCGATGTGCAGATCTCTCAGATGTGCTTGTGTGTAGGTTGGGTGTTTTTTGTTGAATCTTTATGTTCAGCTTGTTGTCATTTCAAGGGTTGAGAATCAGAAGATCCCTCATATGGCTATGCTTCTGATGTCATTCCTTTCATGAATTTTTAATTTCTTGCATTTTCACCATGCATTTCTACAAGCCATATATTTTCCCCTCTGGAACAGGGAAACATAATTACCCACTGGCCAATTTAAAAACCTATTCATATTTTCCAATCTTTATACTAACAATGAAATTTTCATACAGTAATATAAATTTTTTAAATCATGTTATTGAGATATATGATTGACATATAAAAAGCTGTACAACTCAATGTATGCAGCTTGATGGGTTAGAGAATGAGTACAAATCCATGAAACCATCATCACCATCAAAGCCATAAACATATCCACCACCTCCCAGAGTTTCTTCTTGCTGCCATTATTATTATTATTATTATTGTTGTTGTTGTTGTTATTGCTGTGGTAAAAACACTTAAGATCTTAGCAAATTTTAAATATCCAATATGTTGTTGTTAGTTACAGGTATTATACTGTTTAATAGTTCTCTTAAGTATGAAAGATTTAAAATTATTTTTGTCATTTAGATATTTTAGGGGTAATTTTTACACAATAGATGAGGAAAATGAGTTTTATTTCTATCAAAATGTATGAAAATTAAACAAACATATAATTGCTCTGTTTTCTTACTTTTGGATATATCAGGACATTTTGAGGGCAAATTCTGTTGATTGTACATTTTGTATTAAAATTTGGTTATACAATATAATACTTTAAAGTAGAATGTGGTCAGGGCGAAGATTCTGTAAACAAAATGATAATGAACAGTTTGGTTTGAATATGTTTAAACAACTGCAACAATAGCAGTAACTATGTCAACTAGCTTTTATTGAGGGATTACTAGTAATGGTGCTAAGTACCTTGTAATTATTAACATTTACTTCTTACATTCCTATGAAATTAAAGTGTAGTTATAATAGCAGTTTCACAGATGCAATTATTAAGAGGTTAAATAATACGACTCCACTGACCCATCAAGTAGTAAAACATGATCCGAACCACAACCCATTCTTGCACTCTAACCTTTACAGAATGTTCTCTCCCACTTGATTTTAAACTTCTGGGTTGTCATGTTATTTTATACAACAGGAATATGGAGAGTCAAAATTCTTATTTTATTTAAAGAAAAGACAATAAAAACAGATGAAAAACACTGCAGAGAAGAAATGCGCTATCTTTACAAACAGCCAGATACAGTATAGTAACCACATCCTGGACTTGGAGTTGCAAGACTTAATTTAAATACTTATTATATTCTTTATTAAAACACAGTTGAAATTTCTGAGAATGCTATTTTTTTTCTGTAAGGAAGGGGTAATGATTGCTACTTTATGAGGGTTTTTTGGTAAATATTCAATATATACTTTAAGCGCAAGCTTTTTATAAATGTGAGAATCCATAATATTTTTATGAACATATCATTGCCTTATGTTATCAGTCTTCTCTAAGATTGTTATTAGATAATTGACTTTTCTTTGATGTTCTCCTATCACACATGGGCACTTAAGTGATGTACATGTTGGGTTAGATATGTTATCTGGGTGATTATGCTAGAATAGTTACATTCTCTGTCCCCTAGTTTTAGTGGAATGCATTTAGAAGAATATGTAGCATATTTTAGTGAAAATCTAGTTAAAACCTTTTTTGATACATGAAGAAATAGGCAAAAAATTTACTTGCACATATTTGAATAGTGGCAGAATAAAGTTTAAGTCCTGGTCCTGACAATCAGCCCAAGGGTTCTCTCTAAACACATACTTCCTGGCTGGAGCATTGTCAGGCTATGAACAAGGAAGACATGAATTGGCCTGTAAAAGGTAATAATAATGAGTTATTTGACAGAGCTTCTACAAAAGAAAGCAATTATCATTTATGAGTTAAAAGGTGGCTTTCGATTATTGAAAATGTCATTGAATTCCTTCTAGGGGTAGACTTGCTTGAATACCATTTATTAACTGGTGTGGCAGAATCATTCATTTATTTTGAAACATTATCTTATAAAGGCATTCAAAACAAATATAATTGTGTAAGGCATTATTTTAGGTGCTTAACTATGTGAAGGGAGAATGACTGTATATGGCATTAATTCAATATGAACTTTCAATTTATAATTAGATCTGAATTTTAGGTCTATTTCTACCAACTACCTAAGCAAACACAAGAATTATAATTAACTCCTTTAAATGGATCTAACTTATTATATCTGTAAATAGTTTATTGAAAGTCTATTATATATCAGGCATGTTTTCAGCATTCTTTATGTGAAAATTCATTTAATCCTATAATTTCCCAACATAATAAGTATTTTTATCTCTGCTTTTAGATGAGAAATCTGAAAAAAAAGATAGTTTTAGTAACTTACTCAAAATTACACAGGCAATACATAGAAGACCTGGGATTTTAACCCAAGTATCTATCTCTAGGATAGGTTTTTCATCAACACATTGTACTCTATCCTTCCTACTTACATAGATCTTTACTATTTAAAGATTGATAAAGATAATGCATGCAAAGAATGTAACACCTGCATTATTTTGAGGGTTGTATAGGGTTATTTATTCTTCTTCTTCTTCTTCTTATTATTATTATTATTATATACTAAGTAAGGCAATCCCACTGTCTTTTTTCCAATTATAGTTAGCATATAATATATTAGTTTCACTTATACAGTATAGTGATTAGAAATCTATATACTCATGAAATAGTTGCCCCACTAAATCAAGTACCCTTCTTCCCTTATACATATTTTTTACAACACTGTTGACTATGTTCCTTATGCTACACTTTATATCTCCATGACTATTTTGTATCTATCCATTTGTACTTCTTAATTCTTTTGCCCTTTTTCACAGTCTCCCCAACTCCCTCCCATCTAGTAGCCTTCAAAATATTCTGTGTCTATGAGTTTGTTTTCATTTTTATTTTTGTTGTTTATTTTGTTCTTTAGATTCCACATATACATAAAATCATGTAATATTTGTCTTTCTCTATCTGACTGACTTCATTCAGCACACTATCCTCTAGATCCATCAAGGCAATATTTTTTTCCATCCTCTTCCTTTTAATCTGTATATGTCTTTTAGTCTGAAGTGAGTCTCTTGTAGGCAGCATTTGGAAGGTTCTTGTTTTCTTATCCATCCAGCTTTCTTATCTTTTGGTTGGAACACTTAATTCTTTTCCATTTAAGGTACTTGTTGATAAATATACAGTTATTACCAATCTTTATTTCTGTTTTTGATACATGTTTTTTCCTTCTTAAAAAAGTCCCTCAAACAATTTCTGTAATACTGGCTTTGTGTTGATGAATTCCTTTAGCTTATTTTTGTCTGAGAAGCTTTTTATCTGTCATTCAACTCTAAATGATAGCTTTGCTGGATAAAGTAATCTTGGTTGCAGATTCCGGGTTTCATCATAGTAAATATTTTGTGCCAAACCCTTTTGTCCTATAAAGTTTCATTTAAGAAATTGGCTGCCAGTCTTATGGGAACTCCCTTGTAGGTAACTAACAGCTTTTCTCCTGCTGCTTTTAAGATTTTCTCTTTGTATTTAATCTTTGGTGTTTTAATTATGATGTGTCTTGGTGTAGGCCTCTTTGGGTTCATTTCTTGGGGACTCTCTGAGCTTCCTGGGGTTGTATGTCCATTACCTTCACCAGGTGAGGGATTTTTCCATCATTATTTCTTCAACTGTATATTCCACTTCTTGTTCTCTCTCTTCAGGTACTCCTATGACACAGATGTTGTTATCCTTAATTTTGTTCCATAGGCTCCTTAAATTATTATTATATTCTTGGCTATGTTTTTCTTGCCATTCTGGTTGGGTGTCTTGGGCTTCCCCATCATCTATATCAGTGTTTCAATCTCCTTTTTCCTTCACTCTGTTGATTCTCTCTAATATACATCTCATCTCAGTTGTGCTCTTCATTTCTGATTGATTCTCTTTTATAATTTCCATTTCCATTTTCATGTTTTTTAACTTTCTTAAAGTTCTCAGTGAATTTGTCTACCCTTTCCTTAATTTCATTGAGCATCTTTATATCCAGTGTTTTGAACTCTGCATCTGTTAGATTGTTTGACTTTCTTATTCTTTGACCTATGTTCTGTTCTTTCATATGGTTTCTGCTTCTTTGTCTTCCCATTTTGGCTGCCTTTCTGTGTCTGTTTTGTTGTACTAATCAAAGCTCCTAAATCTCCTGGTCTTATTAGCACTGCTTTATGGAAGTAGGCGTCCAGCAACACAGTCTTGAGAGGGGTTCAGCTACAGGTCAAGTTTAGCCTCAGCCTGTGCCCCTATAGGGCCACCTGTTAAGATGCAGAAAGCAATCCAAGATGCTGTGCTTATAGTTGCCTCAAGAAGCCATGCCAGAAACCGAGATCAGCTGCCACCAGTGTGAGTCTTGGCATTGCTCAGCAAGTGGCAAAGGACTTGTTGAGGACACAACTGAATGTGGCTTTTGTGGGATGAGTTGGCAGAGGCAGAGTTTCAGGGAATCTTCTGTTATCCAGTTTGATGATGTCTCAGCTATGGCGGCACTGTGTCCGCACACAGGGAGGGCGGAGGGCTTCACAGAGGAAAAGTGGATACCACCAGCACTTCTGCCTGGTAGAAAGCCTCTCCTCCAGCCCTCAATCCAGCAGTGCAGTGATCTCTATAAGTCCTGGTGTCCACTGAGCAGCTGACCAGGTTCTGGTGCTCAGAGCAAGCAGGTCTGTCACCTCAAAAGTCCAGTTGCAGACATGGCCCCTTTAAGAGGCATCTGCAGCTGCCAGCTGCCTCTGCTGTAGCCTCTGTTTCACTCAGCTGCTCCGGACTGGGCAGCCTCACATCTTTGCCCCTTCCTACCTTCTATCGTTGAGGGGTGATTATTTTTTCCCTAGTTGTAGTGCTTCTGTTCATCTAGATCCCAGGTGACTCTGCTTACTGTTTGATCCATGTTCCCTTCTCAACATTGTTTTGGTGGCAAGAGGGGATGAGCAAAGCTTCTATCATGTATGCCATTTTTTCCAATCTCACTAAGTCATATGCATCATTGAAAGCCATATGAAAAGCACATAGAACCAGATGTATTGTATGCCTTAGTTTTTATTATGACATTGTCAATAATTAAAGTAAACAAATAAGGTCTTCTGTCCCAATCAGTTTCTTTCTTCTCTCTACCGACTTTTCTGTCACCTTTTCACTGTTATTAACATTTTCACTTTTCACAACAGGATGAGCTAAATCAGGGAAACTGTGGAAACCAATCATATAATTTGGCAGCTCTTATAAAAGACATAGATTTTAAAGGAGAACATGAACATGAAATGTATTATTTCAAATTAGCCTCAGGAGTTTAAAGATTCTGACTACTTATGCTACCCATTTCCCTGAGGCCATATATAATAGAATCACTATCTCTCCCCATTCCACTTTATTATTCTCAGCCAACTTTGTGACTATAACCTGTCAAAGAGATCATATTACTTTGATGGTTTCATGAATAAAGAATTCAGATTCAGAAGATATAAAAAATCACTAAACTTACCTTATCATTTTAGAAGCTCAGAAAACATTTATCTTCCAGTTCGTTTTATAGGCTTTCATCTTTTCTATGGTAGTTCTTTATATATATTGACCACAATTGCTACAGAATGTTAATCTCCCTAGTTTGTGGTGCATCAAAGAAATGCCATGATGCCCAAATTATGGGCTAGAAATATATATATCTTCATTTTGCTGGTAATTCTAGCCTGCTATATTCCAAGTGGGTTTCAATGGTTTGTTTATTAAATATCAGTCTGTTTGGAATGGGAGAAAAACTGAGTTAAATCCATCTTTTGTACTTTAGTTCCCATTTTAAATATTTGTCAAAAAAAATCATCTTACTAACAGCAAAGCCATTTTTATCTCTATATATGCATTTGCAAATAAATGAATGAATAAATAAAGTTTTATAATATTCTCAACAGGCGTTCTATTGAAAACTCATTAGCTGAATTTAGATTTTCAATTAATGCTGGAATAGAACTATGTAGGAAGGCACAACACATCTTTTAAATTACATGATATTCATATATAGTTATTTTTTTATGTTGGTTTCTGGGGTAAGCTTGCTATAATATAGTTCTGAAAATTATGTTTAGTTAAAAAACAATTACTGCATTCTGCAGTGGTTTTGGGGAAAGAGAGGAACCTCTTCTGTTATAGGGTTCTAACTTTTCTATATTAGTAAAAATTACAGGTAAAGCAAAATAGATATCGATTTGTGCTTTTAAATCTTGGGGCCAATATGCTCATATATACCTGCTGAAATATGACTGAGACCAGGAATTGTTTTCTCTTACCTAAATAGTTACATGGCAAAGGATTTCAGGCCTGATATACATATCCATTTATAAGTGAAAGACGGTGATTGTGTGGATATTTCTATTAGGAAGAGTGAAGAAGTCAGGTTTGGATATGCCTCCCAAAAGGGAGAGAATTCAAAAAAGTTAGAGAATTGACCAGAAGAGAACTTTAAAAAAAAATAAATTGGAGGACTTATGAAACTTGCTTTCAAGACTTACTAGAATTCTATAGTTAATAGTATTATTGGCTTAAATGTAGACAAAAGGATCCATGAAAGAAAGTCAGGGGTGCAGAATAGACCCCCTGTTACATGATCAATTTATTTTTTTACAAAAGTTGTTAAAGTTATTTAATGAGAATAGGAAAGTCTTTTGAACATAATATCTGCATAAAATAAAATGACCATATTACATAACAAACACAAAATTTAAACTGAGATAAATTATATACCTAAATGTAAAAGATAAAGAAATAAGCTTCTAGAAGAGAAAAAGGAAATCTCTTTATGATCTTGGAATAGGCAAAGTTTTTCTGACAGAATATGGCTGTAGTACATATATCCTACAATGCAATGATTAAAAAAATAAAAAATAAAAAAAGATATAAATAAATGAATACTATACGAAGAAATACAAATAATCCAAAAGCATATGCAAAATGCTCAACATGATTAGTCATCAGAGAAATGCAAATTAAAACCACAATGAGATACTCCTTTCCACCCACAAAAATGGCTAAAATTTAAAGGTTTGACAACACTAAGTGTTTATGTACGTGGAGCAACTGGAATTCTCATACACTGCTGGTAAATGACGAATTACACAATTGCTTGTGAAATTACTGTGGTAGTTTCTCATATAGTTAAACATATGTCTGCCCTATGACTTACTAATCCCATATCTAGGTATTCACAAAAGAAAAATTAAAACATATCCAAGAAAAAACTTACACAATATGTTTATAACATCTTTATTCATAAAAACCCCAAACTGGAAACTACTCAAATATTTGTCAAGTAAACAAAGGATAAACACATTATGTTAAATTCATACAATGTACTTATATTTTGTGTCTTCTTAGTCAGCTCCAGTTGCTATAGCAGAATATCATAGACAGGATAGTTTAAACAGCAGATATTGATTTCTCACAGTTCTGGAGGCCCAAGATCAAGGTGGCAGCAGATTGAGTTTATGACGAGGGCCCTTTTCCTAACTTGCAGATGGCCAATTTCTCGCTATGTCCTCATGTAGCAAAGAGAAGAAGTTCTCCTGTCTCCTCCTCTTCTTATAAGTACAATAATCCCTTCACAGAGTCCTTACCCTCATTACCTCACTTAATATTTCTGAAATACCCAACTTCCAAATACTATAACATTGGTTCTTAGGGCTTCAATATATGACTTTGGAGGGTATGCAAACATTCAGTTCATAATACTCAGCAATAAATCAAAATATGCTACTAAAATAGGCAACAACATGGATGAATCTCAAAAACATTATGCTGAGTAAAGAGAAACATGTACAAAGTGTGTGTACTTTATGATTCAATTTATATGAAGTTCTAGAACCGGCAGAGCTAATCTATGGTAAAAGAAATATGAACAGTGGCTATCTATTTTGTTGGGGGGTCTGGGAAGCAAAGGAGCACAAAGTAATATTCAAGGGTAATGGAAAAGTTATATTGATAAGAGTGTAAGTTATGAGTCTATTTATTTGTTAAAACTCATCAAATTGTACTCTTAAGATCCGTGTATTTTATTACATGTAAATTATATTTTAATAAAAAATTTTAAAATATTATCCATTTACCGAAAAATTTCTATGGACAATAAAAATAATTTAAATAAGTAAAAGCACTAACATTCTTGATCCAATCTATCATTCATGGTAAACACAATTTTACCCTTAGAATATACCATTTCTCTCCACTTGTCCTATTATAATTTGGCCAATACAATATCTTTCTTAAACTACTTCATTAATTACTTGATTTGTCTCACTATTTCAATTCTTACTCTCCTCCAGTTATTTTATTTTTTAATCAATGTCAAAGATAAGCAAAGGCAGATACTAGTTAAAGCTGCAAGGACATTTATTCAGTAATAACTATTGCAATAGGGTGGAGGGTCCAGTGAGCATTGAACTTGATTTTAATTTGTTTGGAGGTGATTGGGCATTTTAAAGAGAAAATGAGGGAATAAGGAAAGGGATTATCAGTAGGAACTTGAGCAGAATCAGGGAAGTGGAAATTTTCAAAAAGAGAGAACGGGATTGGTTAATGTAATTAAGCCATCTGGGTTTGCTAACTGACACTTACTAAAGTAAAGCATTCTCACATAGAGACTGGAAGACAGAAGCCCATCTTCAGATGTTGGCTAGAATGAATAGTAAATTCTTTGGTGGACTTGAGCTTTCCCAGGAAGGTAATTAAGGAGGCTGGAATCATGCTTCTAGGGAATCGGTCTTGAGCTTTTAGAAACTATCCCATTTGTTCCAGACTCTTAGTGTTTAGTGTTTGTGTGAGTGTGGGAGGTGGAGGGGAGAGGTGAATGGATGGATAATTTGTGCTAAGAATCTGTTGATTTTATAGCCAAGGTTGAGTTCTAGTTGAGAAGATAGTTCAGAGGAGTCTGACTAGAGTTTGGTTAAGGAAACAGTCTTTGTTAGCAGCCAGAGAAATCATTTTTTTAGAAATAAATCAGTTTCTGTTATCTTTTACAAAAAATTCTCCAATGGCTTTCCATAATGCTAAGAAGTATCAAACTCCTTCATGTGGTATGGAAAAATTTAAACAACCTTTCCTAGTCTGTCCATCTGAAATCATCTTAAATATTCTCCTGTTGATTATTCTCTTCCAGCCAGCTGACTTTCTTTATTTTTATTGAATAAACCAAACATTTTACTATCTTAGAGCTTTTGTACTTGTTGCTCCCTTTTCTTGCAACCTTTCAAAAATCCATGTCTTTACAAGGCCTGCTCATTTACCTTCTTTCAGAATACTGAAATATCATCTCAGAGAGCCTTCCCTGAACTCCCTATCTACAACTGCACCCCAACTTAAATCATTGTCTCTTTAACTTTATACATGGTACTTTTCATTCTCTGGCTCTGCTCCATATATTACTTATGTTTATTATTTAATTCATGTCCCCTCACAATAATATACACTTTTAAGGTCAGGAATGTTTCTTACTTTTTCACTACTCTATTCTCTGTATTTAGAAGGGTGTTAATACTTGGGAGGTATTCAGTAGATGCATGTTGAACAAAAGAAAAAATGAATTAATTTTCTATATGTGTTTTTATACTTTCACCTCTGCATTTAGTGTTGCTACATAATAGTTTGAATTCATCTCGAATTTCAGGACAGCAACTTGCTAGTTATTCAGAAAAAGAGGCTATTATTGGAAAATTGGCTTAAATTTATCTGCAAACTTTACATTGGCAATTAGAAGACATTATGGATAGCACATTTCGAATCTGATAAAATCTAATAAAGAATTAAAGCCCTTTTTGATGAACAGCACAATGATTAGGAACATAAGCAGTGATCCAGACACACCAGAATGGCAGGTGATGGACAACATTTAACTTACCCTTGCTCAGCAGTGTACTTTACCGAATTTAAACTCCTTTCCGTTGAATCAAATTTATACCATTACCTGACCAGGATATTTTTTTCTTCTCTGATATTTCCTTATTTAGTAAATTAATAGAGTTATTCCACCTACAGAATGCTCATCTTAGACTTTTCATCATCTTGAAATAAAGTAAGCACTCACTTGAAAAAAAAGAAACTGCCATTTGATGGTGGTGATAATGACTTTCATACATTATGTTTCTGTAGGATTAATGATTAAATATTTGTCCCAAGGACATAAACATCTCCTGAATTTTTTCTGGTGATCATTGATCACCAGAAAAACACCTACACTTTATCGTTACCTTTAAATTAAACTTCAGGGAAATACAGAGGACTAGGCAACTGATCACAATTCTCTTAAATTCAGTACCAGATTGTGTTCCCATAAATATGTCTAGTCCTAGGGAACCTCATAATAAATGACTGAAGGAAATAAATGATTATGTGTTTTTTTACAGCCCTGGGCCAAATAATTGAGAGGTCTTGATACACTTAAATATAAGTGGTAACATGATGTCTTTAGGTATTTTAAAAACTTTTATAAGAATTACTGGATTATATTTTTCTCTTTATTTTACTTAATTTCAGGCTTTAATAAATTTCAATCTTTAATGAAAAATATGCTTTAATGTTGAATATAAGAGTAGAATTTTAGGAAAGATAAAATGGGGGAAAACATGGGAGAAAGAAGATAAAGTAATGATCATCTTTCTCTAAGTTCTTTAGGAAATAATCAGCAGGAAGGCAAGGCTATTTCTCTCTATAACAAACAGTGTTAAGTCCACCCACAAAAATTATACTAATGAACCTCATATGCAAGCCATAGTTGAGCAGTGAGGCAATGAAGTCTCATTAAACCCAAATAATGTTATTAAACTTTATTAAGGCAAAGTACAGAGGCAATGCTTTGATTCATGCTAATGGCAAAAATATCTTTAGACAATCTAAACCTGTAGAATAAAAGCAATTTATGCCTACCATTTGCAATGACATGGATGGACCTAGAGGTTATTATGCTGAGTGAAATAAGTCAGACAGAGAAAGATAAATACCATATGATTTCACTTATATGTAGAATCTAAGGAATGAAAAAAAAATAATCAAAAACTGACTCAAATATAGAGGATAATTTGGTGATGGACAGAGGGGTTGGGGGGTTGAGGGGCTGGGAGAATGGAGTGAAGTGTTGAAGAACTACAAATTTGTAGTTGATAGATGGTCACAGGAATGGGGAGCACGGCCTCAGGAATACAGTTAGCATTGATATATTGGCTAGGTGGAAAACCAGAGGAGAGAAGGAGCAATTAGGGGGATCATTTAAAAAACTATATAAATGTCTAACCAATGTACTATAAACTTGAAACTAATAAAAATTTAAAAAATTAAAAATAAATTAAAAAATAAAAAAATAAAAAGTAATTTATGAAGTGAAATGTGTATTTCTGTATTCTTACAGTAATTGAAATAGATATAACTGGAGATAAATATGTGTGTAAAGGTATAAAATTTGACACTATACAAGCTAATAAATAAAAACAAATGAATAACTTTTTGGAAGAGTTTTCTAGAGTTGGAAAGGAAGGCATGGACAAAAGATAAAAAGGAATCACTTTACTGCATAAAGAGGGAGGAAGTGGAGGAGAAGGATAAAGTAGAGGAGAAGCAAGTACAAGTAGTTAGGTAGGATAAAGATATCTAAAGGAGGGAGAAACTTTTCTGGAACCTTAAGATAAAGATATACTTGTGATTCAGAAAACAACCAAAATCAGATCATTTTAATCATGGCATATAATACATCTATTTGACTTGTCAATAATCTTAAAAATCTCAGTGAATTTTAATAAATATTTCATTATCTCATTGGTCATTGAATCTCTGTTTTCTTTCTTGGTTCCTTTTCATTTCCTGAACCTCTTAAAGTGCCCCAAGGTGGAAGCCTTGGACCTCTTTATTTCACTCACTCTACTGATAGTGCCTAAAAATCAGATGCATATAACCAACTTTCTATGATATCTTTACCTGAATATCTAAAAGGCATTTTAAACATAATATGTGAAAAAAAGCTCATAATATTTCTATCTAATGAATTCTTTCAATTTTTCTTTTGTTCATTATAAGTAATTTTGTTATTGTATTTCCTCAGGCTTAAATAGCTACAATTATAATTTAGTTTCTACTTATCATACCTCATGTTCAATCTATGGGTATATTTCCACAATATACTCATAATTTGAGTACTTTTCATTACCTTCATTACTACTTCTAGTCTAAACTAACATCTCTGTATTATTTTAATATTCTTCTAGATTTTTTTTGCTTCTATTCTTATACTCCTACAGCATGTTTCAATAGCCAGAAATATATTGCTAATACATAAGTCAAATCAGGTGACTCCTCTGCTTAAAAAATTTCAGTCTTCTCACCTCCCTGGAGTATGAACCAAATTATTTTCAATGGCTTACAAGACTCTATTAGAATTTGACCATCATTATTTCTTTAACTTCATTATCTACCGTTCTTCCTTTCTTTCACCTGTTCCAACCTTGTTTGTCCTTGACCACATCAGGGATATTCATGCCTAAGGGATTTTGCACATTCTGTCTCCACTTTTGGAAAGTTCTTCCTTCATATTTTCAAATTGTTCACCTCTTTCCTTCTTCAGTGGTTCACTGAATCAGTCATATTGTCCTAGAGAACCTATTTAATTTGTAAATTTCTATTTCCACCTCTATCCCCAGATCTTTATATCCTTCTTCTGGTTTACTTTTTTCCCATAATGTGTTTCACTATCTCCATACTATACATTTTAATATTTATTTTGTTTTAATTGGTTGTGGTATTTGTTCCTTGCTGTTTTGTTTTTTGTTTTTTGGGTTTTTTGTTTGTTTGTTTTTTGTTTTTTGATTTTTGTTTTTTAGGAACGACTGGTACATGGGAACTCAGTAAATAATTTTGGATGAATTAACAAGAGATGAGATTTGTCAACTACAACAAAGCAATAATCAAACTCTGTGCCATAGTTTTTCCTTAAAATAATAAACCACTCAGAGACTTCTTTCTTTCAATATTAGGCAGGGGCTGATTATTCACAAAATTTACAAAATTAGATGCCAACAATATCATTATTTGGTTATTTAAAAATACCTTACTAGGAGGAGGGAAAAAAAATGGCATAGGTGATAGAGGCTCTGTTCATTCCTCTGCTGACCAAATCAAAATTGTGACAAAAACAAGGAGCAAACAGCAAGGAAAACTCTCCTGGGATCTAGATGAACAAGCCTCACAAGATCATTACCTACAAGAAAACACCCAGCTGATTTCTCAAAAGAAACCATGTAGGACAGAAGGACTTGGCCCACAATATTCGATGTGATGAAGACCTAGGATCTACAACCAAGAATACTTTTTTCAGCAAAGCTATCATTTAGAGTTGAAGGACAGATAAAGGTCTTCCCAGACAAAAATAAGCTAAAGGAATTTATCACCACCAAGCCAGTATTATAGGAAATGTTGTAGGGACTCTTTAAGAAGAAAAACATGTATCAGAAACAGGAAAAAAGAATGATAACAACTACATTCCTATCAATAAGTGCCTCAAATGGAAAAGAATTAAGCGCTCCAACTAAAAGAGTTGATGAATATAAAGGAAAACAAGACCTCTATTGACACACTTCAGATTAAAAGACACACACAGACTAAAAGGAAGGGGATGGAAAAAGATATTGCTTTGATAGACTTAGAAGGTATTTAAGTCAGAAAGAGAAAAATATACACTATATGATTTCACTTATATGTGGAATCTAAGGAATAAAAAGAATAAACTAATCAAAAACAGACTCACAAATATAGTAGATAATTGGGTGATGGACAGATGTGAGTGGGGTTGGGGTACTGGGATAATAGGATGAAGGGTTAAAGAAGTACAAATATAGTAGCTGATGGATGGTCATGGGGTTGGGGAGCCCGGCATAGGGAATGCAGTTAGCGTTAATATGTTGGCTAGATGGAAGGTCAGGGGAGGGAAGGAGCAATTGCAGGGATTGTTTTTATGAACGATATAGATGTCTAACCAATGTACTATATACCTGAAACTAATTAAAATAAATAAGTTTTTAAAAATCCTTTCTAAATTCTTATTTTTTACTTTAAAAAATGTTCCTCACTCTCCAGCATTTTTTACTTTCAATCGATTTGTCCAAAGGGCAATAAATATTTGAAATATGATTAACCTGATATATGTTCATAGAAATTCAAATAAAATGACAAATGGAATGTTATTTATACCCCTATCATTAGAACAAAAATTAAAGGCAGGCAATAGCTGATGAAGATGTATATTGGTAAAACAATTTTGAAAAATAAATTATTTTGTGATATTGAGATACACACCTGACAGTCTAGCAAGTCCCGATGCTAAGTGTATATGCTCAAAATAAACTCTCAGCTATGGGAACCAGGACATATTTATTGCATTGTTTATTGCAGCAAATATAAAAAATTAAGTGGAAACTGTTTGAAGTTATTTATATTTTTTTATTTACAATCATTTTCCTTCCTGCCCTTGCTGCATTTCCTTGAGGGTAGGGTATATCTCCCTATACTACTGAGTTCAGGCTTTGTCATGTGACCTAACTTGACTAACGTAATATGAGCAAAACTGACATAAATTTCTGAATCTTTTTATTTAAACCATCTAAGGTCAATTATCTTCCTTTCTGAAACTCAGACTTGTTCACATGCAGTAATCCTGAAATACCACAATTTGTTTATTTATAATAATAGAACAATTCATATTTAACTAAAATATGAATAAACTTTTCTTAACTGAAATAGATACCCTATTATATAGGGCTTCTGAGAGATGATTATGTAGAAAAGACAAAGACAATGACAAGGAAGTAAATTATTTATTACCATGCAGTTTTTGCGCCTCAAATCCTAGGAAGCTAAGGACGATCACATGGATTTCTCAACTCTCCTCTCTTCTCTCCCTTCCCTATTTTTTTAAAAAGAGCAAGTCTGAGATCTAAACACAAAGCTGTCTAAGTAGCTTTTTGCTCTTATATAACCTTTGGCATTCTGTATCTTACCACCAAAATGGTGAAGTATGGTCATTTTAAGCAAGATGAAACCAGTTAGTGTGTAGAATAAACACAAACTTGTCTCTAGTGACAAAGAAGAGCTGCTCTTGGTGGCACAGCCTGGGCAATAGTAACAGCGTATTGTTTGCCCAACTAACCTACGTAAGAGAAAGAACCAGAGACAGAGGCATTTTCCTGTTATATGCAAATGAGTGAGAGGAATCAAGAGTCTTGAGTCATCTCTAATGTATAACAGTAACAATGCCTATTCCTAGATCTTCAGGGCTAAATATATAGTTAACAAAATATCAATCAAGGCTGGTAAAGTTACTTCAGCTGAACAACTCATTAGATTAGTCAAAAACAAAATAAAGTAGACCAGGCGATGGACAAAAAAATTTATGTAATGACTGGATTTCTCATTTTTTATGAGAAATAATACTGGCACAATAATATACCAGTTTCAGTTTTACAGCATAGTAATCAGATCCATATAACTCACAAAGCAATCACTCCAGTAAATCTAGTACCCCACCTCCCCTTACATATTTATTACAACATTATTAACCACTTTCTCCATGCTACACTCTACATCTTCATGTCTATTCTGCAACTATCCATTTGTACCTCTTAATCCCTTTGCCTTTTTTTTGTCCGCCCCAATCTCTTTTCCATCTAGTAGCCCTCAAAATATTCTCTGTATCCATTTTTGTTTTGTTGTAGTTTACTTTGTTCTTTAGATTCCACATGTACGTGAAATCATGTGATATTTGTCTTTCTCTATCCTTCCCATTTCATTCAGTGCAACACCCTCCAGGTCCGTCAAGGCAATATCTTTTTCCACGCCCTTCCTTTAAGTCTGTGTGTGTCTTAATCCAAAGTGAGTCTCTTGTAGGCAGCATATGGAGGGGGCTTGTTTTCCTATCCATTTAGCCACTCTATCTTTTGGTTGGAGCACTTAATTCTTTTCTATTTAAGGTACTTGTTGATAGGAATCTAGTTATTACCATTCTTTATTCCTGTTTTTGATACATGCTTTTTCTTCTTAAAGAAGTCCCTCCTATATATTCTGCAATACTGGATTGGTGGTGATAAATTCCTTTAGTTTATTTTTGTCTGGGAAGCTCTTTATCTGTCCTTTGACTCTAAATGATAGCTTTGCTGGATAAAGTATTCTTGGTTGTAGATCCTGGATTTTCAACACTGAATATTCTGTGCCAAGTCTTTGTGTCCTGCAAAGTTTCTTTTGAGAAATTGGCTGCCAGCCTAATAGGAACTCACTTGTAGTTAACTAATCACTTGTAGTTAACTAATTAACTTGTAGTTAATTAATTTTCTCTTGCTGCTTTTAAGATTCTCTCTTTATATTTAACCTTTGGTGTTTTAATTATGTTGTGTCTTGGTGTGGGCCTCATTGGGTTCATTTTTTGGGAACTCTCTGAGCTTTCTGTATGCATATTTCCTTCACCAGGTGAAGAAAGTTTTCCATTATTACTACTTCAAAAAGCTCTTCAACATCTTATTTTCCTTCAGGTACCCCTATGACATGGATATTTTTACATTTAATAGTGTCCCATAGGCTCCTTAAATTATTATTATGGTCTTGGTTTCTTTTTTCTTGCCGTTCTGATTGAATATCCTTGGCTTCCCCATCCTCTACATAGGTCATTCGATCCTCCTCTTTATTCACTTTGTTTATTCCACTTAATATACTTTTCATCTCAGATACTGTGTTCTTCATTTCAGACTGGCTCTCTTTTATAATTTCCATTTCCATTTTCATAGGTTTTTTAAATCTCTTTGTTAAAGTTCTCATTGAATTCATCTCCACTTCCCCTAAGTTCATTGAGCACCTTTATAACCAGTGTTTTGAACTCTGCATCGGTTAGATTCTTAACTCCATTTTTCCTTGATCTTTGTTCTGGTTTCATATGGTTTCTGCTTCTTTATCTTCCCATTTTGGCTGCCTTTCTGTGTCTGTTTCTATGTACTAAGCAAAACTCTGAAGTCTCCTGGTCTTATTAGTGTGGCTTTGTGTTGTAGGGGTCCAGTGGTGCAGTCCTGAGAGGGATTCAGCTGCAGGCCAAATTTAGCTCCAGCCTGTGCCCCTCCGGGGCAACCTGTCAAGATGAAGCAAGCAATCCACAGATGCTGTGCTTATAGTTACCTCAAGAGGTCACACCAGAAACCGAGGTCAGCTGCCACCAGTGTGAGTCTAGGTGCTGCTCAGCAAGGGGCACCTGACTAGCTGAGGACACACCTGGATGTGGCTTGGTTGGGGCCACAAATTGGAGGAGGCAGGGTTTCAGGGAATCCTCTGGGCGGTGCAACCTCTGTTACCCAGTTTGATGACGTCTCAGCTTTGTCAGCGCTACAATGCGTATGCACACAGAGGGATCAACAGAGGAGCAATGGATACCACCAGCACTCCTGCCCAGTAGAAAGCCTCACTTCAGGCCCTCACTCCAACAACTCAGTGTCCCCTGTAAGTCCCTGGTGCCCCCTGCACAGCCAACCTGGGGCTGGTGCTCAGAGCAAGCAGGTCTGTCACTGAGAAAGTCCACTCATGGGACAGGGCCCCTTTAAGAGGTGTCTACAGTGGCCAGCTGCAGCTGCTATGGCCTCTGTCCCATTCAGCTGCTTGGAACCTCGCAGCCTCGTGTCCTCACCTCGTCCTACCTCCTCTGGTTGCAAGGTGATTTCTTATTTCTCTCCTGGTTGTAGGGCTTGTTAATCTAGATCCTAGGCAATTTTCCTTGCTGTTTGCTCCTTGTTTCTGTCACAACTTTGATTTGGTCACCAGAGAGATGAACAGAACCTCTATCATCTACACCATTTTTTTCTCTCTCCATATAATTCTTATTGATTATAGAAAATATATTATGGACAACAAAAGAAAAAAGAAAATGAAAACAGGTCCTATTAGCAATATTTAGCCTTGACATATATCAACTAACTTTGATACTTTAGGAAGTTTTATTAATCTTTTCAGTTGTCATCTAGTAGCTTATAATTTTTTTCAACTGACTCATAGGAAGGAAAGTACAAATTGGGAGATTAGCTTTAAATATTTGTTTTTAAGGTTGATATTTAAAGCCTTCTATAATCTGCTCCTTATTATGTTTACTTCTTTTTTCCTAGTATGATTCTTCCAAGTTTGGTTGTCTCACTGCCTTTCGCTTTTGATGCTTGTCCTTACTTCCTTAGCAAGTTTTTTTCTGCATCTGGAGTTGTACACCACTGAGAATCATAAGGAAAAGGCACTTTAAATGAGATGAGAGGAACTGGATTTGTGTTTCAGCACCATCATTACCATTTGTGCAATATTGTGCATAAAAATCTCTTAAGTGGGTATGATATACAATATAAATGTTTTATTAGTTAATCAATTTAGTTTATAGTAAAAATTTATTGATCATAACCATGCAAATGATTCTGAGTCTCCAGAGATAGAAAAAAAATTATTAGTATCAAATGTTACAAAATCATTTTCCACGTTTACGTTTCTATCATCTTTTTCCATTTTTATTGTGAATCTTATTAACTCTATATTTTAAAGGAGCAGGCCAGGATAAGATTTTGAATCATTTTAAAATTTCCTAAAAATGGTACCAAAAGAAAATTGGTAATTCGATTAATAAAAGACAGCAATGTTCAGTCTTTGGCAATGACAATGAAAAAAACTATTTTAGGAAAAATGTGTCTTTCTTAATTCAGCTTAATGTTCGAGCAGCATGAAGTAATTCAAAATAGGTTCAATAATACAAGAAAAAAGATGAAGAAGAAATTAAATTTATCTGGAAAAATAAAGGTCTGGATTTATTGTCCAACGAGAAGCTACAGAATGGTGACTATATCTACTTGTATGTACAATGCTATACCTACCGTATTAATAGGGCTTAATAAATGTAGTAATAAAGTGTTCAGTTTTTATGAAAGTGTAAAAAATGTTCCTGGAGCAGAATCATTTGATTCTATTTCTTAAAATTTTATAGAATATTGAGTGTATTATAGCTTTAAGATGAATTACAAAAATCACTAATGCCTTGAATTTTAAAATGGTCTTGCATGAATTCATACATGAGTCACTTAAAGAATAAAGTTACTCTATCGAGCATTTCATTTATAAAGCAGATATTCCTACAGATGTAGAATAATCAGAAGTCTACTACTGTGAAAAGTTATAGCACTAATGATGGCATAGAACTCAAATTTGTACAAATAAAATGGATTCCGGCAAACAATAAGGTCACAAAGTTACCATGAAAAGTAAATCTATGTAAAAAGATTGTAATTCAGAATGTATATTTCTTGTAGTGCCACAAAGAATATGACAAGGCTTTTGAAGCTCAAGATTTATAAAAAACAGTTTTTATGTTCATAACTACTATTGCTGATATTTCAACCCATGTCAGACAGACATGAAAGTAGGACTTTTTATTGCAAATATTTATTCAGGAATAGAAAAGATGATGTGTTCTAAATGAAATATAGAACATCATTTGTTTATAATTATGTAATTGATGTAAAAACAATGTAAATTGTATGTAATTATGAAAATAAAAAATAAATTATAATCATTTTCAAATGATTATATAAAAAAAAATCTTTAATGTTAGTCTGGCTCCAAATGTGACATTGGAGATAACAAAATTTATTATTCAGAGATAAGATGGTTTTCTAAAATTAAGTCATAATATCATTTATTAAGTACATCATGTTTGTTTATGTTGAATAAATTTATACTCATTAGAAAACAACATGGGAACATGAAGTTCTCCACATTTCTTTCAACAATGAGTATTAGTTTTTCAAAGTTTTGCTAACCTGACACTCTGGAAATTCTCTGTCATTTTATTTGCATTCACTTGGTTATACTTTGGGGAATAGGTATAATCCATATATATTGGTCTCTGCCTCCAGTTCCTGGTACAGAACTCTTAAAATCCTATTAAATTCCTAAGTGATAAGAGCACTAGGTGCATCTTTTATTTTAATATTTGGTCTTTGACCTGGTTCCTGAAAGAAGATACTAAACTCTTGGGATTTTGTGGATGATAGCAGTGTCTTTGTTCTAATGAGTCAACTCTGTGTGGGCTCCTGGATGGCTTCTGGATGGGGGCTTATTATCAGAAAGACCAAGCCATGATTATAAGCTTGGAATTTTCAGCCCCACCCCTCATGCTTTGAGAAAGGAGGGCTGAAAATGGACTTCATGATTGATCATGATGATGCAAGAAAGCCTCCATAAAAATCCAAAAGTGCTTTACTCGTGAGATCTGAAGCTATCTCCGATTAGATAATGTCAGAATTAAGTTAAATTGTAGGATATGCACTTGTTGTCACAGAGAATTGTTTTATTGGGGAAAGTTATCACACATTTACAGAGCAGAAATTTCAGAAGTCAAGTGTTCTATGTGAAAATAAAGGAGAAAGAAGGAAGATGGAGTTTTTTTCTAACTCAGGAGGAAACTACTGAATTTTTTCAACACAAGGGAGCATATTGGTTTTCTATTGCTGCTGTAACAAATTACCCTACATTAGTGTCATACAGCATACAAATTGATCATCTTACAGTTCTGCAGATTAGAAATCTAACATAGATCTCACTGGACTAAAGTCAAGGTATTAGCAAGGCTGCATTTCTTTCCATAGTTTCTGGATGAGATTTATTTCCTTGTCTTTTCCAGTTTCTAGAGGGCACCCACACTCCTTGGCTCATTCATCTTCAAAAACAGCAACTTCAGATCAAGTTTTTCTCACATAATATCACTCTGATTGCCTCTTCTGATACCTTCTTCAGTTTTAATAATCTTTGTGATTAAATTGGGCCCAAACAGATAATTCAGGATAATCTCTCTAAGGTAAACTGATTAAGAAACTTAATTCCATCAGCAAACTTATTTTCCATATTACATCATTTTACATCATATGATGTAATATATTTATAAATTCTAGGGGTTAGGACATGGACATATCTGGAGGGCCATTATTCTCTATATCACAGGGAAGATGGTTTTATTTTGTGTGTCTTGTTTCTTCTGTTCGTATCATTTACTTTAAAATGTTTTCCTTTTTTTTATTGATTCGTCATTGAAATTACCATATGACTTCTTCATACAAAATAATTTTAAATTTTGAAATCTAGTATGAAAATAATTCATGACAAATAAAATGCAAACTAAACAACTTGAAATAATATCAGTGCTAGTGAAACAGAAATACCTTTTCAACACTAAACACTCACTGTGTGTGTGTGTGTGTGTGTGTGTGTGTGTGTGTGTGTGTGTTTGATTCAATTTAACCCTATACGCTCAGAAGAAGGTATAACGGTAAAGTTTAGAATTAACTCAGCTCTCATTTAGCATGTGATTAGCAGTATTTATAGGTTTATTTTCAAGCACATGTATCACATTATATTTCCTCTTTTAATCCTTATTTTATTTAGAATAGTTAGTTGGTTGATTTTGATATGTATTTTCTCAGTGCCAAGTATTTATTTGATTCTGTCACTGTAGTAGTCAGCCATAAGTTGGCCCTCATTATCTTAGTCTCCTGGGATTTCATCTTTGAGTAGTCCCCTCTCATATTTTGTGAGGGTTTGACTATGCGATCAATAGAATATGGTGGAAGTGATGGTATGTCACTCTTGAGATTAGGTTGTAAATGCCACTTCAGCTTTCATATTCTTTCTCTGTTTCTGTCATTCTTTCATATTCTTTCCCTCAAACTGCTTGCTCTAGGGGAAACCAGCTGCCATATCTTAAGGACACTCAGGCTTCACTGTAGAGAAAACTGCATGGTAAATAACTAAGGCTTCCAGCCAAAAGTCAGCAAGGAACTGAAGAGACTTGAACAATTATATGTGAGAGCCTTCTTGTAAGCAGATTCACAAACCTCAATCAAGAATTTAGGTGATACAGCCTAGCCAAAAGATTGACTGTCATCTCATGAGACCCTCTCAAAAAGTACTACTCACGTAAGTTGTTCCAGGATTCCCGGCCTCAGACACTTTGAGATAATAAATGATTGTTGTTTTAAGCCATTTAGTACTGGGTTAATTTGTTATGCAGCAATACATAACTAATAAAATCACTGTAGTTCCAAATACAAATAGCCATGAACTTTGCATTTCCATCTTTAATATGAAGATGATAAGAATAGGCAACACAGCATTTAAAGATGAATAGATAAGAAAACTTTTTTAATTAGAATATATTTATTTTAATTTTAGCTCACACTGCTTTTTTACAGTATAGAATATTTCAAATATTTTAAAGGAAGAACTTAAACCAAAAGTTAATTGACTAAGTGGTCAATTGTATTCATAAAACTCAACTCCAAAAATTCATCCTGAAAGACTGGCAAATGAAATGGAAAAAAAAAAAAGAAAGAAAGAAAAAAAGCCATGTTGGGCAATAGTAACTGAGTCCTAAACATATTAGTTTGGATTTTTTTTTAATCAGACACAGACATGTGCCGCTTAACACCAGGCATATATTCTGAGAAGTTCATCGTTGGGTCATTTTGTTGCTGTGCAAATATCAGAGTGTACTTACCCAAATCTAGCTAATATAGACTACTATACATCTAGGCTATATGGTATACCACTCTCATATGTGCCATTTGTCTTGTCGAAAACATCATAATGGGGCACATGACTGTATTTAGAATGCCTAGGACTTTAAAAAAGTGACAAGAAATAATTATTATGGAGGTGAAAATAGAGAAAAGGCATATCAAGGAAGAGCTGGAGAACTCTGAGTGAGTCCTACAAGCAAATCTTACCTTTATCACCATTTTAGCTGGAAATAGTAATGGGTCAGAATTTAGAAGCTTAGTGCATTTTTAATTTGTTCTAATACTTGATCTATGATTCATAGATATTATAAATGAAGGAAGAGGATGCCAGAACCGTAAAAACAGAAGGCTATGACCACCTGCTGCTCTGAAGATCTTGGTTTCACATAGAGCTTCCTGAATCTTTTACCTCCAAAGGTTTAAATGACAAAAAGAAAATGAGCTAGTGAACAGACTTCAAAGCAGTTTCGCAGATCTCAATTTCTGTATTTCTTCATCATTTGTCTCCTGCCCTCTTTAACTTTCATATGGAGATCAAATCATACTAATTGTGATATCTTTCCTAATTTAGCTAACATGTTGGTTCAGATCATGTGTAAGCATTCATCTCTTGTCATCCATTAGCAGAATATTGCTATTAGAAATGAGCAATCTGTTCTATTAAGCAGAGATGTACTTGATTAGCTTGAGATTCTTTTTGTTTGAATGTGGAAAAGATTAAACCAACTAAAGCGCAGGTTTGTGTGTGTTTGTGTGTTATTTTTTCTTCCCTAGTTGATAGCTCATTATCTGCACCATTTTGGTACAGATTAAAATTCTGTTGGCAGATAGTTCTAGTAAGACATTACCCACATGCTGCTGTTATATTCACAATTCTCTATCTGTGTTATTTTTTTTAAGACATTCAAGATGTGGGTATAGGCACTTTCTTTGATTAAAAAATCGAATAATCAATTCAAGTTTAAAATCCCATCATCTGTTAGGCTTTTACTTTGTTTTTATAAAGAAATTAAACTTTTCATTCTTAACATTAAATGGTAGGAGAAATACTTAAATTGAAGTCTAGATTCCTGGGTTTTTGTTTTTTGGGTTTTTTTGTAAAGGAAAAATATATCTGTGTTGTTAATTTGATGTATTAATATTATAGTCTATTTCAGGCCTATTATATGGTTCTAGATATTTTTACTTTAAGCATTTTTTTCATAAATATCTTTGCCACAAACATTTTTGCCATACAACTAATTGGCCATAAGGCAATTTTGTTGTAAATGATAAAATAACTGCTTGACAGTTTGGTTTCATTTAGCAGACTTAATGTATTTAAACGTTGTGAATTTGTGTTTATTTCTCCGATGAAGTTCTCTTAGTACTTCAATTTTTATATTACATAAATTTAGCCCTTGTTATGGTCTATACAGTGATGTGTAGACTAGATGTAGTGGTCTTAAAATAGTAGATGATAACAACTACATAAAAAACCAAATTGCAGATCTACATGTAAAGCCAAATTGCATACTGATATGTTAGAAACAGTAACATATCAGTTTGCAAATTTTTCCTGAGCACAGACATCTCTCCCATCTGTCAAGACCAAAAGTTTACCAAACTATGGCAACTATGAAAGAGGTGGCTACAAATTCACAGCAGGCTTTGAGAGCATTAATTATTGATACTTTAGCTGGAAAATGATAACTGTCTTAATAAAGGAAGAAATTGTAGTGAAAAAGGGAAAGTGTGGTGCTGAATGAGGAGATGAATCAACAAGCAAAAACAAAATGCATACTATGAACAAAAGACTTCGAAGACAATGTAGCTTTATTATTCACAATAAAATCTTCCTAATTTTGTTATTAATTTTTCATGCTTCATTATATCTTTTTAAATGCTTCTTTTTAATTTTGTATTTTATCTTTTACAGTGAAATTGCCTTATGGCCAATTAGTTGTGCACAGAAAATGCTTGCTTGCAAAGATGTTGGTGGCAGACGGGCTTACAGAGAAAGTATCAGCAATACTTATATAATCCGCTAGTACAAATATTTATATCTATACATATATTTTTGAACAAATTATGTCCAAGAATAGACACTTCAATCTTTAGTTTTGAGTTCTAAAATTAGTGCTTCAGTCTGTTCCTTCTTTCTCATTGTATGGTTCTTAAATCTCTCTGTAAGCGTTGTGCTTTTTGTTTCATCTTATATTTCTATTCTTTATATCATATATATATATATATATATATATATATATATAGAGAGAGAGAGAGAGAGAGAGAGAGAGAGAGAGAGTAGGCATTGTTCCTTCAATATTTGTTATATTCAGTTACATCTCAGATATTCTAATGTAATATCATCTTTGTATCAGTTATCTATTATCATTACAGTGATGCATAGCAAACAATCATAAAGACTTAGTGTAGAGTAAATATAAAAATAAATGTTTACGTGTACTTCCAGTCAATGGATTGTCTGGTCATTTTTTATCTGAGTTGGGCTCAGTTTGGCTCACTCATGCAATTGCTGTCAGCTGTGGCTTGACTGGGTAGTTTTCCAGGTATTTATTGGGCTCTATCATTTGTGTAGAGCCTTAGCTGGGGCTTTTGGATTGACTTGGCTCTGCTCTCTATGTCTCATCCTCCAGCAAAGCTAGCCTGAGGATGTTCTAGTGGATAAGGCAGTTGAGCAAGATGGGAGTATGCAAGCAATTTTCTGATTGTTTGCTATGCATCACTGTAATGATAATCAGGTGAGCTGCTATCCCATCAGCCATATCTATTCACATGGCCAAGCCCAGAGTCTGTTTGGGACGCCAACCATCAAAGGGAAAAGATATAGGGAAGCATAAAAAATCAGTGCCATTAATGAAAACAATCTTCCACAGTCTTATTACTATTTTCCCACAGAATTTTGATTTTTTTTTTAATAGTACCTTTTTACTGGAAAAATAACTTATTGAAATTTATTCATTCAATCAACACATATTCATTAAGTACATAATATGTGTCATCATAGAGTATACATTCTAATAGTGGGGCTGGCAAAAAATCAAGACATAATTAAGTATAATATACAGTCTGTTAAATGTAGATATGTGCTAAGGACAAAAATAAAGAAGGTGGTGATAGGCTATTTTAAATATATGGTCATGGAAATCCTCATAGATAAGAAAAAAGAGAGGGGCAAGCCATATGAATTTTCTTCCAAAAAGAAGAAACAGGAAATTGAAAGGTGAAAGTATAAATTATGTCTTCCAAAAATAGCAAGGAGGCCTTTGTGGGTCTCATGACTGCCCAAAGTGTCCAAGAGGAGGGGATGGGAACAGAGAGATAATAACATGAGCTCACATGAAGTAGGTCATTAGAGGTCATCATGAGAGTTTTGACTTTTCTCTGAGTAAAATGGTAAAGAATTGGGGAAGTTTAAGCAGAGACATGAAAGATCACACATTTAAAAAGGATTTTTTCTAGTTGCTGTATTAAGAACAGACGTAAAATAAAAGAAAGATTGAGATTTAACTCATTGTAGACTATAAAGACAGATAAAGACAGCAGTTCCTTGGACAGGTGGGAAAAAAGCCCTGATTAGAAGAGTTTTATAAGGAAAAAGTAAAGATGATAGTATAGACATCTCTTTTGAAGACTTTTGTGTGAAGAGAACAGTAGTAATACAGGATGTGGTGTCAGGAGAAGGGTTTTTGCTTGTTTGATTTTTAAGATTGTGGAAATTATAGTATGTTTCCATGTTTGTGAGAATGATCCACTAAAAAGCAATCAAAAAGTAATGGAATATTGATGCATGCTTCAACGTGGATAAACCTCAAAACTATATGCTAAGTGAAAGAAGCCAGACACAAAAGAACCCATTTATAAGAAATAGCCAGAATATGCAAATCAATGGAGACAGAAATCAAATTACCAATTGCCAGAAACCTGAGTTGGGAGTGAGGATTAACTGTAAAAGAGCTCATAGGAATTTTGTGCAGATCATGGAAATGCTCTAAAACTGGATTGCAGTAATGGTTGCATAACTATAAATTTACTTTAGACAAACAGTCAATTGTACACTTAAAATGGATGAATTTTATGGTATGTAAATAATACTTTGACAAAGCTTTAAAAATTAAACAAACAGCCTGGATTGCTTCCTATTATACATTACCAAAGAACCGTAGTTAAGAAATCTCTTTTCTGTTGACCTTGCATAATTTAGTATGCATATGAGAAATGAGAATATCATGTACTAATAACCAAATATTGGAAGAGTTGGTTAACTTTGTTTCCTTTGTCCAGAAAATACCCTTGAATTGTTCCCCATGAAAATGAAACATTAAGAAAAGCAAGATGATACAACTGTCAGTTGTTGATGGATATAGATGTTTTGGGGGGAGGGGTCCTCCTCTTCCTACTGCCTTGAGAAAAGCTTGCCCACCCACTCCACACTCACCTCGCCTGTGCATTGAACATATATGATGCTGCAATCAGCAATGAAGACACCAGAAGAATATGTGGGAGGACTTGCAACATGGGAAAGGCTTTGTTGTATTCTGCTCAAGTAGGATAGAATCATACTTTATTATGACCCTAAACAAATTAATGCAAAAAGAACTGTTAGAATCTTGAATTTCGCCTTTCCAGCATCAGTAGTTACTCTAACATTCCCTTTAAAAAAAATGAAACTGCAAAGATTATGTTATGAAAACAAATATAAAAACATTTAGAAACAATTTTCCAGAAATGCGGTACAGAATCCTACATATCTAGATCAATGCTTTAATCAGCAGATTATATAAAGAAAATTTGGACTTTGTTTTTCAGATGTATTCTATATTTATTCAAAGGATACAATAAATATTCCATATACCTTCAGGAAACAGAATTCTCATACTAGCCTAAAATTCTCCAAGTTCACAGATGACAGTTGTTTAACCTTGTTTTGTTTGATGTACATTTGTCCCTCTGTATCTGTAAGAGATTGATTCCAGGATTCCTGTGGATACCAAAATCCGAAGAAGATCAAGTCCCTTATATGATATGGCAAAATATTTGCATATAGCCTACACACATTCTCCTCAATATTTTAATCACCTCTAGGTTACTTATAATACTTAATACAATGTAAGTAGTTGTTTTACTATATTGTCGAGGTAATAATGATGAGAAAAAAGTCTGTACATGTTCAGTACAGACACAAGCATTGTAAGCCTAACTGCTGTACACAGTACATGTCAGCAAGAATGCAACTTTATGTGTATGTGTGTGTGTGTGTGCGTGCGTGCATGCGTGTGTGTGTATGTGTGTGTGAATATTTTCGATCTATGATCCACTGAATTTGCAGATGCAAGACCTGCAAATTAGGAGGACTGACTGTATTTGCTTATTGATTGGTAATGTGCTAGAAGAGTGAGTAGGAATGGATTATAGGACCAGCAAAGAGACATTAGAAGAGATGCCTCTGCTCAGAGTTTTCTAATTCATATCATTCACCTACAAAAAATTCTTATGAATAATTATAAATTCTGAAAGATATAGTCACACATGAATTATGAAGCTTTGCATATACTATAGGTTCAAAAGTATTTGGGGGTCTAGAAGACTAGAGGTACAGGACTGAGAGAGAAAATATAATTGAAAAGGAATAAAGAACTAAATACAGTATGAAATGTTTGCCATAGGATTTAAGCTAGTTTTGTTATAATTCCATTATTACCACATTGGTATCTCCTCTTTCCCACTTATCAAAATTTTAAGGAAGAGAAATTATTCCTGTAAAATAAAAAGGTTCAAAAGGCATATAAACAAAAGATTCAGGAAACAGAAAGCTATCAAGGGCCTTCATAAAATCAACCCAATAAATATCTCACTATTTTGGAACATTGTATTCCTGTCTGAGAAAAGGGGACTGACTCTATTATGCGGAGGAGCTTTGCCCTGCTCCTTCTATTCTCTGGAATTCTCTCAGATGTGAGGTTCCAGAGGAAGGACTCTTGTTAATTCAGCTACCTTTATAGTTGTTGATTCTTTTATACTAGGGTCACAATATAAAACATGAGTCATTAGTCAAAAACATTAGTCAAAATTTAATTGAATTTTATTTAATCAGAATACAATAGGGTGTTTGTGAATCATGTAGTCATAGTTCAAATGTTGAGGATATCAAATTATGGCTTTGGCTTAAAAAGTCTTCTCTAGTAATGATGACCTAAAATAAAAATTGAGATATGTTATGTGACAAGGGGAATTTGTCAAAATTTCAGATAATAGAGAATTGTTCTGAATGTTTTCTGTTTGCCCTTATAACTGCTCTCTACACTTCGCCAGGTCCTGTGAACCTGATCTCTGAGGACTGCATCAACAGGGTTCTATACTAGAAAATGAGACACTGGTAATCCTTGCATGTGGAAAAATAATTATAGCAATTATTAATAAGATGACATTGGTTGAAGGGCAAGTGGTGAGCAAGGCATTGGAGATAAACTGTGATGACCAGGGTATTTAGTCATGATAGTGACAATGGTATCACAAAGATCGTAGGGTCAGTAGGCTGCCATTTTTAAGCATATTCCAGGCAATTTAGATTTCTAATACTGGGAAATTTCTTGCAATTTACATGAAAAGTTTCCATGGTGAAATAAGTTCAGAAAGGCTGCACCAAATTTAAAAAGATTTAATTACTGGAATATGATTGAAAATGCCTAATTATAATTTCAAATAATATTTTTAAAAGATTCTTATATTAATGTAGCATAATTTGAAGAAAGTCTATTAATTTTTAATGAACCATACTAAGCTTATTTCATAAACTTGTCACAAATTTATTTACCTTATTCATGAAGAAACCAGCTAGATGGTAAAGCTGATTCAAATATTATTTGTTGAAATAAGTAATTAATAAGCAATGAAAAATTAACATGAAAATTGTTACATTCCATATGAAACTACTTAATAATAACCTATAAGGCAATGTAATCATGATTATCACTTTTGAGGTTATTATTCCTATCAGAAGAAAATCATTTGCATAACTGTCAGACAAAAATCTATAAATTACCTTGTAATTCCATAGAGTGTGGGCTCTAATCAAGAACAAATAGCAAAGCCAAACACAGATACATCCTCTTAGCAAAGTGAGTAAGGCTTAGATAGCCTGTTAAACAGTTCCCAACTGTGACACTGAAAGTACTTGCTATCGTCCCTTTGCCTTAGCTCCAAGTTCTAAGTGTTTTTTTCCCTTAGCCATACTAAGTGGTAATCATTTTTATTATGCTATTTAATCAATTGTGATTTGCCTTTTATGTTTTATATTCTCTGTAATCAGTGAAATCTGGACATGGTTAAAAAAAAAAGACATGCTTATGACAACAGTAATGTCTTCCCAAATTTTGTGTCAGCCAATGTGCTTATTTATGAATACTTTCTAATTCTCATAGTAAAAATTTACATACACACATGTAGAATAGATTGTTTTAAATCATCAAAATACCTTTAAGTAGTAAGGTAAAATAATATGTATATTTATATGAAATCGCCAATTCAGAGCCTCAAAAGCCGAGATCTTGAATTCAAATGAGCCATTGAAAAATAGATTGCCTCTTAGGTGTTGGAAACGCCATTAGAAATTGCTTTTATATGCCATTTTAGAGTTCCACCAGCTCACCAGGAATCAAAATGTCAGAAAATAATAAATCAACATCATACATATTGAAGTTGCAAGATGGGAAATAGGATTCAGATCAAAGGTCTTGGAGAGACAAAACTTACAAACAAATGAATTTCTGACATTGAAGGGTGCACTGCAGCCTGTTTTTAAATTCCTATATATAACCACTGAAGCATGCTAAATGCTTTTGTGTTTCTAAGTTTCTCTCTCTCTCTTTTTTTTTCCTCAAAAATCTCCTATCATATAATTAGGTACTTGCACAGAGATGTTGATAAATTTATGGAAGTGTATTTTCTTGAATATGAAAATAAATAGTAGTAAATAAATTTCTACAAATTTAGAATCACCCCAAAGATAACTTCTAAAATTTGCAGATTTATGGTAATGTAAATGAATGGCAAAGTTTGAAAACTAGGCTGGCTTCACAGCTTCAGTGACAAGTTATAACCTACACAACACAAAATTTAAAGATTGTCAGTAAACACTTTGGTGAGGATAAACTCTTTGTGGCTGCGATGTTTTTTGTCCATAATAAAAATGGTAGCTCTTGTAGATGTAATTCTACGCAATAGACCAGAGGATATGACTTGATCCCAGTAAATAATGCAATGACTTACATGGAGAATGTGCTGTAGAAGTAAGAATAACACTGTTTTAATAATAGCGTTATTACAATACGCTTAGAAAACAATAAATAATATTTAAATGTGTCTTCCCTTCCTTGTTTACATTTCCATTTTTTTCTCCACATTAAATTATAACAAGTTTCATTTATTAATTTGTATTATTTTGTTTAGTAGAGAAGTATTAAATGGAAAGCCTAGAGTTGCCATTAATTTTTATGAAACTAATTGTTGTTTCATTTACAAAATAAATTCATTTCCAATATATCCCACTTATTTAATAATGAGCCTTCAGAAGACATGAAATATATAAAAAGTAAAAATTAGTAAATAAATAAATAAATAAAACTAATGAATAAGAATGTATGTATCTATGTTTGAATTAATTAAAGACAGTGAAATTTGTAATTTGCTTACTTTTACATAATGAACAGTGCTTTGGTTATCTAAGAAATGTATGGTAGTTTATAAATACAAATTGTGAATTGTAAATATATTGAAATTCAGTTCTGAATTTCTACATAATAAAGTGAAAGCACCTTTTTATAATTTAATGCAATGTGCTTAAGTAGATTCTTAAAGTGGATAATGTCTCACCAATAAAACAAAGATGTTCACATTATGAAAAGTTGTTTTACAGTACTACCTTCTGGAAGATAATATATTTTCTTATCACTTCTTTAAAGTTTTTTCCTAACATTTTTTTAAATACATAAACATATATTTTAAAATATTAAAATACATGAGTTTGTGTGTGAATGTATATTTAAGAACTCAGAAATATGTCCCCAAATCAGCAACTTTAAAAGTATAGTAACTTCTGTAATTACTTCAGCCACATGACTAAGTCCACAGTTATTTAAACTCACTGTTGAAATATTCCAGGACAGAATATATGCAAATTGGAATAAAAATATATTCTAACTGGAAATTATGAAAGAAAAGATTCCTTTTGTCAAGGTAAAGTAATATGTCAACACTTTTTAAAAACTTTGTATTGGGAAATACTTTCGAACTTAAACGTTGGAGGAATAGGAATATTGATATACTCTACCTAGACCACTATTGCAAACATTGCTACTTGGTTTTATTTGAGCCCTATTTTCTCATTTTCACTTGTCTGATGTTTGGTTGCGATTAAATTCAGATTTTGTATTCCTTGCCAGAGTATTGTATCAGAAAGCTTTGTCCTTTTTGTGTATTATATCTGGAGACATCTGTGTTTATCTGTCCTTTACCGGTGAGGTTAATTGATCAAAGTGTTGTCTGATCTCTTCATGGTATAGGTACAAATATGCTTCTCCTCATCAAACTTACAGCCTGGATTTATCATCTATCCATAATTCTTTTCTAAATGATTTTTTAAATGACAGTTGCAAAATGATTTACCAATTCTGTTTCTTTTTAATGAGTTAACCCTCAGCTCCCTTTTCTTTCTTTCTTTCTCCCTATCATCCATCTATCTATCTATCTATCTATCTATCTATCTATCTCTATCAATCTATCTATCATCTATCTATCTATCTATCTATCTATCTATCTATCTATCTATCATCTATCTATCATCTATTTATCTACCTTTCTATCTATCTATCTATCTATCATCATCAACTATCATCTATCATCTATCTATCTATTATCTATTTCCTATCATCTATCTCATCTATCAATTAATAGTCTATTATTAATATAAACTCATGGAAATCTATTTTTCCAATGGTTTATAATTTATTTCTCTACTTAGTAAGTTTGGTGTTTAATATATCAGAGACCTAAATATGAGTGCTAGATTTGCATATTATACTTTAAGAATTTTCCCATTCAGTGGACAGCATGAGGAAATAAATGCATGAATATTAATATAAACTATGTATATAATATACATTGTTAAATGATGAGTTTTTTCAAAAGTGAAATTTGTTTCTCATCAAATATAAAATGAACACATGTCAAAGATTTTATGTAATCTATTAATGAGGACATATGTAATACATTACAATTGGTTCAAAAGTGAATTCAAAGAGCAGAGATATCTAAGAAAATAAAGACTTTTTAAGTCATTTTGCAAATAGATGCAAAAAACATCTATCAATGGGCAATTAGCAATTGCATTCCTTGGGGCACAATGAATTTGCATTTCTATTGATAAGAATCATTAACATTATTATCAGTTTTCAACAGATTACAGATTTGTGAACTAGCTCAAAAATGAAGGCAGGATACCCTAGATGAGCAAATTAGACAAGATACTTACTAATATATTTTTTTGCTGATGATATGCATATACACAAGCCACGCATGCACAGATTCTCACACCCATACACACATTTTCTTTGATTGATCTTATACCATATTTAAAATAGTTTCAGAATTGCTTGGTCCTAACACTACAAAAGAAGAATTTAGAGTAACCTGAATTTCTCCTCTTTAGACCGCATTATCCTCAAACATTCAAATTCCCAGAAAACAAACCAAATAAAGATATACAGAAGCCTCCTCCACAACACAATACCTCCACTCAAAACAATGCATAGTATTCATAAATTACTATGTTCATAAATTATTTTGATTAATCCCTTTTATTCCTCTTTCATGAAAAACAATTGCATATTTTTGTTTCAGTTTTACATATTTTCCCTTTTTTTTCTTTTTTCTTCTACTGATTTAATTTTAGTTTTGAATATGTAGAACATTAGCATGCTTCTAAAATTCAAAACTAAACTAAAAGGTATACTCAGATGCGATGGTCCCTCCTTTATCATATCCTGTTTTCTTACCTCTAGTCAGTAACCAACCTCATTGTTTTCTAATCGTTTTGTAAAGATTAGCAGGTATATTTGTTTTCTTTTTTTCCCTTTTTTCTTACACACTATATATGCTTTTTTGACTTTGTTTTTTTAAAAATTTAATAATTCCATTCTGTGTTTCATAGATATCTTCCTTGTTTATTTTTTAAACAGCTGCATAATACTCCATTGAGTGCATGTTTCACAGTTTATTCAAAAATCTTCCATAGTTAGGCATTAAGGTAGATACCAAAATTTTATAATTATAAATAATGCTTCCATAAAGAACTTTAAGTATTTGCACTTCTGTACTATTAAATATACTGCAGAAAAAAATCTTGGAAAAGAAATTGCTGGATCCAGATTAAATTAACACAACACCATTTGTTAGATATTGCCAAATTCACTTCCACAAAGGTTAAATCATTTTGCAATTCTACCAGCAGTGTATGCGATGGCCTGTTTTTGTACAACCAACCAACACAGTGAATTACGAAGTTTTAAAAAAAAATTCTCCAATCTGATAAACAGGAAGTGATAGTCCTCCATAGTTTAATTTGTATTTCTCTAATGATTAAAATCAAACATTGTGTCATATTTAAAGACAATTTAAAAATTTTTTTTCATATATTTTGTCTGTTTCTATAGAAATTTTGGTCATTACTTTATGAATTTTAAAAGTTTCTATAGATTAGGGATGTTAATGCTTTATCTGATAAATGTTGCAGATATATTCTCACAGTTCATCATTTCTTTTTACTTTATTTATATAATTTGTCATTAAATTTTTTGTAGTCAAATTTATCATTTTTTAAAAATTGAATTTGGTATTTGAGTCATAATTAGAAAGGCTTTCCACACCCAAATTGCTTTTAAATTGTTTGTCTTCTGTCATTCTGAAAAAGCAGATATCATCAATTTATAAATTTGGGATCTGAAAGCAAGAATTATTAATATTAAGAAAAATTACTTATTTGGAAGAATGGACAAAAGAAGAATTTCAGGTACTCTAAAGTTCTTTTCTGTGGAATATATAATCTCAAAATATTAAAATTCTCAGTTCTTAGACGGTCATATTAGTTCTGAGTTGCAACTTAGAGTAAGTCAGAAAATCCCTATTATATTAAGCATAATTTCCTAATTTCTGTTTCTTGTTGCTCTATCCTCCAATTAAAGAAAATCCTTTGGCATATAATAACACTGAAATTGAGTCTCAATCTATTTTCTCTCCTAACAATAACTATGCTCAGATTATCAACTCACTACTCAGGTAGAATTAGTTATCACTTTCTCCTCTAACACAATCTTTATTCTTGCTAAATTTGCACTTGCAATTTTCTTCCTTCTGTTTTTCACCAAACTAAATGTCCTATGAGAACCATGTTATCTCTATCTTTATCTATAAATGCTTTCTTAATGAAAATAGAGTGAAAACTAGGCTTTGTCATTTAATTTAGTAGGTATAATTGCTATGAATCCATAGAATATTCAGCATAGTACTATCGTAAGGTAGTTAGGTAGATATGAGCTACAGAGGAACAAAAGAACGAAGGCCCCTCCCAAAGACCTCCTTTAGAGCCTCCCTAAAATACCCATTTTATGGTTATAAACTATCCTTATATCCTAAGACACAAAGGGGTAAAAAGCCATAAACTAGTGTCTAGTTTAATCTAGCCACCATCACATGCACAATCAGTCCTACACTAACCTCCCTGTGACCCAGTCTTATTATACCATCATAATATTATGCCTATGCATGCAAGTTCATGAATCTAATTATAACAGACTGAATTCTGGATAACTGCATGCTCAGTAGACAAAGTTTACATAACAACAGAATGCCAATCAAAATAATCTCACATGCCAATCATTTAGCACCACCCTTGTTATCTCCCATCATGGCCCCCACTTCCAGCTGTTACAGCTGTTACAGCCCTCTTCGCTGTAACCTGGTCCTCCCTTAGAGCGCATTTTAATCATACCTCTTTTTTTCAGGCTGCTGCAGCCTTCTTTAACATAGCCCATTTCTCTTTTGAAGAGTACTTTAATAAATCTTACTTTTGAAAAATCTCACTGATCTGTAATTCTTTATTGCATTCGCAAAAGGAACCAAGACCCTTCAGTGCTACCAGAGTAATGATGGATTTTAGATCGCCCCAATGGTAACAGCTTTTGGCACCGTGACCTGGATGGCACTGGTAAGACCCAGGCCCTGTTACTCAACTGGGGGCCTTTTTGCCTCTCTTCTATTCTCTCCTCTCTTTGGAACACAAGCATCCTTTTCTTAGCACTGCCCTTCCAACCCATTACCTAAAGGTTGTTTTCTACTTCCTCTCTAATTGACTTCTTCGCCTGTGGTCTTGATTTCCTCTCTCACACCAGAGAGAGCGGCTTCTCCCATGCGGGGGGTGTGGGGTTCCCCAAACTGGAGAGCCGCAGGGTGTGGTAAGCATTCCATTCGCTTCTCCCACTCTGGGAAAGGGTTTCTCATGCTTTTCATTTCCCATGCCCCACCACAGCCACTGCTGCCCCATATTGGCTGGCAGAGGCATCTGCCACTGGCCCCCAGACCCGAACTGTATTTGCTTCGTCTAGCGGTAGCGGCAGGCCTAGAAACCACCCCACACATATGTTTTTCTGGGCTGTGTGGAGGAAAAGTCTTCCAGTGCACATTTTCTACTAGTGAGACTGTTACCATTTGGGGTGATTTGAACTCTGGCATCACCCCTGTGCCATGGGGGGTGGGGCAACAACGCAGAAGTGCAATTCGATTTTTCCTCAGTTATTCTCTGCTGATGCAGCAAAGAATTATAGGTCAGCGAGATGTAGAAAAAAAATAAGATTTATTAAAAGTACCTTTTAGAAGGAGATAGGCCACACTTAGGAAGGCTATAGCCCTGTGGAATTTGGGAGGTAAAAAGATAAAAGAGGAGCAGGTTCTCAGTGAAGAGTGCTGTAAAGATGCAGAAGTGGAAAGGTCTGAATTATATTTGGGCTGTGATGGGTGGTTACAAAGGTGTTCCTAGGTGATTGGCACGTGAGATCATTCTGATTGACACTTGGCTTCTCTATAACTCTTTGCCTAGTGTTCATGTGCTTACCCAGGATTCAGTGTGTTATAATTAGCTTCATGAACTTCCAAGTATAAACATGGTATTATAATGATTATATAATGAGGCCGAGGTTGTGGGTAGGTTAGGGTACTACCTTCTGTGCAAGCTGTCTGTGGCAGGGTTAAACCAGCTATAGGTATGGCCTTCCCGTCCTTTGTCTCCTGGGATGCAGGAAGGATTCTTCAACTATCAATGGAGTGTTCTCTGGGCAGTCTCTGGGTTGAGCCTCTGTTCCTTTGTTCCCATGTCGCTCATATCTGACCAGCTACCTAAACGAATGAATCTTATTAGTTTCGCCTGCAGCATCCTCCTCTCCCTCAGCATAACAGGGGCACCGCCCCTAGTTTCTCTGGAGAGCACGTTTCTTCTCACTGGTTAGACCAGTGGCGCTTTCTTCCACACCCTCCTACTTTCCCAGGCAGGGCACACACACAACGCTAGCTGGGAAGAAGACATGAGAACGTTTTTTTTTTTTTCTTTCTTCCTCCTTTCTCCCCAGTGACACACGCACTCACTGCTTCTCATCCCTGGCAAGCACCCTCCAAGAAGGCAGGAATTGTGGCCCCCAGCCCATCTATCAGCAAAACAGGCACACCAATTCCTAGTAGCAAGGACCAGGAAGGGCCCCACCTCCTCCCAAGTCAACAATAGGAGGAGCGTACCAAGAAATTCTCTATAATACTACCCCACAAATAGATATTTTTCCACAAAAGTCTAGAAAATTGGGAAGAAATCCCCCGTGGGCTTCTAAGAACCTTTACCAAGACCCAGATTTATTAGATGACCCAATGATAGGAGCACCTCCCTGGAGAACTAAAAATAATCAGGAATTTTCTCCTCCCCCTTCACTCTCCCACTCTAAGAGGGGACCCAGTTCTCCGTGGATCCATCTATTTCACTGCTACCTGAGGAAACTAGATTTACCCCCTCAGAGGAGTTTCAAATGATGGGGAAATAATAAGAGTATATGCCACATTTTCTACACCAGACTTAGCATTATACAAAGAAAATTCTAGCAGATTCTCTGAAGATCCTAGCAAATTTGCTAATGAATTGAAAAAGCTTACTATGGCTTATATCTTAACTGGGCAAAATTAAAGGTCTTATGAGGTTTTTCTAACTCTAGGTAACTTTCAAGGTCTTATGGATAGTCAGAAATGTAAATGCAGCCACTACTACTTAAGGCTGAGGTAATTGAAGAAAAGACAAAGGGGGCACTTTTAAAGACAAGTGGCTAGTTTCACAAACCTCACCCAGCCCCCATCTTTTCCCCAGCTTCCTTAAAACTGTCAAAGGCGAATGAAAAATCTCAAATCCTCTACCATTATTGGTAATTCTATTTATGTACATGATCTCTGATATAGAAAGGAAAATTTATGTTTTTGGTAACAGAAGGTACGAGGTATGAAAATAGATTTTTGAAGAAATTGAAATAAAATAGTTGGCCCTAAAATAAGGTTTGTTATTTCTGAGTGAGCAAGAAGAGACAAACTAAGAAGGACTAGGAAAGTTAAAGAAGGCTTGTGGAAAAGGAACTCTGAGAAAGGAAATTTTATGTAGGGTAAAGCTGAAATTTAAATATCAAAAATAAGCTGATACAAAATTAGAGTTGTGTTTTTTCCTCTACTACATAAGACAGTGTTTCTTGGACTATTAGTCTGCTACTAATATTATAGAAGTTTTCTAAGTAAAAATCAAGGATTCTATACTTCATCAAGATGATTTTCTGTGTTTTATGTTATCTTAACCAGTTTTCTGAGGCTTTAGAAAACATGCTAACTTTGGCCCAAAGTCAGATACTCCTAGCTATGCACTTCATAACTTAGGCTATATCAGATTTCAAAATAAACCCCAAAAGTTGGAGCCTAGACACCAACTCCATAGCTGCCTTGGTGCCAAAGATCTTTAAGGTATCCAACAGCCGAGACCGGGCAGAGTAGGGAAAAAAAGGCACAAATTTTACTGCCATAGTATAGGAATCATCTCAAGGTGACCCTAGACAATAAAAATCTTTCAGGCCTGGAGTGCCTCAACCTTAGTTGGCATCAGGACTGGGGCATAATCAATGTGCAAACCGCAAGAAGAAAGGGCACTGGTAAGGCAAGTGTCTATCCATCTCTATTTATGTACATGAATAAAGAGAGAAGCTGGGAAGTTGGGGTTGGGTGGATCTCTTAAGCCCTCTCCCCTCATAGCTAACCTCTCAAATGAGAGACCTGCTTCCTCCTCCAAAGGATGCTCAAGCACTTGCCAGCTCCAGTCCTAGAGAAATCCATTGCAATCACAACAGTGGAGCCTCAGGTAATCCTTGACACTGCAGGGAGAAACACTGAATTTTCACCAGATACTGTAGCTACCTACTATATCTTTACTCATCCCAAGGGCCTCTCTCCAATACTAACTGTACAGTGACAGGAATAAATAGCCTGCCTAAGGTAAGATAACTTACTTTTCCCATTGTAAGATCGGGACTGTCCTAATATCTTGGGCCAAGGCTTAGCTCATGATTTAAAAAATTTACGACTTGAGGAGAAATTCTTTTTCAATTTGTAGATAATCTCCTTCTCTGTTCTACTACACTGACTCTATTACCCTAGGCTTTTATGCCAGGTCATTTAATCAATTTCAACAGGATCTCAAGGACCATGGAATAATAATCGAACCCCAAGAGATGAAGAATTCTTCTTTATATCCTCCTGGCATCAAAGTATTAACCAAGGTATACAAGAATTATTCTCCAGTATCTCAGTAACAGCCAACTTGGAAGGGACCTTACCCTGTTCTTTTATCTCCCCCAACTGCAGTAAAGATCCCCAAAATTTCCAGTAGGATCCACCACTCTCGAGTCAAACCTTATCTTGAGACTCCAGAGGCCCCTACAGCAAACTCTATTTGTGAATCAGTAGAAAATCTGAGGTTTCTCTTAAAGAAAGAAAAATCACGATGAGTTTCATAACTCTTTTGACTTTCTCCTCGCCTTTTAAAATTCTTACTATGGCTTTCCCAATCCCACCTACTCCTTATTAAATAGCTAACTGAACTATTTCACTCCTTAAGATTTCTCAGCCCTGCTGGCTCTGGGAGTAGGTTACCCTGGCCCCTGAATATTTATGGGACACTCTTCCAATATCTTCCTCCTCCTCTTCAACTCTCATGTGGAGAGTTAAAACTAACCTAAATCGTTAAGAATATTTTATTTTCTATGGCTATGACATCAAAACTCTTCTTACAAATCCAGTCTAATCCCCCTCTGGAATCATATTTTCTTTCCTCAGTAACAGAAATCAAATCTCCTTTCCTCTTTGTAGTCTCAGTAATTCTTCTTTGGGCCCTTTTCTTAGCAAGCTTTTCCCCCTCACATTGCACACAGACATTCCTAATCCACTCCCAAAGATTCAGCAATCTGTCAACAGGGAGTTCCTTCCCAAACAGCCAGTCCCAGAAAATCACCAATTATATCCTTTTCTCAAAGAAATTCCTCCAGTTCCTCTTTTTAAACTCGACTCATCTTCTAAAACTGACTCTTATAGAGGTCGTCCAAGAGTTCACTCTTTTTCCAGCCTGCTGCTTAACATTACTACCTCCAATTGTCTTTACATCCGATGAGATAATCAATCTGATTTCCTTTGGAACCCCGAATAGGGAACTGTGTTCTTTAGGGGCTTTTCAGCTCTGACCACAGTCATCTTTTCCTTTCCCCTTTACCTTCACAAACCTTGCTGCTCAGGCAAGTGTCCTAAAGAAATGGGAGCTCAAAAAAATGCAACAATCCTCAAGCCAGACTTCCATGTCAGCCAAGATAGACCCCTCAAAGGGAACCTATTGGATCTGTGGAAAAAAGAGCTCATTTTGTACCACCTCTGGGATGGACAGGACCTTATTCTTTAGGTTATGTTACCTTAGATATGTCTATTGCATGAGATAACTTTTTGTTCCCATATCCTGGATATCAACTGTTCCATTTAGAAAACTGCTCCATTCCCTTACTTAGCCCATTAGGTATATACCCTTACAGGTATTGCAGGGGCAAATACAAGTGGCACTGCACTCGGCCTTCAAAGAGAGCTATCAAAAGAGACTGCCAGGGCCATCAAGGAGACAGCCTTGGCCCTGGCCCAAATCCAGGAACAACTGGATTTCTTAGCAGAAGTAGTACTTCAAAATCAAAGATCCCTGGATCTTCTGACAGCAGGGCAAGGGAAACATGTATTTACTTTAAAGAAGAATGATGTTTCTATGTCAACTGAACAGGACAGGTTTCCACATCTATCCAAAACATCCATAAGTTCACAGACAAGATAGAACCCCTTGGCACAGGCGTTTTTACTGAAAATTGGCAATTGTGGTTACAATTCCTTCTCCTACTGCTTGTTGTTTCTTTAATCTCACTTTTTATTATCCTTCTTCTAGAATTATCCCTTCTAATCACCTTGTTCAATTTATTTCTTCCAGAGTCATCTCCAGATGATCTTTCATGGAAGATATCATCCAATTTAGTCAGAAGATCCTATACCATACTGTGGACCCCCAGAAAGACATTGAAAACATTTGCCCCCAGTCAACACAGAGCAAGCACAGGGGACCCAGTCCTTCACCTTTGCCCCTTCTCAGCCTGAAGTAGCTAGAGTAGTCATTGCCCCCAAATCCTAATGATTTGGGTCCCTAATACTTGAGGTAGAGGGGATGTTAGGTAGTTAGTCAGACATGAGCAATCGGGGAATGAAAGCCTCATCCAAAGACCTCCATTAGAATCTCCTTAAAACACCCATTTTGTGGTTATAAATTACCCTTACATTCTAAGACACAAAGGGGTAAGAAACCGTAAACTAGAGGTTAGTTTAATTTGGCTGCCATCACAGGCACAATCAGTCCTACATTAACCTCCCTGTGACCTAGCCTCATTATACCATCATTATAATACCATGCCTATGCATGAAAATTCACGAATCTAATTATAACAGATTGAATTTTGAGTAACCGCATGCGCAATAGACAAAAGTATATATAACAGCCAAATGTCAATCAAAATAACCTCATGTGCCAATCATTTAGCACCACCATTGTTACCTCCCATCACGGCCCTAACATATTACAGAGCTCCCCAATTCCATGCTGTTACAGCCCTCTTTGCTATAACCTGGTCCTCCTTTAGAGCTTTAATCATACCTCTTGTTTTCAGGCTGCTACATTTCTTTTTAGCATAGTCCATTTCTCTCTTGAAGCGTACTTTAATAAATCTTACTTTTTCTAGATCTCACTGATCTGTAATTCTTAACTGCATTTGTGAAAAGAACTGAGGACCCTTCAGTGCTACCAGGATAACAATGGTTTTTAGATCACATCAACTGTAACACTACTGATGTTGACACTTAAGCATATACTGATGCTTAAGCATATATAACTAAGCATATAAAATTGGCATTTTAATATTTCATTCTGCATTATTTAAAGCCCTCCAAAATACAGGAAGGAAGAGATAGTGTTTTATACTTCCTCTGGGGTAGTAGACATTTGCTAATTGTGATTACCTAGAAACAATTCCTCTCAAGCTCTCTCTGTACTTCATTGGAAGCTGATTTCCATCTTAGGGTGTGCTTGATAGTCTGGCATCAACTAGTGGATTGATCTCACTCTTAGGCTACAGAAATCGGAACAGAGATAGTCATAGAAACCCTAAATCAATCTAATCAGACTAAACTTCAGTTTGAAAATTGGTGGCAAAAGCATGCCATTTCTCTTAGACAAGAATAGGCAAGAATTTACCCTAGGAGCCGTTGACAGTCAACTTGCATCCAAAAGTACAGATGTTTGATGAATATGAATCCTATGCTAAGTCAGAGGAGCCACAAATAAGAAAAGCATTGGTTCAAAACCAGTCCTACTCTGGAGGTCTCATCTCATTTCTAACTTCTCGCTTTTACAAAATTAGATGCTGAGGCAGTACAAAAATAATTTGATATTAAACTAAAAGTTTTCTCTAACCAGAGTTATTAGATATTGCTATTGTTAGGTAATACTATGATGTATTGAAATGCTGGCCTTTAATTTTCTAAAGCATACTGTCAATCAGTACATAGCATTTTCTTTGAAGTTTTGTAATATGAAAAATTTTTCCCCCACCCCCCCAAAAATCAATGTACATAGAAAAAAAGATATTTTGCAAGGTATTTAATAGGGAACTAGGCTCTTAAATTTAGTGTCTACTTAATTGAGAGTTTAGTGTTGAAATTCCCCACCTCTCCCAAACCGTCTCACTTGCTTGCTTGTGAGCTCGTTCTCCGTCCCTCCCTCTCCCTCCCACTCTTTTCCTCTTCATAAATATATTCAGAGAACTTGAAAATAAATAGTTCGTTATTATAGTTGTATCATTTTTAAAAATTCCCCAATTATTTATGAATATATAGAAAATTATTGATGAATCAGGACTTTATTTACTGAGTCAACGGCATCTAAATTTTTGTTCTCGGAAAAAATTTTTACTTGATTTAATATTCACTGGTTGCAGAATTCACTAGCAGTAGCATATCAGCAATGAGACTTAATATCAATTACTTCTAATATGATCTGATATTTTTCAAGAAAGAATTGTGCTAATTACGATTATCACATTTTTGCTTCAGTTAAAGCTAATCTTACTTTTGTGCTCTTTGCACAAGGCACAAGCCTTAAAAGAAAATCCTGCTTAAAACTAAGTCTGGTTTCCTCACAGAAATTAGCGCCAATCTATTATATCTAAGTTATTGCAAAACTTCAAACTGATGAACTGGTAAAAGAAAATGTGTCATGGCCTTAAGGAAAACTATTTAATCAAAACTCTTTGTTTCTTTAAATTCTACCTGTGCCACAAATGTTGTAGTAGAGGATAATTAAATGTACTATTGGTGTTATGCATGTCATAAAAAAAAAAATGCATGACTAAAAAAAAATTTAAGTAAATGACAGAACTAAAAACTTCAGAGGCATAAGATGAGGCTTAGTAAGAACAGAAAATTCAGAAACACTTCAACAAAATCAGAAAATGAATTTTGTAAAGCACAAAAGCTCACTCAAGTATCTATCTGTCTTTAGTATTGCGGTAAACTAGAAGCCTGAAATAGAACACTGCTTCCTGCCAAAGAAGATTTTTAACTCTCCTTAAGTCTCCTTAAGTGATTAATTTTCATAAGTGAAAAAAAGCAAAGAGAACATGATTTAAAGCCTTGAGAAAATACCATCAATGTATAGAACTTTCTATAGTTTTAAAATTAAACTTTGTAGGCTGCTGACACAAAAATGTATCAGTAAGGAAGATCTAATCTTTTAGAAAAATTTCAGATGACATGAAAGAGAAAGTCTGACTAAAGTGATCCTTCACTGACTGAGATTACTAATTTAACTTAAAATCTTTTTGTCCAAAATGTAAATTTTAGTCGCTGAGTAATGTTGATATACTTCGTAAACAAACAGGATAAGCTAGAGTCGTCTTATTTTCTTTCTTGTCCTTTTTTTGGTCTACCTATTTCATAAAGAAACAGTAAATACACTTTACTTTAAAAAAATACTAAAAACAAAACAAAATTTATATACATGGTGTTATAGGGTTAACTCAGAACATAGCCTCTTTATATACTCAGAAGACTGATAGCTGCCCAGCCAGTAACCAAGGAAGACAGTGCACAAAATACTTTTAGCAGTGCCCAAAAAACTTTTAGCAGCACCTGCTCCCAAGGACGTTTTCTGCTGCTCCCATGGACGTTATCTGCTCCTGTGACCAAGCAGCACATCTTGCTCCTGTCTGTTGAAGAAGGCAGCTACTCTACCAATGAGATAACCCCTCCCCCTGCTTGTGTGCATAAAAAACTCTACTTGCTCTTGGTCAGCAGCAGCTTTATTCCTACATCTTTGACCAGCTGCTGCTGAAAAGCTTCCCTGCCTCATGAGTAATAAATGGCATTTCTCATCTCTCTGGTCCTCCTGGTGGTTCTTCTGGAATATCCAAACCCAGGTGCAAGTTTCAGGCCTGAGGCTCCTGTATTACAATTGGCATGGCTGTCAGGGTATTCCGAAAGTACCCAGGTTGAGTCAATCTAGAGCAAGGGGGTCCGCTGGGGGTAATCCTGGGGTGGGCCTCTGGGTCCATGTTTTTTGAGGTAGCAAGCCTTTTAGATTCTTGGGGCCCACCAAGGGAATGGGAGACACTCCCAACACAACTATGGCCCTCTTACAGGTTTTATTGAAAATAGGAGAATTATGTTCTTTAAAATAGGAGCTATGGACCGTAGACGCAGTGAGCTGGCACCTACTGCAGGCACTGCGTGAGGCTACCCCTAAACAGTTGCAGGCTGAGGGAGGGGTGAAGAAAGTGGGAGAGAAAGTTAGGCTAGAAAGAGACCTGCAAGTCACACAGGCCAATAGCAAGAATATTCTGGAACAAAAGTTAGCACAGACTACTGAACAACTGCAAGAACTAACCTGCCACTTTGCAAAAGTTCAGGGGTGAAAGCTAATGCGAACTCACATACAGGCCTTAATCATACAATCTGTATGGAACCCTAGTTAAGTGGGATCCCATAGCAGAAAGTGAGTATGAATCAGATGAGGAGAGAGAGGTATTCTTCCCAGAGGAAGCCACATGTGTGTCTCTGGCTTGCCCGGTAATTGTTCAGAAACTAAAAACTCAGCAAGAATACTCTGAGGAGCAAAATCCAAGGAACCTGCCTCCTCCCTCAAATCTCTACACACCTCTGCCGAGCCATGTATAATGGCGGAGTTGGTAGAGCCGGCTACCAAGTTCTGCCAGAAAGGGTGAGAGTCCATCACAGGTTGGCTATTCCACCTCTGGGACACCAGTGCAGACAGCATAATACTGTCTCGGGGCGAACTGATTCAGATGACCTCTGTCACCATCCACCGTTCATTGTACCAATGCATACATGGGGCAATCCATTATGCAGAAATGCACCACTGCTGAGTTGGCTCATGGAGGGCTGCCATGGGGCTTGGCCAAATGAAGGTGATTTGCCAACGGCCCAGCCATGCTGGATGTCCATGCCAGAACTGCAGGTGTTCCTTAAGGAGAGGGGAATGCGGCATGCTATTTACATAGAACCATTTGAGGGCCTTGATGCTGTGCCATTTACTACAGATATGTGGGATCGCGTCACCCAGTTGCCCAGCTGGCCTATAGTGGTACTTTTGTGCTCTTCCTGTCTACTCTGGTGGAGAGGACAATCCAGACAGCAGCACAGGCTGTTGCCCATTTGGGGGAAGTTGAAATGTCCAGCGGAAACAGGAGGGCCAACGAGTCCAGGGAAAAGAGAAAAAGTGAATTATGGGTGTGTAGGCAGAAAGTAAGGATGGCCTGGTAAAGGTGACCAGAAGGCAACTATGGACAGATCAACCCCAAAAAGATTGATAAGCAGCCAATACAGTACTGGTCTACTGGTGGCAGCAGCTTAAACCAGAGCAAAAATTCCAACCCCTGTTCAACAGGCAGGCAGCTATCTGCACCTTGGGATGGACCTCAAGCAAAGGGCACTCTTGACCTTCAGCTTCTTGCCTGGATGACTTTTTGTGGGACCAGGACACGTCTAAAATATTTACCCAGTCAAGATCAATTCACCTTTACCTGAGAAGGACAACAATGGACCCTTACTGTCCTACCGATGGAGTATTTCCATAGCTCCACTATTTGTCACAGTTTTACAGCTGAAGATTTGAATGGTTGGGCTAAACTCTCCACCATTATATTGATGATCTCATGCTAAACTCTGACTCTCTTTCAGATTTACAGCTAACCATACCCTGCTCTCGCCTTTTCTCAGTCTCTGTAGAACTGTCAAGGGCAAACAAAATACTTCTAGAGGTTACAAATATATTCATAAATTTGCCAATCTGAAGGATGTTGATCAATTACTTTCTAACTGCCATTAGAAACTGAAGTTTCTGAGAGTTAAGAATTCGTATTACGATTGAAAGGGAAAAGTATGTGTTTAGTAACAAAAGCCTTAAGTTATGAAATTTATTTTAAAAGAGATTAAAGGAAAGTTGTCTGTCCTAAAGTTGGTTATTTCTAAATGAGTAAGAAGAGGGAAACTGAAGGAATGAAGAAAGTTGCAGAAGGTCTGCGAAGAGAAATCTTGAAAGAGGAAACTTTATATATAATTAAGCTACACAAGATTGGAAATAAATTTAAATGTCAAAAGCAAGGTAGTACAAAATCAGAGTTGTGTTTTCTCCCTCTGTTAAGGCAGAGTTGTGTTTTCTCCCTCTGATAAGGCAGAGTTTCTGGGACTATTGGTCTGCTACTGACACTATGGAAAAAGTTTCCACCCGAAGAAAACAAAGGTTCTGTGTTTTATTAGAATAATTTTCCATGTTTTTTATTGTCTAAATCAGGCCCTTGACTACTTAAGGAAATTGAATCTCTGCAATAGTAAGAACTAAGTTTTGCTAATAATTACGCAGAATTGGAGTGTTTCTTTTTCTCCCTACTTACCCAACCGAAATCCAAACACTATTAGTGAGTTAAGTAGTCTTACTTTCATGGCAATGTAATTATTTGCATAAATTCAGTAAGAATCTGTTCTCTTTATAACAGGACATGATTGGAAACTAGTTTTTATTACCAAGCCTGTAACTAGAATGCTGTATTTGGGAGGAATGCAGAGACTCAGATGTGACCAAACAACTTTAAAGAATTAAGATGGACTTACTGGAAGTCAATAAAGCCTTTGAAAATATTGGCCTATATTGCTCTCATGGTTCCCAGCAGCCTTACCGTGTGAGTAAAGAGTGTCACTTCTTGGCAGGTACAGGAACCTCAAGATATTTTGGAGATCTCAAGAAGAGAGGAACTCAACCAAAACCTATAGGTATTGCAGGCCTTCTCTGAGGGCATGTCCTTGCCTTGGCTTTTCTGGCCTTGAGAGACCTTTTAAATTCAATCTGAGATTCCCTGTAAAATTTTAGCAAAGCAGAATTAAAAGTGCCTTTCTGGTTAATTAATATTTTTGCTGGGCTTATTCAAATGATCAGGCCAAGTTTATTGAAATGAATGAGTCTTAATTTGGCTATCTTTGGTAAAAGTAGGGGTAGTTGGAGAGGAAAGAAAAAACATTTTTCAATAAGAATTGAAATATGCCTATGTAAACATTAGATTCTTATGTTATTCATTGTCTTTTAGGTTTTATTTTATTTTCTACTTGCAAATTGGACGAGGTCCTGAATTCTTTAGTTTCCTCTAATATCTGTCTGTGGCTCTTTGAACATATTTTTAATTTTAATTTTCTCCCATCCTTTAACTAGGACTTATTGAAAACTATAGCTGCTTTTTTCCAAGCTATGCAAGCTAAAGATGGACAACTTGATATAAAATTTGAGAGACTGTCGAGAACGGCTCCTGTTTGAACAATCTTGGTGACTGGTGTTGTGTGGGCCACACGAAGAGTTTGCCTTGGTGTCTGAGGACATCAGGGACATTTCAAGTTGCAAGAGATGCTTCTGCCTTATATCTAGAAATCTTTATTGACAGCTTTACAAACTCAGAAGCTGATTTATAATTTGCTCTGATTATTAACCTTTATTTTTCTTTTGTTTTCATAGACATAGGAGGCGTCTATACAATGGTTTATACAACCTGCTAAACCACGGTAACACCTCTGGAGGAGTTGAAAATCAAATAAATAGAATCATGCAGAAAGCTACTTTATATTCATAGTAAACCAAAACCTAACAATATGTTCAACTGAACGTCAGACAGTTTCATTCTTCTAACCCCTGAACTCCACCTCTTTTTAGCAGAAAATAGTTGGAGTAGTAGTCACCTCTCTTCTCTCAAGATTGAAAAAAGATCATGATACTGGGGGCAGTTGGAACAGGAATTGTAGCCTCATGTGTTGTAACACTTGGAGCCAAACCCTTAACCACTTTGTGGACCTCCTTGGGCTCTTGGGGCCGTTACCTGGTAAGAGGACTTCTGTGTACTGGTAGTGTTAGGATGTGGTCTTTATTGTATTTAAAATATATGGATGCAAAATACAAATGGTCCAATGACACAGGGACCCCATGTCCAGAAGAACTGACATGAAGAATGTGAGGTGGAGGAACTATGTAGGGATGGACTGTAGGCTTAACTCAGAACACAACTCCTTCACATACTCAGGAGACTGATAGCTCCCCGGTTAATTCAGAACAGCTAAGAAAGGCAATGCACAAAGAACTTTCAGCAGCGCTTACTCCCAAGGACGTTTTCTGTTGCTCCCATGGACGTTATCTGCTCCTGTAACCAAGCAGCACATCTTGCTGCCATACTTTGGAGAAGGCAGCTGCTCCCGCAATGAGATAACCCCTCCCTCTGCTTGTGTGCATAAAAAACTCTGTTTGCTCTTGGTCAGCAGCTTTATTCCTGCAACTTCAACCAGCTGCTGCTGAAGCTTCCCTGCCTCCTGAGCAATAAACGACATTTCTCATTTCTCTAGTCCTCCTGGTGGTTCTTCTGGAATATCCAAACCCAGGTGCAAGTTCCAGGCTTGCGGCTCCTGCATTACAGGTGTTTTGAAAAATTAACCAGCAGTAAGTTTGGCTAAGTAGCCACAATGTAACTGGAAAAAAATTAAGACTTTTTATGGCATAATATACTTTTATTGTATTGAATTAAAAAAACAAACCTGTACAACATTAAAAATGTTGTCAGTTTTGTTGTAGTAAGATGGCATTAGAGTTACGCTTAATTCTTTTGAATACTTATTCCCATATCAAATTAAATATAACCTCTAGCCTTTAGTTATTGTATTTTTATTTTGTTTTGTTTTGTTTGTCCATGATCTCCAAGATCTTTATTTCCTTATCTCTAAGTGTATTAAATCAATGTTTTCAGTACAGCGAATTATTATTTCTTCTCAAAGTCCTCATTCATCCCCTTAGTAATCTTTAAATATTGAAGAAAATTTATACACATCATTTTTTTTTTAACAAAACATATCTTACTGGCCCTCATTTTATAAAGTTTTATTTTTTTATATTTTTCAAACGGTCTGGCTATCACCTATCTATGATCCAGTTTCTTCCTTTGTGGAATATATATAACTGCCCCACAGTGTTGATCTAAAGCTCACGTGAAGGTACATGTATTACTTAGCACAGTGCCAAGAACAAGGTAAAGATTCTATAAAATATATGTTATTAATTTTAATATCTGATTTTGGAGGATTCTTTGAGATTTGTATCTCTAACCAAAGTGCACTGTAAACTCTGGTAGTCTAAGAAAATGAGCTAATCTGTTTAAGTTTTTAAATAACCAAACCTTATTTGTAAGTCTATTTTTAAAAATTTATTGTAAACTAAAATCTTTCTAAAGTGTATCATATATTTTTCCTTCCTAAGTCAATAACAATATTTAATAAAATAATTAAAATTGTTCTTAATGATTATTTTTATTAGGAGTAAAAATTATGGATTTTTTTTATATGCTAAAAACTTTGCTCATATTGTCTCATTTTATCCTCCTCAAAAACATGAAAGTTAGGTTTTGATAATATGTTTTTGGCAACATAACTGAAAGTCAGAAAGATTAAGCAACTTGCTCAAGGTCAGAGAGAAAGAGAATAAATAGCAGAGCTACATTTTAAATCCAAATTTGTCTATTTTGAAAACTTGTAGATTTAATTACTGTAAGTAATATTTGTCAAATTTGAAATAAGTACTAAACTACTATTTTTGTAAAATTTTTCACAGAGTGCTTTTACGTATACAATTTTTTGTGGACAAATGGAATTATGTATACTTCATTTGTATAATGAGAAAGTTACAGTTAAAAGAGAGTATACGTCTTCCAAATTTATACAGTAAGTGGTGGATATATTTTCACCTTTTCTTAATATGTGGTCTAACTGAGAGATAGACTGTGCAAGGATATGTGGATCCAGTTTTTCATTGAAGAAAATAAGCAATGTAGTTCTGATTAAACTGATTCTTACTTGGTACCTACTTTTGGTATAAAAACTAATTATTAACTTGGGACAGATAGATGATAGATGATAGATGATGATAATAATGATGATGATGATGATAGATGATAGGTAGATAGATGATAGATAGATAGATAGATAGATAGATAGATAGATAGATAGATAGATAGATAGATAGATAGATGATGGATGGACGGACGGACAGACGGACAGACATAGATATAGTGTTTGGATTAAAGACATCCTTTGACCGATGTCCTGAAAATAATATTTACTGCTGTTGGTACAATTTTTAAAGAGACCCAGACAATGAAGAGAAATTAAGATTAGCGTGAGCAATGTAATAAAGTGTTTGCCACTCCTGTCATTGAGGAACATTTGCAGGTGCTAAAGATATTCAGCTTTAGAGAAGCTGGTAGTATAATTTCTGCTTTTAAATATTTGAAAATTTGAAACCTTGGAAGAGGAATTGGAATTATTTTTCATAGAGTTACAGGAATGAGTTAGAACAATAGACTGAAGACAAACTTTGATTTCAACATAAGGAAGTGTTGCCTCGCAGAGCTATTTGGCAGTATAATGAGCTGCTTATATGATTGGAAGGGTCTCATCCCTGAAATGTTTTGTTTTCTCAATAAAATATGTTGTACATTATACAAGATTTAATAGCATGTAAAATGTATGCTTTAGTGACAATTTTGATTTATTTTTTCATCTTGAACATCAAGTATGTACTCATTATTCTCAACTCTCAATTCTCTGTAGAAATGGAAGTTACGTATAGCACATTAACAAAATATAGAGCAAATCCCCAAATCTCATTTGAACAATTAAATTCCAACCTTCTTTTATTAAAATCTTTTTGGAGTTGATAACGAGCAGGTCTACCAAATTGATTTACATTTCAGAACTTCTTCATTTACCTGGTTTAAGCAAGGTTGGCGGTGTGGAGGATGTAATAGGAAAAAAGATACCTGAAGTTTGTAGATATGTTTAAAGGGTTAATTTGTTTGAATATTGACTCTCCACAGTATAGAGTATATTTTCACATTTTCTCTATTAATAGGTATTTGCCAATGTTTATTGAAATTATTTTTATCTGTTTTTCTCTTTATAAACAGCTCTCATTTTATTCCTTTTTCCCTTCTCTAAATACTTTTCTAGTTTTCCATGCGACTGTTTCTCAGCTGGTCACCTCATGTGCAGTTTAATGAGGAAATTGCCAATTTTTTCATAAAGAAACAATGATAATCCCCACTTATAATTTAACTTTTATTTATATACTTGGGTCCCGAGATGAATCATTCCCTGTGCCATTACTTCTCAATAAGTGGTTCCTGGACCAGCTGCTTTGCCATCTCGCTTGTTCAAAAAGCAGAAGAACTTCAAGTTCCATCTCAAAGCTTACTGAATCACAATCTGCATTTTAAGAAGATTCCAAAATGATCTCATTGTACATTAAAGTTTGAGAAGTAATTCTCTATGCCTATCCTTGGGTACTTTCAAGTCTGTCAAAGCTTCAATTTCCACCTATATTCTGATTTTTTGTTAGTTCTTTCAGTCATTTCTTCATTAGAGAAATATTTTTTGAGAACCATTATATGCAAAGCACTATCTTAGATGTTAAGCATATGGCTCTTAAAGGCATAAACAAGATTCCAGCCCTTTAGTAGTATATATAAGAACGAGGAACAAACAAAAAATTAATTTCAGATATATGTTGTACAAGTATTTTTCCCAGCCTGTGATTTATTTTTTTTATTCTCCTAATCCTGTTGTTTTTTTTTTTTAATTCTCCTAATACTTTTCAAATTTAATCAGAAAATTTTTGTAATTTTGATGAAGCCCAGTTTACCTAATTATTCTTTTATGGATTGTGCTGTAGTGCTATATCTAAGAAATCTTTGCCTGACTCAAGTTACCAAAATTTTATTTCTTCTAGAAATTATATCATTTAGGTTTTATATTTTGATCTATGATTTATTTTGAGTTATTTTTAATGGTGTGAAGAATATATGGAGGTGTATGTTTTGTTTTGTATATGAATATCCAATTAATTCAACACTATTTGTTGAAAAATTCTACACTGAACTAATTGCCTTTGAACTTCTTTCAGAAATTAGTTGTTTATAAATATGTGGGTCTATATTAGGATTCTAATCTGTTCCTTTAATCTGTTTTACTACTTTTGTACCAATATAAGATTCTTTTTATCACTTCAGCTTTATAATAACCATGCCACTATTCTTGGAATCATGAATCAGGTAGTGTTAGCCCTCCAAGAAAAAGGTTTTTTTAGCTATTTCAGGCCCTGAGCATTTTGAACTTTAGAGTCAGTTTGTTGAATTCTACACACACACACACACACAAAAGAGAGAGAGAAGCAGGTCTTTGAATGCACCTACTTTCTTTTGCCTCTAGACTTTATACTTGCTCTCTAAGTTCTGCATTGTACCTTATCTCTTCTTTAATGCTTTGCTCTTCTTATATTTCAAAACTCAGCCAAAAAAATTATTTAGAGAAATTCCTCTGCCTTTTTTTGCCCCTCATGTTGTTTAGATACCCCAATGTGTTCCCTGGACATTCTGAAAATGGAGATCCTTATCCAGGGATTACACAAATTATTTAGAATGCACAGTTTATGTTTTGTTCCTTATTCCTTCGGCATTGTACAGCCCTGAACTATAATGAGTATCCTATTAAAATTATTTAAATAAAAAAATGAATTCTTTTAATCCATTTTGTAATCTTTAATAGTACTGATAGTAGAGAAGAAGTTTGGATTTGAGAAAAAAATTATTTTATCCTCACCTATAGAATCACAGCATCTTTGCAGTTACAAATGGAAGGTAGAATCTAATAATCCAAGGATCTAATTGTGAAGATGATGCAACTAAAGCTCAGAAAATAAGTTGAACTAGACTTGGGCTTGAATCTGTTGTGTAGCATTGTTCTTTTCACTGCCTTAAGCTGTTATTCATTCATTCATTCATTCATTCATTCATATACTCAATCAGTGTAGTGCATACTCCATTAATTATTTGATAATTCCTTCTAGCATAATGATTAAGAGCATAAATAGTAGTAGATACCTCATAGAGACCTCAGAGGTCTCTAAAGGACATTAAATAATTTTTATATAAGTTAAGCATCTAGAATGCCAGGTATAATATAAGTAAAAATAACATTTTTTATTTGTTTAATACTTAGGAGCAGCCATTACCTTTCACAGCTTTTGCACTTTCCCCCATTCCTTCTATTTATTTTTTTTCTAGATATAAAAATTTATGCACCTAGATGGCTCACAAAACTTGTATATAGGACTTAAAGGGAGATATTTTCAGTTGAATTAGTTCAGATACTCTGTATGCACTAGGCGCAGAATGATACGATCAAATGAGAGAGATGTTAGTAGAAAAGTTCATCTAGCCTCTTTCTCCATAAAAACCTATGAATATAATAAATGATGTCTTCACAGCTGAAAATCAACAAAGTGGGTTAAGAAAATGTTTTTCTTCTTAAATACCATTATACTTGATTCACCAATTTCATATGGCCTGACGTAATATCTTGGAAATCTCTTCACATTAGCACATGGAGAATTTTCTTATTTTTCTTTTCTTCATATTTTTAACAATTGCAGTATATTTCATTATGTGGATATTTTATAATTGGCTTAATAAATTCCATACTAATGAATACTGGGTTATTACTAATCCTTTAGAATTCTGAATAAGTATCAATTAATAAACTCACAAGTGCATTTTAATCATATGTAATAGGATGTGCTCTTAGAAGTGGGGTTATCAGGTTCATGGGTAAATGTATTTGTAGTTTTGATAGAAATAAGTAAGAATATTTTAAGTTTCTCTACCAATTAATAACTAAGGAGTTAAAAATAGAAGCTGCAACACAATCTTAACAGCATCCTTCTGGCCAGCACTTCCAACCCTCGTGCAAGTACCTTCCAGATGGAGCCAGAAGTCCCTAGGATACATTTTGTTTAGCTTAATATATTGTGAGAAACTTTTCTTGAAAAGTAGCTAAAATTTCTGATCATTTTTTCTGTTCATGTATATGGTTTAAAATGAAATTTTCCTAAATACTAAAATATTTTCAGCAGGGAATAGTTCTTAAGAAATTGAGTTTTCTATCTAGGCCACACAGGAACTCAAGGATAAACAAACACTGATTAAATTAGGTGTTTGGGGACTTGCCTTTAGAAGATGAAGAAAATTAGAAATTAGAATATCTTTGTTTACATATAAAATGGTGAATCAAACCTATTAATAATGTTTATATTGTCATTTTTAAAGTGAAGCCCTTTTCCCTAGGTAATAATGAGTTCCTTTCAAATTATCACAAATTCTGACTAAATGGGGTTCAAACAAATAACTTCTATTCAAGAAGCAGTCAAGTGATATACCACCCATATTATTCACAAATCGACTTCTGAAGAATGTCTATAACTTATAAATTCTATTGCATGAGATTCCAAGAGAGCATTTATTTTTATATGTAATGGTGACATTTTTGCATCTAATAATGGATATTTTATTTATATTTATTTCCTATCATCCCTATTAGCAGATATTACTGCTAATGTATTTATAAATACAACATAAAATTAACTTACAAATATTAAATTTTAATTCCAGAAAATGAGCATGAATCTTCTTCACACTCTCAGGATTCAAGAAACTAGACTTCTTCAATCTTGTTGCTCTATGATGCTTCATTAACTTAGTTCGGGAAACTGACATTTATATTCCAGGTATCTGTGTTATAAACAACAGAAGAGAAGAAGACTTAAAGAATAAAAAATTAAAATGTATGTCTGTTGTCTCTTAAGAAAGTTCTCTTAATCTGGACATTTATCTGAAGAAATCCAAAAGACTACTTTGAAGGGATAAGTGCATCCGTATGTTCAATGCAACATTATTTACAATAGCCAAGATATAGAGGCAACCTGGGTGTCTATCAGTGAATGAATGAATAAAGAAGAGGTGGCACATATATACAATAAAATATTTTTCAATTATAAAATGAATGTAATCTTGCCATCTGCAACAACATGGATGAAACTAGAGAGTATTGTGCTAGCTGGAGACAGTCAGACAGAGGAAGACAAATATGGTATGATTTCACTTACATGTGCAATCTAAAGAATAAATAAACTAACAGAAATAAACACAGAGATACAGAGAACATTTTGAGTATGGTTGCTGATGCAAGGGGATTTAGAGGTGGGTGAAAAAGAGAAAGAGATTAAGTACGAATTAGTAGTTACAAAATAGCTTCAGGGATATAAAGTATAGCATAAGGAATATAGTCAATAATATTGTAATAAATATGTACAGTGTCAGATAGGTACTAGATTTATCTGGGTGACCACTTTGTAAGTTATATAAATGTCTAATCACTATGTCATATATCTGAAATTAATATAATATCATATGCCAATTATAGTTAATTTTTTAAATTATTTTTAAAAAATTCTCTTAAAATCTGCTTAAATGCATGGTAATTTCTATCTACCTCCTTTGAACTTAATCTTTTGGCCATGCTATCAAAAGGGGAGGCTGGAACATGCAAGTCAGCTGTAAAGCAGCTATTTTCAAAGATGGATATTAATATGACTGAATAGAAGAGGCAAACTGATATTGGAGACAACCAACAATTTCTTCCCCATGTCCTTTTACAGTTCTTGAGAAAATATTACATATACGTAGTGTATATTAGGACCTGCTTTAATTCCAGAAGATGGCATATCAAAGTAGTCATACAATTCTAAACAGAACATGTATATCTTCTCAAATAAAATGTTGTATGGCTATCAAACTCTGATGTTCTAGCAAAACAAGGAAAAAGGAGAAAAAAGTGCAAACATTAAAAAGATAGAAATTTATGACAGCACCAAAAATTAACTCTCCGTTAATGTAAGGGCTTCTCTGGGAGACAGATGTGGCAAACTTAAACACATTTTCTTGTTTGATTCCTGCCACCACGAACTATCCAGGAAAACTTGCCATCATTGTATAAGGTTTTGAGTGTTTAGATTCTGCTCTTGGTCTCCAAATTTTCAGACTATAATGCCCACAAAACTCAAAATGGTGGACCTGCCTACTGTACAGTGCATACAGAGATGAAGTTCTCGCAAGTAAAGCCTAAATGGATTCAACGAAAGCTTTAATAGGTCTACATGGCAGGGATTGTCAGAGTTGTGTGTGTGTGTGTATGTGGGGGGTGTGTTTACATAGAGGGTGGTTGTTTTTCTTTATTAACTTCATAAGATCATAAAGCTATGTAATGGAAAAAGGGAGAAAGTCTACCTCAAGTCAGTAAAGATGGATACCTGATAGATAACTATTAATTGCATCAGAAGCTGTGCATATCAACTGATTCTTCAATTAACTAAGAATGAAATCTTATTATTTATCTATTCAAAAATACATTGAACAATTTTGCTAGGCCCGTGTATGCAGTGGTGATCAAAATAGCTATGATCCCCTCCCAAGTGAAAGATATCTATTTTGAGAGGCAAGAAATAATTTACCTACTCCATGTTTTTCATTGCTTTACAAGTATTGGCATATTTCTGCATTAGATAAATGTTTTAATTTGAAGAAAATAAATCACCATGGAATCTATGTCACAATAGTATCCTACCCCTGAGGGTATAGTAATATGTGAAAGGGAAACTCTTTTGATATATTGTACTAAGAACATAAGGAGAAAATTGTAGAAAGTTTGATATCACTAGGATAAATAAAAAGATATGGGAAACAATAAAGAGAGAATGAATTGAAAATTCTAAAGTTGAAAACATTGCTTGAGTTCAGAAAAGTATTAAGACAACTCAAAATGCACTAAATACATAAAATATAAATTGGCAATTAAAGAAAATAATTAATGCTAAAAAAATGGAACAATATATATGTAGGATGAAATTTTGAAATTGTCTACAAAAATATTAAAGGAAATGATTAGACAAAAGATATACAAAATAGAGACAGAATATAAAGTCAACATAAGACTTATATATGACTTAATGAGTTTCAATCTGAAGAAAACTTTAGAAGCTAAAGTAGACCAAAGTGTTTATTGTATTTTAGGAAAAATTATAAAAGAGAAATCATCATTATTTTCAGGCAGCATTACTTAATCCATAGAAAGTCAGTGGAAATTAAAATGCTTAAAATTATTAAGAGTTTAATGAAGTGGCTGATAATAAGATAATCATAAACACTCACATACACAAAAAAAACTTTCTTATATGTAAGCAATAGCAGAATAATGAAAATAATAATTCCATTCATAGTAAAAAAATAAACCCCATTAAATAGCTATAAGCCTATCTAATAAGAAATGAATGTCTTACATAAATAAAATGACAAAATACTAATAAACTCTTTACAAAAATATTTCAATAATTGGGAAAATATTGCTGCATACAAAAAACCTATGGCCATGAATCACCATTTGAAGTTTGACCATGTAGATATCAAAGTAAATTTAGACCCCATGCTAGTTTGCTATGTTCCTTTCACTTTTAAATAGGTTGTATTCATAATTAGATTGTCTTCCAATCTCATTCACCTTTGGCCTACTCTCTTTTAACCATTCTTCTGCTACTGCAATTCAGGTTTTTCATGACCAAGCCTAAAGAGTAAAGGCATCTGAAAACTGACAGTCAAGGTATAATGCTAGGACTTAAAACATTATTTTTTAATTAAAAAACCTCTCATTTCCCCTTCTGAAAACAACTTCTAAGTAGATATAAAATAAATAGATAGCAAGAGTCTAAAATCAAAATTAAACAGACCTTTGCTGGAATCATGCTCACCACTCACTAATTTAATTATTTTTAACATTTTACATAGGCTCTCTAAGCCTTAGTTCTTCCTCTGTAAAATGAAGATAACTACATATGTTAAAATTATTACATAGAATTGTTATCATTGTTGTTAATAATGTCACAATTATTAGTACTTGCTTTTTTTGATAAAATAGATCTGTATAACAGAAATATTTGTGTTCACTACTCTTGATTTCCCACTGCCAATTTTGTGATATTTTTTAACTTTTCAGAGATAAATCTCTAAGTCTTTGAAGAAAAATGTAAACATGGAAAAGTCAAATGTAACCTAAATTCATCAACAGGAGATAACCCATTTGTTCTTTAAGACGATTATATATATGATTGTCTACTTGAAAATTCCATTTTAATATATATGTTTTAGAAGCTCAAGGCTAAGGGGAGAGGTCAGTATGACCTAATTTTAGAATCATATTTGAATTTATTGAACTGGATAAAATAATTTAGAGATGGAATGCAGACAAAGAAAGGTAAAACACTGACTATGGTGCTCTGGTTACTATAATATGTAGACACCAGTTAAGGACACAAAGCCAACAGTGAAAGCCATGTGTAAGAAGGAAACCATGGGGGAAAAAAAGGAAGCCCATGAGAAAGTGATATTCTAGAATTCAAGAGAAGAAAGTATTTAAATGGAGGAATTGATATCTGTGTTAAATATTGAAGAGAACTGAGTAAGATAAGTCAGAGAATTGACTGTTGGCTTTTAAAAGAAAGTATGAGGTCTAGAACAACAAAAAAGAAAGGCAGAAACACATCTTGCAAGAGAAAAGAGGAAAGATACAAGAGGAAAGCTAGAGTATGTTATGCAGGTATCAATACCTTATTGGAATTGATGATAAGATAAAGAGGTCGTCTCACCTGATACTTACATGTTCTATAAAACATTGAAAAGATCATTTCATGAGATGTAGGAGAGCAGGAAGTAATGGAGAATTATGAATAAGAAATTAAGTAAATAGCAGTCATAAATTGTGGGAAACTAAATTTTTAAGGAAAAGACAGTATATTTTCTTGTAGATCTTTTGGTATTTGTGGTCATGACTACAAATAATTTTGTTAAAACTTCTGTATATTTTCCTATGTTTGCCTACAATAAAAATGAAATATTTGTATTTATTCAGAATTGGAATTTGTCAGATGAGAAAAGAAAAGGAGGGATAAAGAAAAAGTTATAGATGTCTGCAAAAGAATGAGCATAGTACAGAACCATAGAGGTTGGAATGGGTTCAGAGGGAATTGAGGGCCCGAGACTGTAAAAGTCAGTGTGTGTACAATTGTCAAAGTGTAATAGTGATGCAGTGAGTTGAAGAATGGAAATGATGGAAATGATGATCAAAAAGTGGCATGTTTCAAAAAGAGTCTATAATATAGTTATAATAGATAATGTTGAGGGTAGTTTGAAATGATGATCAAAAAGTGGCATGTTTCAAAAAGAGTCTATAATATAGTTATAATGGATAATGTTGAGGGTAGTTTGAAACGATGATCAAAAAGTGGCATGTTTCAAAAAGAGTCTATAATATAGTTATAATGGATAATGTTGAGGGTAGTTTAACTGAGAAGATGAAGAAACTGAGTTATGATAAGTAGATCCTCAGTGGACCTCAATGTTCAGTTCATTATGGAGGTTGATCTTAATAGTGGGGCAGTAGAAGGAACATGTGAGATCCCGCTATGAGAGTCTTTAGTGAAGGATGGAGAAGGACTGGGAAGTCTAGAGATGCCAATATTCAGGCAAAGAAGTGACTTATTTGTGTCAGAGCTAGGAAACCATCTCATATTTTTGTCTTGTCCTGAAAAATGTAGGCCTCGAATTTTCAGGAAAAAAGTGAATGCCTACACCAGTGTCTATTATTACTAATAATCTGATGATATATTTTAACAAGCTATATAGAATTTCCGATGAATGGAAGTAAGCAGTTAATCTTTTTTTTTTTTTTAAGTATAAGTATAAGCAAACATTGGGACTACTCAGGAATTCAGGCTCTACTTTCTTAATGTCTTAACTGATTATTATGCAGGCATTTGTCTAATTTCACCTCTCACTAAAGAGCCCTCTAAATATATATAAATGCACCTCTCTGTCTTAGAGAGCATGGAACATTAAAATATATCATTAATTGTTAAGGATGTTGCACTGCCTGTGATGATCATGATTCTGAGCATGAATTTATTTTTGTAAGTGTATCATAATGCATCTGAATCAATATAACTTCAAAATTGTTTTCTTCAAAATATAATTTTTAAAAAATGCAGCAATTTATTGTCACTGGATCTCAATCAAAATCTTAGATTATTTAGCAGTCGTGTTAATGTTTTAAAAGAATTGCCTTTGGAAACAGGCTTTAAGAAGATAAAAGTCTTTTAAAAACTTGTGTAAGCTACTTAAATTTCAAGAGCATTCTATTAGAAGATACTGTACCAATCACAGCAATAAGGATAAAGAGTTATTTTCAGCTCTAATCTTATTACCTTTTGTTTTGAATCAACTTAAGTTACCAAATATTATATTTTAATATAACAAAATGACTTCAGTTTTAATTCTGAAAGATGATAGTGCATGCATGAGAAGTACTAGTCCAACATGATAGAAGAAACTAGGAAAACTAGGAAAATGCTAAAGAAACTGACAATCTCATTTCCTATGAAAGTACAGAAACTGTCTTCAGTTTGGCTACTTTGGCAAACTATCTCTTTAATTTCATTATATTTAATTTTGACACATTTTGTCATTTCTTGGTATTATCTATCTTTAGATTTCTCATTGAATAACACCATAGAAACACCTTATATGGTAATTGCATTTCTTAATGAGTTCCTTTTTCATTGGAATATGTTAAAAATTCTGGTTTGTTAAAACTTTGCCTTGATTGATTTTTCTTTGCATTATATGAACTTGAACTTTAACCTCTGAAATATTTTACCTGGAGAGTTAACTTCTCCCTTTTTACTAATCAACTTGATATGCATAAGATAAGAGCTTTCCAAAAATAATTGATTTTTTCATTAAAAATCAAAATTAATTTACCTTATTATTAAACCTAGTTTCTTAATCATATCCACATATTGATCCCTACAATGTGTCAAGCACTGTATCAAACACTTTACATATTTACAAATGTGTTCTTTATGGCTACTGTAAACCAAGTATTTAAAAATTTAGAATTACCCACTAATAGCTTATATCGATAGCAATGTTGTAGGGGGAAATAAGTCTACTATCTTATAAATATTTTGAAAGTAATTGGTTTTATTAATAAAAACAGTAAAAGCTAGGCAAATTAGGCCATTACAGTGTCCTAAAACCTAACAATAGTTCTTTATTCAATTAATAAGGATACTTCAGAAACAAAGTGGAGTGATTACTTCAATTTCTGAATGTGAAAGTACTATTCAGAAAAGAAATAGATTAGAGAATGTATTATATGCTACACGCCTCTTTTTAATTTTGGTATAGTTCTCTTGATAATTTGCATGGTCAAGTGCCTCCAAATATATATTAGACTTTAATCAAATATTTACCTTCTATCAATTTTAGAAAGCATTTGTCTCTAACAGAAGAAATAACTCCACCCAAAGGAGTAAGTCTCCATTACCTGAAATAGGTTAATTGTGGATTGTATTCCTATAATATTCATGGAAATCTTAATTCAAGTAATATCTCAAAATACAAAATCACATAAAAATTTATATAAATTTAAGGTAGATAAAGCATTCATTTTTTTCCCAGATAATATATCATGTATATTTATATAAAGCCTCAAGTAGCCCTGCCTGTACGGGCTGCTGCTGTGTATTGATTAGGCCCTTGCCCTTCTCTGTACTCCATTTCTTCCTCTACCCTCAACAATTTAATCTCCTAAAGTGGAAAAAAATAAATGAAGCCAAGGCTTTTTTCCTCTGCCTCTATGCTTTTTATCTAAAGCTAAGAGAGTTGCCTCTGCACAGCATTCACTGATGCCTCATTTCTTGATTTTGTTGAATTCATTGGATATTTGATTTTCAGATTTCTTAATTTATAATATTCTACTTTATTTCAGTAGATTTTCATTATTTACAATTTATATACCAATTTATATTTGCCAATTTGTTGATTATTATTTGTTATTTGTTATTTGTAACCTCTAAATTAATCATCATGGAGTTGTTATGGTTACTTGCAAACATGGGTAAAGTGGTGAAAAATTTGAGTTGCCAGATTCTCAGGTTCCCAGCTAAAAATCCAACAAAGCAATGCTTTGCCTTGCTTTAACTCTCAAAATGAAAACAAATGTCTTTTTTGATCTATTTAGTACCATGATTTCCACAGTTTTGTGCTCATAGTTTGTGATTTTTCTGAGATTTAGTTCATGTGATATCAGAACTTCTAAGAAGATGACAAGTTACTAGAATCGGTCATCCTAGTGGCCTCAGGTTGGCTCTCCTTTCCCTGTCACTTTCTTGGTTCCTCGCTCTTGCTTCCTTGGATTGCACTCCTAATCAGATAGTGGCAAATAAGCATTTGCCTTAGAATTGGCTTTCTGAGAATCACGGATTAAAATATTCAGAATTTTTTTTGTTGCAAGTTACATAATAACCGAACCAGGACTACATGGTGGTGTGTAAGCTTCAGAAATGACTCGATACAAGGTTCAAACATCATCAGCAGACAAGATTTCTTTCCAAGTTTTGGTTCTGTTTTTACTTTTTCTTGTATATATTCTCAAGTGTTATGTGGCAACAAAATAGTGTTAATTTGGTTCTTAAATCCCAGGTCCTAGAGAAAACTTAAGAGACTTTTCCATATAAATTCTACCAAAATTCTTTTGTTTTCCATTGTCCTGATTGAGTCATATTTCCATCACAAAACCAAACACCTTTATTAATTTTAGTCATATTCTCATTTTATGCGTTAAAAGTGGTATCAGCTTCACTTGAATCCTAATGGTCTAAGAGTGAGTAGGTGAATGGTATTTCTCAAAGTAAAACTGAAATTTGTGAGTGGATACTACAAAATCAACATTTGTCTTCTATACCACGGGTTCCCAAACCCCCGGTCCCAGACTGATACCAGTGTCTGGCCTCTTAGGAACCAGGCTTCACAGTAAGATGTGAGCAGACAGAGGAGCAAGCCAAGCTTCATCTGTATTTGCAGCTGCTCCCCAGTTACACCTCAGATAATCAGGCATTAGCTTCTCATAGGAGCACTGGTCCCTGGTGCCAAAAATGTTGGGGACCACTGCTCTACACAAGACATGGATTATTCTGTTACAAAATACTACAAGAGGTAGAAAAGACATTTTCTGAGTTTAGACAGTTTATTCTTACGGAAGCATCTAGAAACATAGTTGTAATTTGTGAAGCACAGAAAAAAGACATTTTTAGGTAAATCATAATGAGGACAGACCATTGTTATTGTGTGCATGACTGAACAAAACATGAAGCCCAGGTGATTGGTACATTAAAGAAATGAGAGAAGAAACATCTGCCAACAGATGTTCAAGAGAAGTGTTGGAAGTAGCAGTTTAAACAGATATAAAGTAAAAACAATGTCATCAATGTGAACTGTATGTTTTAGCATATCCCATTGACTCTTAGAGATTAAAAAAAGAGAGATGAGTTTAAATTCTGTTCTTAGGAAGATGAAAGATATTGAGTTAGTGGATTTAGGCACAAACTGCTAAATGACCTTATCCATACTCTTAATATCACAAGACTTAATTCATCAATTAAATTTGATGAAGTTTAACAAAAGCATAGTTTTTATTTATTTTTATTTTGCATTTATTCTTACTAATTTGCCTTTCAGATTTTCTTTTATATTTTCTTTCTTATGGGGTTTAGATTGCAGGGACCCATGATCATGAAAGAAATATTTTTTTCTTTCTACCTCAGTTTCTACTAATAATACCTACCTTATAAAATTGCTTGGTTAAAAGAAATCGCTTCAGAGGCAAAACACCTACATCCAAATCTCAGCTTGAATATTTAGTGGCTACATGATTTTAGACAAATTATTCTCAAATGTTCAGTTTTTTAATCCATAAAAAGTTGTCATTAAATATTGATATTTGTAAAGTGTTTAGAAGAGTGCTTAGCATACATAGGTACTATATTGCTTGAAAATGATCCATATACATTTACTTCCATTCATCACAAATTATGTAAATTGGAAAATTAATAAAACCATTCCTTTTAAAAAATATAATTAATTAGAGAAATTCATTATAGATATTGGTTTTATTACTTATCTGCACACTATAAACAATCCTAGAGTACAATATTTTTATTTCACAGAATATGAGACCAAGTAGAAGAAACTGGCAAAATAATTTTATTTAGACTGAAGACATATCTTTATGAAGACATTACTTAGCATTGTGAAAAGTGCCTCTAAATATAGAAAAATATTAAATTTGTTCTGGATAGCTATATATGGAAAAACAGTATTTGAATTTGGAACAAAATTTCAATTCACTAGAAGTGTGAGTTTTCTTTAAATGTGAGTATCCAATGATGCTACAGGTTTCCTTGACAGACAGTGAGCTTACCCTCTAGAGGTACGCAAACATGTGCTAAATCTGATGTAGCTATTATTGTGGAGTCCATTCCAAAAACTATTGGAGATTGGGTTCAATGAATGTTTTTAATCCTTTTTAATCCTATTCAGGAATATTTTGATGTAAGTTTCTTCTCTCCAAACTTTTATCTTTGAAGAAAGAGAACCCAAGAATGAGGGCAAGTAACCATGTTTAATGAAGAAACTGATTTAAAACTAACTCTTAAGGATTGATGTCAAAGCAAGCTCGCTCTCATGTGTTTTTGAATTTTTGAGAGATCTGAGCTATACTTTAAGGTAAATGAAGCATTTAGACACGTTAGGACAGCTGTGTCAATCAAATGCTGCTACTTACCACTGAAGACTTTTTTCTTCTTATGCTTGGCTGAATTTCTAAACATGGCTCACATTACACAACTTCAGTGATTTAAATCTGTTTCTCTATGACATGCAAGTAAAAAAAAATCATTTATTTTTTTCTTTAAACAGAGTTGCTCATGGGTTGGAAAAGCTGTCACAGTTTTAATTTTCTTTTTTCTTTTTTTTGTTTACATAGAGCTATTATCTGCCTAGAGACTTGTAAGTTTCCCATGGGCTGGAGACATAGAAAGATAATAAAAGCAGCTTTGTGTTGAAGACAGTTATTTGTGAGCACAGAATATATTGAGTACAGTAATTTTAAAGAAACTTTTCTTTTCTATCATTAGTGCATTTTACCATTTTCTACTGAATTATGTATTAAGATCTAGTAACAATAGACAACTGTAAAATAAATTTCAAATTTAAAATAAATATATTTATCTGTTAAAATCTGTAGTCATGTTCAAAAATGTTAACAATTTCAGCAAGATACCACCCTCAGCAAATGATATAACATTTATAAAAAAATGGTAAATGTGAAAACATAAAAGAGCCAACTCAAATTAATCAGAGGGAAATGTGTGCTAATGTTGAGGGCCTACAAATGGGCTGGTTAATTTACATCTTGATCTTCACCAAAACTCTCCCAATTTATTATTTATTAAACAAATATTTATTGAGCACCATTTATGCTCTGAGTGTTGAATTCATAGCAGTTAGTGAGGTATGGTCTCTGTTACTATGGAGGTTCTAGAATAACAGTCTCAGTTGTCCCATGATAAAATATATAATTTCAACAAGTTTGAACCATTATCCTCACTTTGTGGATAAGGAAACCAAGGCAGAGGAATGCTGTAATTTCCCTTACATAAGACAGCTATTGAGTGGCAGAGATCAAAGGTGGGATTTAAACTCATTCTGGAGGACTTCAGAGTCCAGCTTCTTTCATTTTCCTTTAGTTTAGGGCTGCTATTTCAGTAACAACTTTTTTGCCTTTATAATGTCTTCCTTATTGAACTTGATTTAAAAAAATTTGATTCCTTTGGAATTAAGAAAAAAAATGTGCCTATAACTTTTATTTTTCCAAGAACATTTTGCCTTGGAAAATTTAAAAAAAAAAACAAACAAAAACAAACTACTAGTCAAGGCAATGTTAGATAATAAAAATAAAGATGAAGAAGAGAAGTTGGGTTGGCCTATATTAAAAACTCATAAACACAGACATGTAAACAGTGGCCACTGAAGAAAAAATATACCTATGTAAAGTCAAAAGAGTGACAAATACCTCTATTTAGTAAAAAATTCTGATTCCTTAAAGAGAGGTTTACTACAGTAGCTTACATTGTGCTCATATTCAACAAGTAGGTTCTAAAATATAAAATATAATTCTATCTGTTCACGAATTTTCAAAGATCAACAATAAGTCAGCATCAAAAAATTCTAATAACTGTATCATGAAGCAAACTACATATGTGTGTATATATTAAATAAATTAAAAGTTATTTCTACTTTTATCTGTTTTGTTAACAAAAAACATCTTTTATCTTTATTATTCTCAGCTGAGTCAAGAGTATTTCTTTTGCAAAATGTTAGAATATGCCACCTCAAAATATGTTAATTTGGCATAAGAATTATTTTGAGCTCAAGGTATTGAGAAGCAAATACAAGAAAATCTCTCTACCTTTTTCCTATTTGCCTAAAAGCAGGATACACTTTTTCAAAGAAGTCTCTCTTCCCTTCTCTACCAGAAAGGACAAAAGTTAATCATGAGAGATAACTTTAGACCTCATCAACTTTGAGAGAGCACCAGCAGAATCTACATAACAAATTTTACTAACTAGTCTTTATCTACTATTAGTTTTCTATATATTTGCCTTCTCACAATTTGTTGCCCCTAGGGACTCAAGGTCTTTTCCTTTGTCTTGTCACTTCTCTAAAAATGTATGGTTTCTATGCTAAGACACTATATAAATTCAAGCTCTAACCAAACCTTTGAGCTACTAATTTTTCCCTGTATAAATCCCATGTATACAAGAGGTATATATAATAAACTTGTTTATTTTCCTCTTGTTAATCTGTTTTGCTATAGGGGTCCCAGCTAAGAACTTGGAAAGAAAGAGGGAAAGTCATTGTTTTCTCTCTGACACTCACTTATGTTTAATTAACAATTATTCTCAACAACTCTATATCAGTATAACTCTGATTGTTTCTCCAAAAATTTGTCATAAGCCCTATGCTGCCTTCCAACTCTAGATATTGGTTAAAGGATCTTCTCAACATAAACTATAACAAATAAGAAAAACTCTCATGAGTACATGCCCCACACTAGGCTCCCCAGAGCAGGGTTCCAGTGCTGGGAAGAGAAGTCCCCCACAAACTCTGGCTTGAAAAACCAGTGAAGACTGTGGCTGAGTGAGACACAGGTTGTAGGAGTTGCAGACGTTCCTCTTAAAGGGCTCACACCTGGATTTACTCTGATGAACTCACTCACTCTGAGCTCCAGGACTGAGACATACAATGAGACACTGAATTGTTGGGCTTTGGGGCAAGGGCTGGAGAGGCCTCTTTCTCCAGGAGAGAAGTGCTAGCAGTATCCATTGTTCCTTGGTTGAGCCTCCCAACCCACCCCCTAGCGGACAGATGCAGTTAGCTGCCAAATCTCAGTCATTTTGCCCAGGTGATTCCCTGAGACTCTGACTTTCCCAACTCCTGTGTCCAACCAAGCTGCCTCCAGTGGTTTCTTTTATAAATGGCCTGTTTTGGCTCATGCTGAGGACTTTTCTAAAATCTCTCAAAGTTTCAAAAAAGTAGCATCTGGCCTCGGTGTCCCCATACCTCAATCCCTACATTAGTGGCAGCTGGCCTTGTTTCCTGGCTTGGCCTCTTGAGGCACCTATAAGCCCAGTACAAATAGCAGCCATCTGCAGATCATTTGATAACTTTTACCAGGTGCCCCGGAAGTGCACAAGCTATGGCTGAACTCAGCCTGGAGCTTAGCCCCTCCTAGGAGGCTCTTGGACTGGCATACCCAGTGAGCTGCTTTGACCAGCACCAGAGCCAGAGTACCACCCAGATCTGCATCTGAGGAGGACACACTCAAAGGGCAGACTGGGCACCAGAGCCCTGCTAAAGTGAATCTTGTTTCATAGGGTCAGTCCCTCACTGGCCAATCTTCATAGCCAATCAGCCCAGACATCAATCCCTCCCATCAGTGTGCAAACAGCAACCAAGGCTTTACTTCATCAGGAGGGCACGTATAACCCACATAAGGGAACATACTTTGACACCTCTCTCGGATGACCAGGGAAGACTGCACCTCTGTGCCCCACAGGACACCTACTACATAAAGTCACTTTACTAAGACCAGGAGACTTAGGAGCCTTACCTAATACATAGAAACAAACACAGGGAGGCAGCCATAATGGGAAGACAAAGAAACATGTTCCACATGAAAGATCAGAACAAAGCTCCAGAAAAAAAAAAAAAAAATCAATGAAATGGAGACAAGAAATCTACCAGATACAGAGTTCAAAACACTGGTTATAAGGATGATCAATGAACTTAGGGGAACAGGAGGTAAACTCAGTGAGAACTTTAACAAAGAGATAGGAAATATAAAAATGGAGATAGAAAACATAAAAAGAGAACCAATCAGAAATGAAGAATACAATATCTAAAATGAAGAGTACATTATGGGAATCAGCAGATTAGATGAAGATTGAATAAGCTCTTCAGAAGATAGGAAAGCAGAAGACACACAATCAACACAGCAACAACAAAAAAATAATCTACAAAAATAAAAAATAGTTTAAGGGGCCTCTGGGATAGCATCAACAGTAACAACATTTGTATCATAGAAATACCGGAAAGAGAAGAGATAGAGCAAGGAATTGAAAACCTATTTGAAGAAATAGTGACTGAACTTTCTCTAACCTTGTGAAAGAAATAGACATACAAGCCTAGAAAATATAGAGTTCCAAAGAAGATGAACCCAAAGAGACGCACACCAAGACACATAATAATTAAAATGACAAAGCTTAAAGACAAAGAGAGAATCTTAAAAGCAGCAAGAGAGAAGCAGTTAGTTACCCACAAAGGAGCTCCCATAAAACTGTCAGGCAATTTCTCAACAAAAATTTTGCAGGACAGAAGCGATTGGCACAAAATATTCAAAGTGCTGAAAAGCAAGGACCCACAACCAGGATTACTTTATCCAGCAAAGCTATCATTTAGAGTCAAAGGACAAATAAAGGTCTTCTCAGACAAGAAAAAGCAAAAGGAATTTATCACCACCAAATCAATATTATAGGAAATTTTGGAGGGACTTCTTTAAGGAGAAGAAAAATATATGTACCAAAAATATGAGCAACGAATGAACAGGACAAACAAACAGAGACTCATGGACATGGACAATGGACTAGTGGTTATCAAAGAGTAAAGGGGAGGGGGAAGGAGGGAAGTAAATAGGTAAAGGGGATCAAACATGTAGTGACAAAAAGAAATCTAACTATGGGAGGTGAACACAGTATAAATATATATATGTCTTATTGTTAAAGTGTACAACTGAAACTTATTGGATTTTGTTAACCAAAGTCACTATAAAAAAATAAATTAGAAAGAAGAAAAAGAAAGAAGAAGAAGAAGGAGGAGGAGGAGGAGGAGGAGAAGGAGGAGGAGAAGAAGATGAAGAAGAAGAAGAAGAAGAAGAGGAAGAAAAAAATGAACCCAATACACTTTGGGGGGAAAATATGAATAAAGAATGACAATAATAACTTCTGTATCAACAAGTACTTAAAATGGAAAATAATTAAATGCTCCAATCAAAAGATAGGGTGGCTGAATGGATTAGAAAACAAGAACCTTACATAGGCTGCCTACAAGAAACTCACTTCAGATTAAAAGACACACTCAAGTTAAAAATTAAGGAATGGAAAAAGATATTTCATGATGGACATAGAGGTTATTGTGCTGAGTGGAGAAAGTCAGATATAGACAAATGCCTTATAAGTTTATGTACATGTGGAATCTAAAGAACAAAATAAACAACAACAACAAAAGAAACAGAAATAAACTCATAGATACAGAGAACATTTTGAGAGTTACCAGATGGGAGAGGTGTTGTAAAGTAGGTGAAAAAGGAGGGAAGGATTTAGAAATACAAAATGGCAGTTATAAAATAGTTATGGAGAGATAATAAAGTATAACAAAAGGGATATAGTCAATAATATTGTAATAACTATGTACAGTGTCAGATGGGTACTAGGTTTATTGGAGTGATTACTTCATGAATTGCATGGATATCTAATCACTGTTGTATGCCTAAAACTAATATAATATTGTATAACAATTATAATTGAAAAATAAAAACTATTTAAAAAAATAAAGGGAGAGGAGAAAAAAAAACAGTTGTTCAAATGTAAGGTTACATAAAGAGTTGAAATTCACATACATCAATCAGAGAGAAGCAGAATCCAGAAAGATAGCAACTGGAAAGGATCAAATCTAATTATGGCTGGTATCTTCCAATGAACACCATGATCCTACTTTCTTTTAGTTTATCAGAGATCTTCTGAAATTAATTATATTAGAAATATTGAAGCCCTTCACACCAGCCTGATTGAAATATTAATCACTAGCCAAAACAGTGTAACATTATTTTGTCTATATGTTTATATCATTCAAAATTTGAATAATAATATTATGTCATGAAAATAAAAATACAGAATTCAGATTAAAAAATGGACTGGAGTGGAAAAATCACTGGGCTGGATGCTAAAAACATTGATTTTTGTCTCGGCTTCAGTGAGTTCTAGAAAATCTCTAGTCCTATATATTCTCATTCATAATTAAGTGAGTCAGATAAAAAACCCAAAACTTTAAAATAAACTGGTTGATTATAATAAAAATTAAATGATCTAAAACACTCATGCAAATATAGTTAACTGATCTTGAATAAAAGAGCAAAAGAAATACAACGAAGAAAAGATAGTCTTTCAGCAAAAATTGTTGGAGCACTGAATATCCACCTATAAAAAATCAAATCTAGATACAGATCTTATGTTAATTCAGAAAATTAATTCAAAATTGATTACAGACCTTAATGTAAAACACAAAACTTTACAATTGTTAGAAGATAACAAAGGAGAAAATCTAGATGACCTTGGATTTGGCCATAAATTTTTAGATACAACATCCAAGTCATGATTCATCAAAAAACTAATTGATAAGTTGGTTTTTATTAAAATTAAAAACTTCTGCTCTGTGAAAGACATTGTCAATAAAATGAGAAGATAAGTCACAGACTAGAGAAAATATTTGCAGTAGATACATTTGATAAAGGATCGTTATCCATAATATACAAAGAACTCTTGAAATTTAACAAAAAGAAAATAACCTGGTTAAAAAATGGGTTATTAAAAAATGGGCCAAATATCTCATAGCAAATACTTCAAATACCTCACAACTTAAGTTCTACAGGTGGCATATAAACACGAAAGAGAAGAGATAAAGATGCTACACATCATATGTTGTCAGGCAAATGCAAATTAAAACAGTGAGATACCACTAAATGCTTATTAGAATAGCCGAAACTCAAAACACAGACAAATGTAAATATATTCTTACCTTATCATCTGAAATCATGCTCTTTGGTATTTACCTAACGAAGCTGAAAACTTATAGCCACACAATATCCTGTGCAAAAATGTTTATAAAGTTTTATTCATAATTGCCAAACTGGTTGCAGAACAAATATAATTGCCCAAAAATTGATTACATAGCTGTAACTAAGATGTTCTCTAGTAGGTGAATTGATAAACTGGTGCAACTAGACTATGAAATATTACTCAGCACTAAAAATAAATTAACTATTAAACCATGAAAGATGAGACAAAAACTTAAATCCTAAGAATGCATATTACTTAACCTTAGTAATGGATATTTCTAAGTGAAAGATGCCATTCTGAATTCCTTTTGAATTTCAGATTTAAGCCTTTGCCTTAAAAATGAATAAAGTAGATATAACAATCTAAACATTACTTGAATGTTCCCACAAAACTGTTTTCTTCTAGAAAGCTGAACCTCTCAGTTTCATTATGTATTATATTCTAGGACAATAATTCAGTAATTTCCAATATTTTATGATTTTGTGATCATTTCAATAAAATATCTGAGTACATATCTTCAATACATGTGTATTTATCTATTTATAAATATACATGTTCTCTTTAAATAAATGTTATAGATATTATAAAACATACACAAATTATATCTTAAAGGTTACTATTAAATTATAGGCAAACATAAAATTTTGTTAATAAAAATTCCTAAATAATAAGTAAAATGCGAATATAGATATAAATTTATATATGCTCCAATACATTGCTGACTACCCAGTTGAAAGCCAATGGTCCAGGAAAGTGAAATAAAGTGGTATCAATCAAACTTAGAAACATTAACTATAAATAAACAGATTTATACATTACTTACATATTGCAAAGCAATGTTTACAGATTCTGGGGGTAATAATTAAACCTTTTCTTCAAAAACCTAGACCTATAGGGTATTAAGTCAAGTACATAAATGTCTATTATGTGAAAATTTGAATCAAATATCATATGTTGTTGAGAAATAAAAGAGTTCCAGGCTGGGAGGGAATCCATTCTCTCCTTCTGTCACCCCAGGTGGTCGTAAGAATATTGCTCTTTTCTTAAGGGTAAGTTTGCAGACTATAACAAAAACAAATGAGATTTATTTAGAAGAGAAGGCTGTGCTGACAGCAATCATTGCCATTTCAAAATTAGGAAAGAAACAGAAGGATGAGATAAGTTGCTGATGAAATATTTCTCTAGACTGCTTTCTCAAAGTGTGTGCTAGGGGTCAGGGAGAGAACTGGATTAAACACCAGTAAAGCATGCAGCATGTTTATCCGTCTAATAAACTATACTTCAGAGTACCCAACATGCTCAGGACACTTGAAGGTCTTGCAAACTTACATATTTCTGACTTAAAGACAGATTTGCATTCTTGCATTATGAATATTGACTATTGAAATTTTATACATTTTTAAAATAAGTGTTATATTCTCTGACATAGGGAATTTGACATTCTGGCTGTGTCTGAGATGAAGACTGTGAATTGCCAGATGGATAGATACATAATATCTTGACTGGCTGATTATCTTTAGTATCTATATAAAATTTAATGTTGAAAAAGAGAACAAGATGCTTCTAGTTCTCAACTGATCTGAAAAAAAAAATAGTGAAATCAAATAGTGAAATATTTGTATAGATTAGAAAAGCTCTGAAAAAGTCAGAATGTTGCTCATGGGAAATTTCAAGTACCTAAACATTGACCGAGTAACACCTATGCAGAAAAGGTAAGAGTGTGTTTCTTAGAGAAAATTCCATTTGTTCATAATTCAATTTGATAAACAACTATTCTGGCAAAATAGAAGGAACCAATTTGTTATTTTAAGGTTCTCTACTAGGAATTATTTATAAATAAATATGAAATCAGGATATTTGATTGCATCATAATGACAATAGTGTAGCTTACAAAAAAATCAGTTACAAACCTGCAGATTACAAATGCTGTTTTATTTTCTCCAGTTCTTACACTAAATTTGCTGCCAAGGAAGAGCTACTTTCAAATAAGCTCCTCAGTCAATTGTCTCTATATTTCCTTATGTTGTGTGAGGTATAGTGTGGAGTGAGTTAGAAAGAAGGAGGGAGGGTGGGGGACAGAGAGAGAGAGTGAGAGAGAGATTCCAATTCTGAAGTCTGTTGAATTTAAAAGAGTTAGTCTTACTAAAATAATAATTTTCCTTGGGCAGAGATTTCTTTTGGTACGATGAAGAATATCTTTTATATGCCCCTTTCCCTCTTTTCTCCATGGATAAGCCGGATACTCCTGGTTTTTCAAGTTTAAAAATCTCATTAGAAAGTATATCAATGGATTTATTCATTTTATTTTGTGAAGCACTGATTTGCTATAAACATCCACCCTAAAGATATTTATATTCTAGTTAGTCAACAAAGCACTAAGCCAAAGTGGGGAAAGCTGTAGAAATAGATATTAGAAGCAGAGAGAGGTATGTAGCATAATAGCAACAAATGGAAGGAAGGAGAAATTAATTGGAGCAGGACCTGATTCAGGGCTGACTTGCTAAGTAGGTGTTTAAGGCAAACAAAGAGGAGTAAGTACACTGTTAGGAGTAACATGCAACCTTTCTTATAATATATATGCATGATGAAAATAAAGCTACACAGAGATGCCATCATTCACTTATCAGATTTATAAATATCTCTAAGTTTAGGAAAACACTTTAGGCAAGGAAGTTAAGAAAGCAGAGACCTTAATACATTGCTAGTAAGAGTATAAATTAGTACAATCCCTGTAATCAGAAATTTAGCAATATCTATCAAAATTTCATACACACATACTTTTGAACAAACAATTCTGCTTCTGAGAATTTAATCTATATATGTGGTTGTAGATAAGCAAAAAGACATAAATATAAGTTTACTTGTTGTGGTGTTGTTTGTAGTAGCCAAAGACTAAAGCCACACACATGGCCATCAAAAAGAGAAGATTTAAATAACTTATGGTACATCCATATAATGTATAATATGTGGATAAAAACCAATGCATAACTGTGCACTGATATGTAAAGTACTCCAAGATATATATTATATGTAAAAAAACATATTCAGAACAATGTGCATAATGTGACACTTTTTGTGTAAAAATAAAGAAAAATAAGAATCTTTATCTATTGTACTTGGATATACATGAAAAAACTCTGAAAAGATTCATATAAATCTAATAACAATGAATTCCATGGTAAGGAGGAAAACTGGACAAAGGAGCAAGCAAGAAGTGAGGAAGACTTTTCACAATGTAGAATTTTACATTTATAATATCTATTGGAAAACTAAATGAATAAAACTTTCTTGCTGTTGGAGTGACACTGGAAATATGGAATCATTTAGCTTTTGCATCTTCACAAAATATAAATTGATACAACTCCCACTAACTCAATGATACATTTTAGTTAAAAAAAAATGTTTAAAGAATGCAATTAATTGTATTAGTCAGGGTTCAGTCAGATTAGGCTAGGTTATGTTGCAGTAACATCCTCCAAATCTCAGTGTTTTACAAAACAAGTTTCTCATGCTACATGTCTGTTGAGGGTATGCTTCATTTCTTTCCCATATCGTCTACATTCCAGGTCAATGTTAATGGAACCATTCCTATGTGAGAGTCTCACGCAAGAAGGAAAAGAGTGAGATGTGAACCATAAGCTCTTAAAGCTTTCTTTAAAATGGTGTACATTACTTACTGCTTAGAAACATTTTCTTGGCTAATGCAAGTAATATGACCCCTCCCAAACTCAACAAGGTAAGAAGTACAATCTTCCCATGAAGGAGGGGTGTATTTCAAGTACATAGTTAAGCCTAAAGTAAAGTAGAAAATATTTTGAAAAATAATACCTATTACCAAACGCACTTTGTTATTAAAGATCTTTATTGTCAGTCTGTCCCTATTCAATGAATGTTGAACCAACCTCAGCACTAATCCTAATGTTCATTCTAATCTTGTAAAATAAATATAAGCCTTAAGGAATCTATCTAGAGTTTCTACATATCTCACTGTTCCTCGTACAGGAAAAGACTTTGAAATTATTAAAATTTCCAAAAAAAGATTTACTTTGATTGTAAGTAAGTTATTTGGTCCTGTTTTAAAGTCAGTTTTCAACGTTTTCCAATAGGTCACATCAAATGGTTAAGCCCTCCACTAAAGTACTGAAGCATCATTAGGAATTTGTGCCATTCAATAAAGTAGGATCTATGTAGAAGATTATGTTTAATTGCCAATGAGGCAAGACTTTTTAAATAACTGAATGTATTAAAAAAACTTACATATTAATAATCATTCCCAAATACACAAACTTTTTCTCATACTGAAAGAACTGTTTGAATATTATCCACAAAATATACTTTAATTAAAATTATAAACTTTATTACTTAATTCCATTTTATCCTGCTGTAGTTATTCTCAGCCACTCTATTCCTTTTTCAGACAAGTAGAATATTATATCTGCTTTAATTGAATACCATCTGAATTCTGGATCATCTCAGAAAATGATATTCTCTATTAATCTGTTAACCAGGTAATATCTATGTGGATTTATTACAAAAAGAAGACATAAACCATTTTTGGCTATCATAAAACTTCCCTCGGGCACTGAAAAAAAATCCTAAACAAAAAGAACATTTTTCATTGTAAATAATCACCTAAGAACTATGTGGTCATGATTTGAAAACGGTCAAAAACCTGAATTTCGTTTTAATGCTACACCATAAATTGTCTATGCTAATGTGATTGAAACTGAGAAGTGAATGAAATTGCATGACTGAAATAGAATAAAGTAGGGAAAATGGTGGGAGCTTAGGCTTTGAAGTAAGATCTGAGAGAGCATATTGAATAATGAGAAAAACAGTCTGATTTGGATAAAGGGATTATGATGGTAAGTATTGAAAGGTAGGTTTGGGACGCATTAGGATAAATCATAGAGAACTTGGATATTCAGTTAAGTATCCTAGTGGAAATGAGTGAATAGAATAGGTTTTCAAGACTGAGAGACTGAGAGAAAGAATATAGAGGGAACATGGAGCAAAGCATATTGAAAGAACATGATCGAAAAGGGAGAAATCATTTCCTCTATGTGCAATAATTAGGGATGGTAGAAATCTAAGACAGAAAATGTCATTATGAAGAAATGCAAGAGAAGAATTTGAAGCAATGAAAAATATCAACTAACAGAATTTGAATAAATTAATAAAAGAGGTAAAAAGGAGAAAAAATCTAAACTGACTGATTTTGAGGGCCAGGAAAAGTAGAGGATGGGTGACTGGGAGAATCAGAATGCATAGGAAAAAAAAAAATTGAAGATCAGGCTTGGAGGTTTGAGTGGGAAAAATGTGTATACATGCACTCATGTGTAAAGAGGGATTTAAAAATTTATGTTTACTAATGTTGAAATAAAATATCTGATTGTGCAAATTAAAATGTCAAGTAGATATTTCAAATGTGAAATTCAAGTTTAAGAGACAAATCAGGGGAAAAATCAATTTTACTTCTTCCCTCTCCTTCTCCCTGTCCCTCTTTCTCTCCCTCCCCTCTCCTCCCAATTCCCTCTTCTCCCCCATCCCCACATCTCTCTCTCTCATCTCTGTCTCTGTCGTCTCTCCCTGATCATTCTGGCTGTTTCGTGTGTGCTTTAGAATAATGTTATTCTCTTCTTATTGGGTAGAGTGTTCCATAAAGGTGAATTAGGTCAATTTAGTTGATAATGTTGTTCCCGCTTTCTATTTCTCTTGAAGTTTGTGTGTGTGCACATGCAAAAAATGTTATAAGGATATTAGTTATGAAATGGCTAGATTTGTAGTGTCTTGATGAATTTCTGCTTCATTAATATGAAATGACCTTGTTTATGCCTAGTAATAGTCTTTGCTTTTAAATCTACTTTGTCTGATATTAATGAAGTCACTTCTGTTTTTCAAATGTAAATGTTAGCATTATTTATCTTTTCCATCCCTTCTCTTTTTATCTATTTGTGTTTTTATTTTTAATATGAATTTCTTCAAAGAAAGTATATAATTGAGTCTTAGTTCTTTTATTCAGTCTGACAATCTCTGGCTTTTCATCGTTATGTTTTGTCCACTTACTTTTAATGTGATTATTGATATTTGGATATTGTCAGGTTTAAATAAACCTTTTTGATATTTATTTCCTATTTGTCTCCTCTCTTCACTGTTCCCTTCTTTTCCAACCTTCCTGCAGATTATACTTTTATGATTCTACTTTATCTCTTTTGTTGGCATATTAGCGATAATTCTTTCATTGTTGATAATTCAGTGGTTGCTTAAGTTTATAGTACACCCTCTTAACTTATCATAGTCTATCTTCTATGTATACCATATCACTTAAATCAACATCTAAAAATTTCTAATAATATATTTTGATCTCTCCTTCCAGTGATTATGTTATTTTTGTATGTACTATAATCTTCAGACTGTACTCTTATTATCTGTTTTTAAATAGTTAATTACCTTTAAAGAGCTTTAAAAAGAGGGGAAAATCACATATATTTATTGACATACTTACCATTTCAAGGGGTCTTCATCGACTTGGACCGTCCCAGATTTCCATCTGGTGTCATGTTTCTTCTTCCTTAAGTACTTTTTCATTAAATCTTTTTTTCCATCTGTATGGAAATATAATAGACAATTAGTTACTTGTATTTACATTGCACAATTCAATGAATTGTTTTTTTTTTCAATTATACTTGAATATACCAGTTTCAGTTGTATAGCAAGATGATCAGAGATCCACGTAACTCACAAAGCGATCACCCCACTAAAACTAGTACCCCTTTTCCCCCTTACGTATTTATTACATTATCAACCACCTTCTCCATGCTACACTCTACATCTCCACGTCTATTCTGCAACTATCCATTTATACCTCTTAATCCCTTTGCCTTTTTTTGTCCCCCCAAACCCCTCCCATCTAGCAGCCCTCAAAATAATCTCTGTATCTATGAGTTTATTTCTGCTTTTGTTGTTGTTGTTGTTGAGTACTTTTAAGATTTCTTGTAATGCATGTCTCCTGAAAATAAGTTTTTTTCAACATTTATATGTCTGAAAACTCTTTATTTCATCTTCATTTCTTAAAGGATATTATTTCTGGTTATAGAATTATTATTTGACTTTTTAATTTGTTCTTAATATTTTAAGAACGTTTTTCTATCTTTTGGCCTGCATTTTTAATCATAAGAGATCTTTCGTTATACTTATCTTATTCTTCTGTATGTAACTTTTTTTCTGGCTATTCTTAAGATTTTTTTCTTTGTCATTGGTTTTGAGCAATTTGACTATAATGTGCCTTTGTGTATTTTTCATTGTTCTTCTTTTCACGTTTCTTTTGTTTAAAATCTGTCAACTTTTTTGAATCTATCCATTTATAGTTTTCATCAAATTTGTAAAATTCGAGAGCCTTATTTTAACAATTATTATTTTTTTAATTTTCTTCCTCTTCTTTGGAGACTCCATTTGCTTATAAATTAGACTGGTAGAAGTAGTCCCACGGCTTCCTGAGTTTTGTTCATTTTTTAAAGTCTTTTTCTTTCTCTATTTCATTTTTAATGTTTCAATGTCATCAAGTTAACTTACTTAATTTTTATAATATGTGATCTTCTTTTAATCTTATCCAGTGTATTTTTATCTCAGTCATTATAGTTTCCATTCCTTGCCATGAGATTTAGCTTTTTTTTAAAAATGTTTTGCATGTCTCTACTTAATATGTTTAATTATTCTTACAGTTTTTAGAATGCAATTATAATAACTGTTATATTTCTGGTCTGATAGTTCTAGATTATTATTAAAAATTTATTGATCAACTTTTTCTTCACTATGAGTCATATTTTCCTGCTTTTTTCCATGCTTGGTAATTAAAAAATTTATTTACTTTTGTATTTAGTTACAATTGACATATAACATTATATTAGTTTCAGGTGTGTAATATAATGATTTGCTATTTGTAAACATTACAAAATTATTACAACAATAAAACTAGTTAACATCTATCATTTACAGTTACAATTTTTTTCTTATGAGAACTTTTAAGATTTAATCTTATCAACTTTCAAATATGCAATACAGTATTACTATAGTCACCATTCCTGTACATTACATCCCTATTATTTACTTTATAACCAAAAGTTTGTACTTTTGACCCTCTTTCCCATTTCTCTCATCCCTCACCCCGCAACCTCTGGCAACCACTACGTATGAGATTATATTCCACATGTAAGTGAGATCATACAGTATTTGACTTCTCTGTCTGACTTATTTCACTCAGCATAATGCCTCAAGGTTTATCCATGTTGTCATAAGTGGCAGAATTTTATTCTTTTTTATGGTTGAGTATTATTTCATTTTATATATATATACCACATTTTTATTATCTATTTCTCATTGATAGACACATTGTTTCCATATACTGGTTATTATAAACAGTGCTTCAATAAACAAAGGTGCAAAAATCTTTTGAGTTAGTATTTTCATTTTCTTCAGATAAATATCCAAAAGTGGGATTGCTATGTCATATCATAGATCTATTTTTAATTATTCGAGGAAACATTATTCAGTTTTCCATAGTGGCTGAACCAGTTTACATTCCCACCACATGTTTGGTAATTTTTTATAAAATGAAAGACCTTAAAAATTTTGCCTGTTAAGTGCAATTTTACCTAGAATGCTGGATGTTTTTGTAATCATAAATTTTCTTAAGCTTTTTTCCTGGGAATTAAGTTATTTGTAAATAGTTCAAGACTTTTGGGTCTTGCTTTTAATGTGTTATAGGTGAAACAAGAGCAGTAACACCCACCGACAAATGGTCCTTCTAGGTATTCTACCCAATTCTGCATGGATTACGAGGCTTTCCCTTCTGACTAGGTAACGGGCACTATTCCTGCACTGTGAGCTTTAAACTGTTTCTTATAATTCATTTGGGTGGTTCTTTCCATGGCCTTTGGTAGTTTCTCACATACATGCTGAGAAGTACCCTTATTATTATATTACAAAAAGATTCACTGCATATTTCCAGAGTTCTCTCTCTCTGTTCAGCTCTAAATTTATAAGTACTCTTCCCTACAAATTATAGCTACTCTTGTTTCCCTGAACTGTCAGTTCTGTCTCTTTAACTCAGCATCCACTTGTCCTTCCCTTGTTTTCTCTTTCTTGCACCACAACTTGAAAACTTTCTTATAACAGTATGTCTTGGTAATTACTGAGCTATCTCATTTGTTTCTTATCTATGACAGTAAGATGTCTTTATTGCCTAATGCCCAGTTTCCTAAATGGTTATTCCATACAGTTTGCTTGGTTACTTTTTTCCTAGATGAATTTGTAAGATCCTTGAATGATAAACCCATTTTATCCAGAAGTAGACACATCTTTTGGTTTTAAGTAATAGAAATCCACAAAAGGAAAAAAATAAAAATGAAATGAATATAAAAGCACAGCAAAGGCTTTGAAACTAGACTACCTGAGTTGCAATTCTAGCTCCACAAAGGTAACATTAGGCAACTTTTTTGACTCTCTAAGATTCATGTACAGCATATGTAAAGTAAGGATGATAAAAGTAACTACTTTACTAAATTAATAAAAGGATTAAATCAGTATATATGAAATGCTTAGAATACTGCCTGTTTCACAGCAAATCTTCAGCAACTACTAGATATTATCATTATTAGTTGTAGCAGTAAAAAGCTATTTTTTTAAATTATCCTTAAGGATGAAAGTACAATAAGGCCTCTTTAGGAAATGGACAGAGGAAATGAAAATGCGTCAGTAACTGAGGTTACTTTCTCTTCCTCCCAACAATGGATGGACCTAACCTATGGTTCTGTCAGTGTCTTCATTCTGATCCCTCCTTCAGTAAACCACCTTTCACTGCTCCTCCAGTGATTGTGGCTAAACACTCTTCATCTAAATTGCTGAGTTTCTAAGTGCTAATGCCAGGAGACTGACTAACATTGTTGACTCTATTGGAAAAATACTCACAGATGATTAGGTGGGAGGAGAATTCTTAGAAAAGAAATTGTGAGTTAGTGCTTATTAGAGAGACAAAGTTGTAGTAAGGGTTGGAGAACACACATTAGGGTCTGCTTGTAGGGGATTGAAATACTTTCAGAAACTTTGGTTTCTTTAAGATATGAAATCTATAGGTCATCAGTATGTCCTCCTTAGAGAAATGTCTATTCAGGTTCTCTGCCCATTTTTTAATTGGATTGTTTGTTATTTTGGTGTTGAGTCGCATGAGCTCTTTATCATTGACAACTATCTTCTCCCATTCAGTAAGTTGTTTCTTTTCGTTTTGTTGATGGTTTTCTTAGCTGTGAAAAAACTTTTTAGTTTGATGTCCCATTTGTTTATTGTTACTTTGTTTCTCTTGTCCGAGGAGATATATTAGAAAAAAAGAAAAGTTTCCAAGAGCAGTGTTAGAGAGTTTACTGCCTATGTTTTCTTATATGACTTTTATGATTTTGGATAGTACATGTAAGTCTTTAATATTTCTTGTTTGTTTATAGTATATAGTGTAACAAGGTGGTCCAATTTCATATTTTTACATGTATCTGTACAGTTTTTCTAACACCATTAAATAGACTCTCTTTATCCATTGTGTGGATTATGTGTGTCCTCTTGTTGTAGTTAAGCTTTAATTGCTGTTGACACATCAGTGAGTGAGATTGACTCTCAGGCTGACTGGCTGTAAGAATTGGCCACACCCACAGGATATGAGCTGCTGTGGGAGTGCTGACCCCACAAAGTGGGATTTGCCCCAGCAGGCTTGTGTGCCTTTTGAAACCACCATTGGGGTTTGCCACTTGTGGAGCTAATCAGATAGTACTCGGTTGTGTTCTGAAGCCAACAATCAGGTGTGTTGGTTCTGGGCCCTCTAGTGAGGTGTTCCTGTGCAACTCAAGGTCAACCACTCCCTGTGACTGGCCCGGGGCTACCTAGTAGGAGCTACAAATCAATCCATGGTTGATTGCTGTGCTGGACCTGGAGAAGTGCGGAAGAGGCCACATGGCTAACCAAGGCCAGCGGACACCAGTACAAGTCCTGGGGCATCTCCACAAATGTCCCAGAGCACTCTAAGACCTGAGGCTACTTTCTGGTGCCCATAAGTCTCAATTACTGAAAGAGTCTTAGGTGGTACTCAAATTGGGTGAGGTAAAGTCCTAGGGAGTCATCAGGGTGGGGAGAGTAGTGTTTGCCAAGTTAGTGTATATTCAGGTTTTTGCACTGGTACTGAGCTTGGGACCAATCATAAAAGTCTCAGATTACATCAAGGCCACTTGTTGTACACCTTGGGGCTTCAGACTTCTGAGATTTTTCTGAGAAATACTGCCATGGCTGTTTTTCCATTACCATAAGTAATAGGGCCATGGCTGTTTGCCTACTACCATAAGTATCTTGGGTGGCATGGGAGCCGAGGTCTGCTAATTGCTGCTAAAAGAGTCTCCTGATATGCGCAGGGTGGTGCTGGTTGCCCAGCCACTGAAAGTGCCTCCTGGGGTGTACAAGTTGGGTGGAGAGGGGTTCCCTAACCAGAGTGGAGTGAGTGGCATTCACCAAACCAATGTACATTCAGATTTGGCCATGTGGGTTCAGGGCTCAACACAGGGATAATGGCAGCTATTCTCCATATCTAATAAAACCTCTGATAATTTTTTTGTCATGTGTCGATGAAAAATAGAATGTATAAAGTATATTGAAATTAAATCCAGTTTCAAAGGCCAAAGTAAACTTATTAAATAAAGAGTAAATTTTTTTGTAAAAGCAACAAATTATTAGGTCATTCAAATGAACTTTTCATAGGTCAAATAGGCAGATAGGGTGGAATCTTGGGATAGTTTATAGAAAGAAATATCAAGTACTTGAAGAATCTGAAGGTTTGGGTATTGTTTTTTTATTTATCTATTTTGTTTTTGATTAATTTTTTTTTTTTAATTTACCACATCATGGAAACCACAGTCAAGGCCATAGTCTAAGTTTGCCGCATATAAACCTGTGTTCACTAGGGTTTTATAAAACTATATATTAAAGTATTTAAATAATTGTGCTGCTACATTTTACAAATCAGAGACATTTCTAACAGAGCAATGGTGAAAATAACATTCTAAATCAAACTGCCAGGGATAAAAGGAAGACAGGAAAGCTATTATTTAAATGATCTTATACAAAGGCTCTCAGAGCTATTCTGCGAGGAGAAAGTATGCAATATAGAGGGAAGAGGCAGACCCAAGCGAATTTGGCTCATGTAATTTCAAGTCTAATTTTTTGTTAATGTTTTCTTTATTGGATATCAATAATTACCCTTTTATGTCTTTATTTATATATTTAGATATAATTATATAAATAATATATTTAGATAAGATAATTAGATATATAATAATATAATATAATAAAAAATAAGGTAATCAAGCTAAGTAAAATAAGCCAGACTGAAGTTGAAAAATCACATGATATTACTTATATGTGGGATATAAACCTAAGAGCAACAAATGAACAGGACAAACAGAGACTCAGGGACATGGACAATGGACTAGTGGTTACCAGAGGGTAGGGGATGGGGGAGGAGAGAAGGGGGTCAAAAATAGTGTTGGGGGGAGGGTGAAGGGAGTAAAGGGATCAAACAACGATAGTTTAGCTGAACTGGACTTTGGGTGGTAATCATACAATAGAATATATAGATGTCAAATTATAATGTACACCCCAAAATTATACAATTATGTTAACCAATGTTACCCCAATACAATTTTTAAAATAATAAATAAATAAATAAATAAATAAATAAATAAATAAATAAATAAATAAAAATGGAATGCTCGTTTCTAAGCCAATTGGATTCTTCGAATTTTTGTTTCATTCTTTTATCTACCGTCTCCTGTTTTTTGCCTCTATCTTTTTCTTTTAGGAACTGGCATTGTGTTAGAGTCTAGATTTCACCAGATGTACAATCCTCAGGCTGACATAAAGTTTACAAGAACTACAATAACACCTGAGAGGGCTGATCTAGCAAAGAAACATTTAGTTGATGGTGCTTGATATTTTTGGTGGGTGGGAGAAAATCTTTTTCTCTTCATTAGTTCTTTACAGTAATCCTCTGCAAGTCTTAGAAACACATTTTCTCTGTCAGCATTTGTAATTGTACATTTATTTATCAGGTATTTATAGTGAATTATACATTAAATAGAAGTAACATGACATGCTGAAAAGCATACTAAGCTAAGGGTCAAGACCTGATTTTTAGTCTTGGTTTTGTCATTAAAGTGTTGCATGACCTTGGAAAAATCATTTAGGTGGTGGACTAGACTATCTTGAAGACCATTTTCAAGTCTAAAAATCGGTCCTATCAACTGGAGAGCCTACGAGGCATAGGGAATAGACAAAAGGGAAATATTTTTAGTTTTCCTTTTTATTTTGGTTACATTTAATATAAATATAACTACCAAAAGATTTAGAAGTGTGTGTATTTTGGAAGATTTGTATTGAGCTTTTGCAATATTCATTTTTCAATTCAAAGCAATGGCATTTTACACTAACCCTAATGCATAAATGGGTCTTATGACATACATGAAGTAGTAGCAAGATATGCTTAGTATTATATTTCTCTCTTTGAGACACTGTAATTTCTACCAGCAATTTCCAGAGCATTATGTAAGTAGAAAACAATGTAAGCAAACAATTAAAGATCTTGGATTCCATTATATAGTATGTACGGCTGAAACCAGTATCTATAATTTAATCATCTTTTCTTTTTTATCTTGTAACCAAAAAAAAATTGTTTAATTTTGCAACCCAAATGTTTTAATCTTTGCATATTTTTGAAAATTCCTTTCTCCTTATCATTGCTTTTTTGCTGTGGTTGTAAACAGACTCACTTGCACTTTGAAGATGAATTACTCCTTGTCATCTTACAAACATGTGATATAGTGAATTTCATAACAGTTGTCAGTCTATGGCCATGCTACCCTGAACAAGCCTGATCCTGTCTGATCTTGGAAGTTAAGCAGGGTCGGGCCTGGTGAATATTTGGATAGGAGAATACCAAGGAAGACCAGGTGCTGTAGGTGTAAAAAAAAATAAAATAAAATAAGGGGTTGTAAGTTGACATCCTTGCAATCTGTGAAGTTAACCAAGGGTTGCCTCACCTAAAACAAACAAACAAACAAACAAACAAAAAACACAACAACAACATAACAGATGTCAGTTTAGAGCCAAGAAAATGGTGATTTATTTGTAAGAAAAACTAACTGATTTTATTTCAGTGAAATTTCTCTTTGAAAATTTCTTTTTACACAATGCAAGCCAGCTGAGATACCACAACAGCATTTTTTTCATTATTCATACCATCTATTTTAGCCAGTGAGACTTTATTATTTGTCTACTTGTAAAGTTTGTTTTAACTTATTTAATAAGTATACTGTTTATCTATTTCTAAAAAAGTCACCCTTTTAATCATATTTTGGTAAATTTGGGTTTCTAATCTTTTTTTTTCTATTTTTTTCTAGAGTATAATCAGTTACTATTACTGATAGATTTTCTTACAGTAGTTCATTCCCAAAGATGAAACAGACAGAAAATTTTGAATGCTTTCATTTTTGTATGCTCTGAAAGACCAAAGGCTAACTCCCTCATATTGTTTCTTTTTCACGAGTTTCTGAAACAGAATAAAACAATCCAGGGACTAGCAGTTTCACAATGTGTTTTTGAAGCTGACTGATACAGCATTTCACAGCTATTACAGAAATAAAAATTACTGTGAGTATACTTCTTTAAGATATAAGACTTATCTTCTCTTTTGACATTAGTCTCAGCACAATTTTTGCAAAAATAAAATTCTTAAAAAACATTTATTGACTGAATCAATGGTAAGAGTAACTTTTTTTACAGTATTCCCCCACACACAAATAGACTTAGAGAATTGGATAGAGGGATGCATTCTCACTACTGAAGTGATAATCCAAGTGTCACTTTTAACTGGCTTGAGTTAATATTGGATTTCCATTTAAATACCAATAAACCTAAACTTTGAGGTAGTTTGACATAATAGAAACAGATCAGGGATCACTATTGTTCACTATTGTTCTTTTTTTTTTTAAATTATGTTCAAGAAGAAGGGTTTAACTGGCCCCTATTACTTCATGTTGAGTAGAAGCAGGCAAGAATCTGCTTTTTAAGCTCAATTATGCACCAGCTGGTAGTAACACCTTCCAAAGATCGAGTAATAGCCTCCAACGTATCAGCAAACAATATGATGCTCTTTCTCTTATAACCACCCAACTAAGGAAATCAAAGAGTTGTAAGAGGAGTGACTCTTCTCATTATTATGTTGATACTCTAGTGAAATTTTTATTTATCTTTCCTTGCAACTTTAGGCTCTACATGTGCAAGGGAGGAAGGCTTCCACTGGAAGAAATATCAATGGCTTCATTAAACTGAACTTGAGACTACCACTGAGCTACTTTGGACCCTTAATGCCAGTGAATAAAGAAGCAAAAAAAGGAGATTACTATATCGGTGGTGATGATTAACCTTTATTACCATGTAATGAATTTGTTTTTTCTACACAATAATGATAAGAAGGGATACGTCTGTAATGCAAAAGATCCTTTAGGGTGTTTGTTAGTACTCCCATGTCCATGATTAAAGTGAAAGAAAAACTACAGTAACATGATTCAAGCAGGTCTGATGATGGTCCCTACACTTCAAGAAGGAAGGTTTGGATCACTTCCTATCAGGCCAAAAAACATGCAAGTCAAGTTACTTGCTGTCAGTGCTGAGCTGATCAAGGAGGGAGGGTTTTGGCAGTAAGACGCTCGATTGGAAAAACACACAAGAGCTGACATGAGGATAGACTGCAAGCCTTTATTTCAGAGATAGAATGGGTTATATATGCCAGAGAACAATAGTGGCATTTGGTTACACATGTGTGGTACAGTGAGCTGATTCATTCTTACATAAACTGAATGCAGGCACACTACTGGGTCTAATGTAACATGCCAGCTCTGGGGTCATGTCCTTAGCCACGAGCCTGGATTGCCTCAGCCAGTCCTGGGGCCTACACCTGCATAAGGCAAAAAATAAAAGAAAGGATGGTAGAAAAAGTTATAAATATCAAATATGACTATGGAACTTGTTTTACGATGCAAGACTATAATAGATATAAACAGATATGAATTTTTCCTACTTATTCTGACCTGGATATATTTATGTATACATTAATCAGATTTTTCTCTTCCTCTTTTTTATTCTTCTTCTAGTTATCACAGGATGTGTTGATAATAGTTACTCTTAGATCTCAAAACTAAAATTATAAGATATCAAGGAGGGAGTATGTCTCAGCTAGATAAAAAATTATTATTATCCACAAATGGATAAAAGAAGACTTTGTGTCTGCGAAAATGAAAATAACAGCTAGAGAAACAGAAAAGCAGAAAGTAGGGTGGGCATAGATTTTGATGATGAGGGGATACTGGGTATGTTGACCAGGAAATGAACACTCAGACTTACATGTTTTAATTGTAATTTAATAAAATGTCTATTACTTTCTTATAAATATCCACAAAATTTTTATGGATATTTATAAGAAAGTAATAGGCATTTGGAATGAACGTCTGGAACTGTGATATACAATATAGTATCTACTAGTCACATATGGCTCTTTAAATTTTAAATTTGGTTTCTCTGTTGTGCTATCCACATTGTAAGTGTTCTAAAGCCAATTGACTATTAGCTATTGTTTTGGACAGTGTAGATAGAGAACATTTCTATCATTGAAGAACATTCTATTGGATATAAAATTAAGGACAGAGTTCTGAACTAGAGATTTAGAATAGGATATCATTAGTAGAGATGTACTTGAAACGTAGAAAGAAAAATAAACTTTTAAGAATATAGCAAAAGAAAAGAGAATAAAAAATAAATTTATCTTAACTAAACATATCTACTTAAAAAAATATATTATTAATTTCCTCAGTGTTTAAAGTACACACTAGAGCAATAGGGAAATCGCATTGTAGATGCTTAGTAAAAAGGCATCTCATAGTTGGCAGAAGTACTAAGTATTTTGCCAACACAGGTAATATAATGATAATGGAATTAAACTCCATCAAAACTATTCCTGAAAATATTCTCTCCTAACTGATAAAAATGATATGCCTCATTCACTTTCCCTAGATATTTTTATTTACCTTTAACTAAAATAATTTATTTTCTAGACCATTTCCCATTTCCCATTTCCCCTGAGAGTACTCGCTAGTGGCACTTGTGACAGCAGCATTTACACAAAGGTAATTTGCAGGTTACAGTCCTAACCCCAAAGTTTTCCATGAAATATCTCACTTTTATCATTTTCGCATCACTCTAGTATATCCATAGTCTTTAGAAACAAATGATGTCACTCTATTTACAACACTGTGTTTCTAGTAGTTCGATTGCTGAAAATGTCAAATCCTAGAAAATGTAGCATTCCTACTTGTAATGTTAAATAAACGCTGTCAGTGAGATTGACTTTTTTTCCAAATGGGAAAAGGGCTAGGTTTTCCAAATTGCATGTACCATTTATTAAGTAAGTAGCCTTAAACAATCCTTATCAGAAAAAATGGGGATAATTGTACCCAACCTGCAGAACTGTACTTGAAAGGATTAAAAATGTGTGCTAAATTACATTTTTAAGATTTTATAAGCCACTTAACAAAATCCCTGAGGATATGAAGAGGTGTATCATAAATGTCATCCCTCTTTCCTCATCACTAACATTCCCATTTCAGAGCATACAGAAAGTTGTGCATAAGCCTAATAGTTAAACATGAAAAAGCTGCTACTCTGAATCACACCATTCATGTCAGTTCAATGAAGTTTGAAGTCATCTTCTGGTCATCTAATACAGTGTAGACACACTCCTCAGTGGCAGATGTAGTGGCTAACTCATTTTGTAGTCAGGAACCACCTCCTGGGACAGATCCTTACACACATAAGGGCAATAAAATATGTTCTCTGAATTAATCAATAGCCTCAAATCCAAGGATTTTATATTTCATCTTATGAGCTATAAGGAATGGAAATGGCTTTTCAAGAAATTTTTAAATAAATTTAGATAACAGATAGAAATATGAATACTAAATTGGAGATTGAGTTGGGAACAGTGCTAAAGGCTGATTGTCAAGGCAGCAGACTATTCTCACTAAATGATCTAGTGAGAAAATAACTAGACCTGAACATGGGATATAGACTTGGAGATAGAAAAGAGTTACTAAATTTGAGACATATTTCAGAGTTGAAGCAACTGAAATTTGGTGATTTCTTGAATATAAGGGATTATTGGTCATGAGTTTGTAAAGCTCTGCCTAGGTTTTCAAGAAAAAACAAATATCTTCAAGGACAATAGATCAAGATAATTAGCAATCACATGGAAAACAAGTTTAGCTTTCTAATTATTGTTAGTGGTTTCCAGTGTTTTCCTATAAAAGCTTTGTCTTTAAAAACCTGCTAACGATCTATGGAAATCCCTACTATTTTTACTATCCTCTATGAATATTAAGGAAGCATTTAGATATTGTAGTAAACTCTTTTTATATAGGAAGCATAACATGCAAAGATTAGGGGAGTTGGAGTCATTACTACTAGAGCTATGGTAAAAAAAAAAAAAAAGAGCTAAATCCAAAAGATTAAGCTCAGAATATAAAGTGCAATAAAGAACTATTGGGGCAGAAGAGAGGCAAGAGGGTTGAAAATGGCTGCTAAAACATTTGACTAAACTAAATTTTTTAATGGACTGTTCTGAATAATTATGATGTACACCTGAAACTAATACAAAAAGTATATTAGCTATATTTTAATAAAAATCTTTGAAAAAAGAAGTGAACATTCGAATAAAATGTTGTCTATGATAGCAAATAGACTAAAGTACATTTTTTTTAAAAAAAATTTAAGCTTCCAACTAATTTTGGTGGTAGTTTTTTGAAACCTAGTGTTATCTATTTGTATATGTATTGGTGCCAGGCTTTTGGTCTATTTTATCTCTATATTCAATGTATGTTTATTATTATTCAGTGAGATAATGTTAATAAAAACAAGAAAATTATGGATTTACCTGATTGTTTTGCTGACATGGATTTAAAAGGGGATATATTTTGTGGGATGGACTGGATAGATGGACCTTTCATTCCTCTCCCTCTCCCACATTTTAATGTGTTTTAGGATTAAGTGAAGAAAGGAAATATGAGCTCCTTCATAGGAATTTTAACTTGGATAAATAACAGCAGTTAATAAATAAAAAAGAACTAACATTTATTACAGAGCCCCACTCTTATTTATGATTTTTGGCTTTAGTTCAAAAAGCAAATGACTCACTCCTGGGAAGATGTTGTCTTCTCTAAACTGCCACTCTTATCTCTCTTTACCTGGTGTGGGAGAAATTTTCTGTGCTTTAATTCATTGCAAAATGTGCACTCTTCTCCCATTAACATCTGTTTGAGTCTCTCCTTGCCTTGCTGCTTACCAGGGCTGGCTGGCGTATTTCCAAGATGAAGAGTTGTGGTTTCCTCTTGCCATTTACTACAAACAGTGAATTTGGATAACAACACATTTAAGGTGCCAAAAGTCCTAGAAATTGTGCCTTTAAAAAGTTTTAAATGTTGACTTTAGCAGAAAAAGATATACAGCAGGACTTCTCATGATGGAAAATAATCACAGTTATAGACCTAATCCCTTGATTATATACTATGAGGCTTATGTACATTTTTGTACTTTCTAATGTGGATATTTTGATGGATTTATTATATTGGTGGTTCTAGTTAATGGCTTTCATGCATGTGATATTTACTTTGTAAATTTTAATCACCTTTAATAGGATTCAGAACACATTACCCTAAAATATGTCACCTTGATATAGTGATTTTTAAAAATAAAGGAATTTGAGAAATGAGAGGTGCAGAAAGGCCTCTCTGACCTTCCCTCCTTTCCTGAAGCAGGTCATAAGACCATCTTGTGAGAAGTGCCTTCCCTATACCCAGAGGAAAGAAGCATAATTATCTCTGATGATGGAGAGATGCTAAGAAAAATCCAAATGAACAGACTCGCTAATTTTTCACAAGTTTATTAACCTTAATTTATACTCTTTCATCCTATCACATTTTCCCCATGACTTACCACTTTTCATCAAATCTGATATAAAAATTTTCAGATTTAACAATTTCTTCAAGTATTCATTTCCTTATGAGGTCTCCTAGGTCACATAAAACTTACATTAAGTCATTTTGCATGCCAGTTAGCAGGGCTCCAGCCAGAAAATCTAGAAAAATATATTATTTTTCCTCTCCTTCACTTCATATCTGCAATCTAGTAGGACCATTACTTTGACCAACAGATTGAGGCAAAATGATGCCATGCCATTTTGAGATGGGGCCTCAAAAAGACTCACCTATTTGCATTTATTCTACTCAACCCTTGTCAATGACACAATAAAAGTTCGGTCTAGACTGTTGGAGGATATGAGAGTACATGAAGCACAGATGGGAAACCCATGCCAAGGGCATCTTAGATTAGCAAGCAGTCAATGGATCTGCAAGGTGCCCACAGACAAATGAATAAGTTTAGCCAAGGTAAGTTAAGCCTGGCCAAGATCAATATCACCACCATCTAATCCACTGACTCCTAAACAAAAATAAGTGTTTACTTTCATATGACATTGAGGTATAAAAAATAACCCAATATTAATAATTAATCCCTAATATCACCCAAGTTCCATCACTGTGTAGGCCTTAAGAAAGTTGACTTTACATTTTAAGTCTTGTGTATTAATAACTCTATTGCTAAGACCTAAAACTTCTTTCTCCTTCTATTTTAATCTTTAAAAGTTTCTATGTAAACATGGGAGTGAGGTATGGAAAGCCTAATGTATAAGTAGAGTCACAATTTGTAACCTTGGAATCTCTTGCCTCAGGAGAACACCTTAGACTTTGTTGAAACATTTTCTGTGTGGTCTGCAGAGTTTCGTGTCACTGCTAATGTCCTGCTTTTCCTTAAAATATTTATTCTGTTGGATTATTTTATAGCTAAAGACTTTTTTAACAAATTACTTCTAGCTGAACTTAGCCCAGGGGAGCCCAGAGAAACTTTCTAAACGTTCATGTTTATTTTACATTAATTATACTTAGAAAGTTCCCCATATTATTAGATGTGTAATTCATATGTGCAAAAGTAAACACTAGAAATACTTGAAATATTGGTTTTAAATTACTTTCATTTTATTTTTGAGCCATATGATTGAAAGATACATCATGATACTTTCAAGTTAATAAATTTTACTAAAGAATTATATGTAAGAAACTGTCATTATGGTAGTTAAAAAATTAAGTACAAGTGTATATTCTTCTTTTAAAACAAGGAAATCTAACCTTCTCAAAAGTTATGGCCTAAATGATTCTGAGATACTTTATTTCTTATCATACATTCATCTTTAAATGTTCTATGAATGCAAAAATACCACCTGTACATGGAATGATAGAACTACCCTTTTTAGTCTTGTAACAATAATTTTTAGACCTGAATTGCTATATACATGTAGAGGTTCAATAAATACGTGAATGAACAATTTCAGTAAAACTTTTATTTTACTAGGCATTACTAGGTTTAACTTTTGGTTATAGAAATACCATTACTAATATAATCTTGGTCGTAAACTTCTCTCTATAATATAAAGAATGAAAGGGTTAAAGGGACAGCTTTATTATGTTTTTAACTGGTTTTTAATCCACAAGTCAATTTTTTTTTTTTTTTGCCACATTCTGGTGTGTGCCAGTGCCCATCTGATAATTGTTATATAAAAAGGAAACAGAGGTCTATAAAACTACCATCATGCAATGTAAATATAATATATTTTTTTATTGGAGAAAAACTCACAAGCAGAGAAGTAGCAGGGCACACATAATCACCCAAGCTTATGTCATCTAAAGGATTTGTGCTTAACCTGATAATACTTGGACTGAACACACCATGGAAAAGGTTCCAGTAAAAAGACTTCACCTCCTTAACTAGATATTTATAGGAAAAGAATATTAAGAAACATATAAGCAATTATGTAATAGTAGAGCTTCCCAGGACAGTAAGTGGCCTAGCAAGAAAGAAAAAGCCTTCCTTGCTCAACCTGTTCTTCCATTAACCTAAATGAGAAGAGATGAATAGCCTCTTTAATAAAGTACAAGATAGCACCAACTGGATTACTCTCTTTTCAATGACCATGAAATAAAGTTTCTCTTTTATTTTGTACATGCAGCCTTGACCCTCTTACATGAAGTTAAAAATGCACATTACTTAAGATTTTAAGTAATTGCCCCAAAAGCAGATAAATATCTATGATTTAAAGTATTGAAACTGAGTAGGAAAAGGTAATGAGGAGAAAGGAGTTAAGCCATGGGATTGTGATCAACTTCTTTCTTATTACTGGACAGATGCTTCTGGAAAAGAAAAAAAAAAGCTGGTAATCCAATCCAGTATCCTCGTAAGCATGCTGCAAATTGAACTTATTATTAAACAGACTAATGCTTTTGCTAGAAATAAAGTACTAATTTATGGAAAGTTTATAACAAGATGTCCGATTTATGAGAAATGGTTTCCTGGAAAAACATCATGCAAGCTGCACAACTACTTAGGTATGAAAAAGGCAATATTTCATAACTTAAATCCTCCCTGAAGTATGATGTACTTCACACACATCAATTACTCCATCTGTCACTCTGAGCTAGTGTGACTCCAAAATACAAAGGGGAAAAAATGGGGAGCTACACTCATTGTTTCAGCCCTCTCCCTGCTCAGTCTGTATCTTTTGCTTGATTATAACTTAGCAATTATTAATAAACGTGATGCTGGATAAAATCTACAATTCGTGTGAGTTTAGTTTCATAATTTGATCCTTTGTCATAGGCTCAAACAGAAAACAAAACTAGGTGCTTACCTCCTATTCTACTTCACAAATACAAAAGTTTTCTTTCAGATTGCTTAGATCTTCAGAATGTAGGTGTTCTCTTGATTCTTGTTGACCTTGTTCTTCCTTTCCCTCCTCAATGCTCTCTTTAAAGTGTTATGTTTTTCTCTTCTTGGGAAAATACAATTCATAGACTTAGAATTACAACCTATCAACTTCAGAATGTGAGTGTTCTCTTGATTCTTGTTGACCTTGTTCTTCCTTTCCCTCCTCAATGCTCTCTTTAAAGTGTTATGTTTTAATCTTCTTAGGAAAATACAATTCATAGACTTAGAATTTTAACCTATCAATCCTTTTGACTATCCTGGCATGTCTACTCAGCAGCCTGAGTCACACAAAGAGGATTTTATCCTCTAGACAGATTTCCTTTGTGGTCAGGATAAGTTCTAAATTGTAGGTTCCACTTTGGATAGGAGAGAAGGTAGAGAAGGAACTTTGTGAATTTGTGTGTGTACTCAGGGCACATATAAGGAAGAAGGGGCTTTTATTTCAGGCTATGGCTGGTTTCTATTCAACAAATTTAAAATCAAACACAGATTATTATCCAAAGAATCACTTTCCTCCTAAAGAGCTTCCTATTTAATCTAAATGATAGATTTATTTATTTTAAACAAACTTTAAAACTAATTTTTGAATAATACATTTAACCTTTTTTCTAAGAATATATGTATCCCTTCCTTTTTTGGGTTTCGTAAAAGGTGTTCTTTATATATAAAAAATGAAAAGTCACCAGATTCAAGTGCTTTTCTCCACTATGTAGATTCTTATCCTGTACATCAAAGAAGAGACTAGAGTATTTTAGTCCTCTTTGTTCAACTAGTTTGTGAGAACTTGGGTAAAGAAAAACTTTTTCTCTACTCACAAAACTTCTGACACCAATTGTGTGGGTTTTCTACACCAAGCAATTCTCCCATTTTCTACAGACACCAATTGGGTATTTTATAATTTAATTCAATGCTGATACTAACTACCTGGAATTAGCACAGACCCCACAGGTTAAGGGCTCAGTCCCACAAAACTACTCCCTACTTCAGATGCTGAATGCATGTCCTGGATCCTCAGATTATTCACACTTCTTTCTGACTTGGCTACAAATCAGGGATCCCATGACCCTTACCTCAGATTTGATAATTTGTTATAATGGTTCACAGAATTCAGGGAAATGTCTTACTTACTACGACCAGTTTATTATAAAAGATGCAAAGGAACAGCCAGATGAACAGAGAGGTACACAGGGCGAGGTCTGAAATGGTCCTGAGCATGGGAGCTTCCGTCCCTTAAAGTTAAGGGTTCACCACCCTCCTGACAAATGTATGTATGTGTTTGCCAACCCAGAAACTCTCCCAATCCATTCATTTACTTAGGGAGATTCCATTATGTAGACATGCTTGATTAAATTATTGGTCCTTGGTAATTAATTCAATATCCAATGCCTCTCCCCTCCCAGAAGGTCAGGAAGGTGGGACGAAAAGTTCCAACCCTCTAACCATGTGGCTGGTTTCTCTGGCAATTGACTCCCATCCTGAAGCTATCTAGGAACCCATAAAGAGTCATGTCATTAACATAGACTTTGGTGATGTGGAAAGATGCTTATTATAAATTAAAAAAAAAAATTCTTCTTTCATCCTTATCACTGAGGAAATTACAAGGGATTTAGGAGCTTTGTGTCAGTAACTAGGAACAAAAACCTAACATATATTTCTTATTCTATCACAGTAGCACAATGAGCATGTCACAATCTTCTCAGATTGTTTCCTGACCTTCACAGTGGAAAGAAGAATGCCTGCCCAGCCTGCCTCATAGAATTTTGTGAAGAACAAGTGAATTAATGTCCAAAAAAATCTTCTTGAAAAACATGCATTGCCTTAAAATGGAATAGTCATGGCTATACTCAAAGTCAATACCAACTACAGAAGGTCATTTATATCTAGATCTGATTAATTAAAAGTCCCAGTACTATATTCCATGGAAATCCAGAGCAGTCCCTAGGATTTTTTCAATATCTGGGGTTGACTACCTTCTTGATCTTTTACAAGGCAGTCCATTTTTTTTTGTATGCCACAAAATTTTGGCCCTTTCTTATTTTTCGAAAAGCCAAATAGTAAACCAAGTCATATAAAGCATTCACAAGTGTTCTAGGCTTTAGTAAGTATTTGGTTGGATGATCTCCTAAATTTGGAAAGGTTTGCAGCTATTATAGCAATCAAATTTCTTGAAATTCAGTGCCATTTATCCCTGATCCTTATGTGTTCTAAGTACATAGTAAAGAAGAAATTCCACTGGTTATTTCTCCATGCAGTCCTATATTTTACAGACTGTGGCTCTTTTCTTCCTCTTCTTTCATGGTCCTTTCTCTCTCCAACATTTCAGAAGCAATATAAATTGATCTCCTCCACTCATTAAAAAAAAACAAAAAATCTTGCCCATATTTCACAAGAGATTTATAAGTATTTTCCAAACGAATACAATTTTTTTCTCAAAAATAATCACTACACTAAATGTTAATAAAATATTTGTTGAATTTATATATTCAATTTATATATTCAACAACAGAAATTGAAAACTGCAATCTTTCTGACATATTTTCTAATCCTCACAAGAACCTTGTTTGCTAAATTATTATCCTTGTTCTTTCTTTTGAGGACACCAAGCCACAAAGAGATTAATTTACTTGCCATATATCTGACAACCAGTAAATAGGAGAGAATGTTTTGATGCTAAACAGCCCGATTGCTAGCCTTTGTTCCTAATAATTATAGATTTTTGCAGAATCTGTTGGACTTTGAAAGGATTTTAGAATGAAATAAAATTTTTATCACAATGACGAATAAAATATGATATTTATAGAGCAGAGAACAATATATTAGGTCCATTTAGAAGTAGGATGTATGTTTACTGCATACTAAAAATATTTCTTACTTTTTTCATTAGACCTACAAATTTATTTTTATCACTTGCTTTTGGTGTAGAACTTAGACACGAGATTTAGTGCTTGTGCTCTATTTGAAATAGCCATGTGAGAGTTCTTCAGTCAATCCTGGACATTGCTTACCTTTAAGAAAGATTGCCCAGGTGATTAATTTATAAGAATTTAAAGGATGTTACTTTAAAAATTATCTCAAATTTATGAGTGGTTTAAAATATTACTAAAATTAAATGACTTTCTTTTTTATTTAGAAAAAAATTAAATGATCCTCGTGAATGGTAGACATATCTGATTCTGAAAATTATAGCCTTTAGGTTTTTAAAATGCTTAAAGATTTAAGAGTTTACGCAAAAATTTAAAGGACAAAAGAGCTGAGTATAAAGTCAAGTCTTTGGCTGCATAATTGCTTTGAAGTTTAATTTGTTCCACAACTTGTTTTTCTTCTGCTTTATCTAAATGGCATACTTAACTGAAATAAGCATAAAACTTTCCTTTTAGATATGTGTGCTAGAGTCAATGATGAAATGAAGGACAAATATATAGATTTTGTCATTTGCTTCATCTGAGAGTAAAATGATGAACTGAAACATTTTAACATAAAAATCTTTATGTATATTTGCTTTCATTGGTTCAGAAATCTTATATAAGATATACATATATATTTATTCTTAGTTCATCTGAATTTGAAAATATACAGAAATAATAATGCTTATGCAGAAAAATCTATAATGAAGATTGACTTTTCAACCACCGGTCATACAACAGTGCCATTCAAATGGACTTTGGCTAATATTTATGTAGAGAACCTGGATAGTGCACATAGTTAATAGCAGATGTATACTGTAAAATGAGTAAAAGTTTACTACTAATTAATAAGTTTTCGAAGCTGTAAAAAATGGTGTGTGAGGAATAACTGCTTAGATAAGGACATACTTCACAATTGGAACCCAGAAAAATTGTGTACTTTTTAGCTCACAAAAGTAATTCCAGATATTAACAAACTTAGTACTGCTTTGAATAATCTTACACAACCAATATTTGTTGTGGAACATAAATATAAAACTCTTTATATATAATAAAGGTAGAGTTTATAGAAAAAAAGTCCCATGCTAAATCTACTGAAATAAATTTTAGGACTATTAAAAAGAGAAAAATGTTCAAATCTGTCAGATTTATTATGTTCTATCCCTAGAGGTTGAGAGAAATCAAAGAATTTTCACTGGAAACATTATTGACAACATGAAAAAAATTTTGTATAAGTGAAAATTGCATAATTTTATTGGTAGAATTTCTATTATTAACATTTCCAGTCAGCTTGCTTGTTTTATAAGCTATTGATTTAAAATTAATACAAATAATTAGAAAGAAAAAGTATTCTAGATAATCATGTAATAGAAGTTAGCTTCCTTTAAAATTGATCCATGTTCTAATCTTCATTTATTTTTGTGGATAATGGATAACTAAATAGATGTACAGGTTATCTAATATGAGAATAGAAGTTTCTGATTCACAACATTTTTTCAAAATATATATATATATTTGTGTTTGTATTTGGTAAAATAAACTTCATTTGTTTTACTAGAGACTTTCAAGTAAATAGATTTTGTGAAACTATAAAGATATGAAGATATGTATATAAACTAGAACTATATATTATAAATAAGATTCAGAGTGATTAATTTACAAAAAGAGAATTTTTCCTTTTGGAAAACATTTATTTTTAAATAGCTGTTTTATTTTCTCAGTAGAAGTGTAATTGGAAGAAGTACAACTCAACAAGATCTATAAAAGATTAATTGAAACATTTAGCATAATGTTATGGACAATGTTTCATCATCTAAAGATGGTTTTAGCAAATAAATTTAATATCACTTGAAAGAATGGCTGTAGAAGCTCTGGTTCATGATTAATTCAGCTAAAGATTTTTTAGTAAAGAGGTGTTTCACAAGAGTATGTTCTAATAAATAGATATAATTAGGCTACAGTGTTTCATGGGTAAACTGAAACATAGTGGTACAACTAAAATCACCAGACTTTGGAAAAGTTAGTTCTTTATGGCATTTGGATGTATTCTATCTCTAGGGAGACCAATAGGCATTTTGAAACAAACTAGAGTTTGGTAATCTTTATAATCTCATGGGAGATTTGTTTGTCAGTTTTAAGAACTGGGGTTTAAGTATAGAATAGGTATATTAATTTAATAATATCTATTAATAACCACATGTGTGATAATTCAAATATGTGAGAGGTATACTAAAGCAAGAAATCTAGCTCAGCCCTGCTCATTTTTGCAGACCTTTAGAAAGCACAATATATTCATTGTTTTTTTTTTTTTATCATCTAGTAAAAATTTTCAGCTTCTCGCTGTTTGGGACTATACGGATACTAGTCTCTTTTTATGGGAATGTTAAAAGTTACTAAATTTAGGTGATTATTCTCTCAATATAAACAGGTAGTACATTGCCAAGGATGCAAATGTTGTCATAAATCTCTTATTTCCCATTTGAGAGCAAGGTTTGTTTGTTTGCTTGTTTGTTTGTTTGGATGAATGGAGTGTTAGTGTCAGGGATTGCATTTAAACTACATTTTTTGTTATTCTATTTTTTATTTTATTTTTTAAATTAAATTTATGGAGGTAACATTGGTTAATAAAATTATATAGGTTTCAAGTATACAGTTCAATAATGCATCATCTGTATATTGCATTGCATATTCGCTATCTAAAATTAAATTTCCTTCTGTCACCAAATATTTGACCCCCTTTACCTCCTACCCCCTCTTTCACTCTGGTAACCACTAAACTATTGTCTGTGTCTATGAGCTTTTGTTTTGTTTTGTCTTGTTCATTTGTTGCTTTTAGTTTTATATCCCACATATGAGAGAAATATACAGTTCTCAAATTTTTTCATCTGACTTATTTCGCTTAGCACAATAACCTCAAGATTCATCCATGTTGTTGCAAATGGCAATATATTATCTTTTTATGGCTGAGTAATATTCTATTGTATATACATGTACCATGACTTCTTTATTCAACTCTCTATCGAAGGGCACGTGGATTGTTTTCAAGTCTTGGCTACCATGAATAATGCTGCAATGAATATCTGGGAACATATATCTTTAAAGATAAATGTTTTCATATTTTGGGAGTAGATACCTAGAAGAGGGATTGCTGGGTCATATGGTAATTCCATTCTTCATTTTTTGAGGAACCTTCATAGTGGCTGTATCAGTTTACATTGCCCAGTAGTATATGAGGATTCCTTTCCCCCAACACCTCTCCAATATCGTTATTACATGTCTTGTTGATAATAGCCATTCTAATAGATATGAGGTGGTATCTCATTGTGAGTTTTTTATTTAATTAAGTTTGTTAAGGTAACATTGGTTAATACAATTATATAATTTTCAGGTGCGCATTATAATTTGACATCTGTATATTCTACTGGGTGTTTACCACCCAAAGTCGTTTCCTTCAGCTACCATATATTTAATCCCCTTTACCCACTTTGTACTCCCCCTGCTCCCCCATATTTGATGGGGATTATATTAAATCTGTTTAGTGCTTTAGGTAATGTGGTCATTTTAACTATGTTGATTCTTCCAATCCAAAAACATGAATATCTTTCAATTTCTTTGTATTTTCTTCGATTTCTTTTAATAGGATCTTGCAGTTTTCATTATATAGGTCCTTCACATGTTTTGTTAAATTTATTCCTAGGTATTTTATTCTTTTTGGTGCAATTGTGAAAGGAATTATTTTTTCCACTTCTTTTTTCTGACACTTCATTATTAGAGTATAGGAACACTATGGATTTTTGAACATTGATTTTATATCGAGACTTTACTGTATTTGCTTATTGTTTCTCATAATGTTCTTGTGGAGTCTTTAGGGTTTTTTATATAGAGAATCATGTCATCCACAAATAGTGACAGTTTAACTTCTTTTTTCCTATTTGGATGCCTTTTATATCTTTCTCTTGCCTGTTTGCACTCGCTAAGACCTCCAGTGTTATATTGAATAACAGTGGCACTAGTGGACAGCCTTGCCTTGTTCTTGATCTTAGATGGAAGGTTCACCATTAAATATAATGTTGCTGAGGGCTTGTCGCATATGTCCTTTATTATATTAAGGTGCTTTCCATCTATACCGAATTTGTTAAGTGTTTTGATGATAAATGGATGCTGTATCTTGTCGCAGGCTTTTTCTGCATCTACTGCTATGATCACATGATTCTTATTTTTTAATTTGTTTATTTGGTGTATTACCTTAATTGATTTGCATATGTTGAAGCATCCCTGTGTCCCTGGGATGAAGCCCACTTGATCATGGCATATAATCTTTTTAATATGCTGCTGTATTTGGTTCGCTAGTATCTTATTTAGGATTTTTGCATCTATGTCCATGAGAGTTATTGGTCTGTAGTTTTCTTTTTTGTGTGTGTGTTATCTTTACCAGGTTTTGGTATCAGAGAAATATTGGCCTCATAAAATGAGTTGGGAAGTATTGCCTCCTCTTTGATTTTTTGGAAGAGTTTGAGGAGAATAAGTATTAAATCTTCTTTGGATGTCTGGTAGAATTCACTGGTAAAGCCATCTGGCCATGGGTTTTACTTTTGGGTAGGTTTTTGATGATTGTTTAAGTTTTCATACTTCTGGTCAGTCTATTTAGATTTTCCATATCTTCTTGATTCAGTCTAGGTAGGTTGTATTTTTCTAAGTACTGGTCCATTTCTTCTAGGTTATTAAATTTGGTGTTATATGCTTTTTCATAGTATTCTTGCATGATCCTTTGTATTTCTGCGATGTCAGTTGTAATTTCCCCTCATTCATCTCTGATTTTGTTTATTTGTGTCCTTTCTCTTTTTTTTTTAGTGAGTCTAGCCAGGGGTTTGTCAATTTTTTTAAACTTCTCCTAGAACCAGCTCTTTGTTACATTTATTTTTCTATTGTTTTTGTTTGTTTGTTTGTTTTCAATTTTATTTATTTCTTTTCTAGTTTTGATGATTTCTTTTCATCTGCTGACTTTAGACTTCATTTGTTATTCCTTTTCTAGTTTTTGGGATGAAGTGTTAGGTTGTTTATTTGGGCTCATTCTTGTTTTGGGAGATAGGCCTGTAATGATATAAACTTTCCTCTTATGACCACTTTTATCGTGTCCCAAAGGTTTTGATATGTTGTACTATCATTATCATTTGTTTCTATATATCTCTTAATCTTTCTTTTTATTACTTCCTTCACCCAGTTATTCTTCAGTTACCTGTTGTTTAATCTCCATGTATCTGTGGTTCTTCCTGCTTTTTTTGCAGTTGATCTCTAGTTTCAAAGCATTATGATCAGAGAATATGGTTGCTATGATTTCAACTCTCTTATATTTGTTGAGGCTACCTCTGTGTCCCAGTATGTGGTCAATCCTTGAGAATGTTCTATGTGCACTAGAGAAGAATGTAAAAGCAACTTTTTGGGGATGGAAAGCTCCGTATATGTCAATTATGTCCAGCTGATATAATGTGTCATTTAAGGCTGTTATTTCCTTATTGATTTTCTATTTGGATGATCTGTACATATCTGACAGTGGGGTATTTAGGTCTCCTACTATGATAGTGATTTTGTCTGTTTCTCTCTTTAGTTCTGTTAGTTATTGCTTTACATAATTCGAGGCTCCCTGATTTGAAGCATAGATATTAATAAGTGTTATGTCTTCTTGGTGCATGATTCTCTTTATCATTATGAAGTGTCCCTCAGTATCATTTTTTTACCTTTTTTGTTTTGAAGTCTATTTTGTCCGATATTAGTACCGCTATTCCCGCTTTTCTCTGAATACCATTTGCTTGAAATGTAATTTTCCACCCTTTCACTTTGAGTCTATATATGCCTTTGGAGCTGAGATGTGTCTCTTATTTTATTTTATTTTTTTTGATTTAGGCTGCAACTCTGTGTCTTTTTATAGGTGAGTTCAATCCATTTACATTTAGGGTGATTATTGCAATATGAGGTCTTCTTATAGCCATTTTGTCTTTTGCTTTCTGGTAGCTCAGTGTTTCCATTGCTTACTTGTCCTTGTGTTTCTGTTTCCTTTATTTTAGTTTGCTTTTGTGGGTTTCGTCTCTGGTTCTTCTTGTTTTATGTTATATACTTCAGTTCTGAATCTTCTGTGTCTGGTTACTATTACAAATAAGGATAGTTATATATCCTTATATATCCAGAAGAAAATGGACAACTGTATGTGTATATATATATATATGCAACTGTATATATATATATATATATATATATATATATATATATATATATATATATATATATACAGTTGCATGCCTTATCTCCATTCTCCTTTGTATATTTGAATCCTCCCTTTTTCAGTCATTGTCATCTCTGTTTATTCTTATGTACGCTGAACTTTCATTACTATCTTGCTATAGTAATTCTCTTCTTAATGTTTAAGCTTATAATGCACTGTTCTTAGTAAGGGTTGCACTCCTCTGCTGCTATTTGTCTGATCGTCAATTTACTCCTAATTACTATTATTATTTTTTTCATTTTGTTTTAGGTGAGCTGACCCTTTTAGTATTTCCTGTAGTGCAGGCCTCATAGTGAAGAATTCCCTTAATTTTTGTATGTCTGGAAAGGTCTTAATTTCTTCTTCATATCTAAAGGAGAGTTTAGCTGAATATATTATTCTAGGCCGGTAGTTCCTTTCACATAATAGTTGAAATATATGGTTCCATTCCTTTCTGGCTTGTAATGTCTGCGCTGAGAAGTCCAAGGATAATCTAAAGGGTTTTCCTTTATTCGTTACCATTTTCTTCTCCCTGGCTACCTTGAGAATTCTATCTTCGTTGTTGATTTTTCATAACTTAATACAATGTGTCTTGGTGAAGGCATTTTGGGGTTGATATAATTGGGTATTCTGTTTACTTCTTGAATTTCAAGCTCCAGCTCATTCCTTAGATTTAGAAAATTCTCATCCACTATTTGTCTGAAAATTCTGTCTAGTCCCTGTTCCTTTTCCTCGCCTTTGATAATGCCCATTATTCTTATGTTTCCTCTCCTTATGCTATCAGCTAGTTCTTGAATTTCTCTTTAATTATTTTTCATTCTTCAGTTTTTCTCTTCTTCCTTCTGATTTATTTCTAGATTTCTGTTTTCGATATCATTGATCCTTTCCTCCATTTGGTCGACTCTATTTCCCAAGCTTGCTATTCCATTTTTCAACTCTTACAGTGTGTTTTTTATCTGCAGAAGATCTATTCTGTTCTTTTTTAAAGTTTCAATCTCTTTGCTCTGCTCATCTAGTTGTTTTTTCAAGTTCTGAAATTGTTAATAGGACTCATTTCTGAATTCACTGAGTTTTTTCAGATGTACCATTCTGAATTCTCTGTCATTCAAGCCATATATTTCTATGTCTGTAAGCTTATTTTTGGAGATTTTTTTTTCTTGCTGAGATGCCTTGTCACTTTTGTTGTTCATGATGTTTAATGTACTATTTCTCTTCTTGGGCATTAATGGAAGTGTATCCCGCTGTTTTTCCAGGAAGAAGATTTATTATATAAAGGTCTCTCTTTAGTCTGCTGCAAAGAACACCCTTTTCGTTTTGAGTAGGTGGCGTCTAAGCTTCTTGGATCCCTGTTTACATAAAGCCTTAATAATGCTGGTTTTATTTTCTTGTATATATTTAATCACACTCGCTATCATCAGTTTCAGTCCCTGTCAGTGTCAGTGACAGTCTCGGCAGCATTTGCTCAGATTCCCTTAGGGCTCCATGGTGTTTGATCATGGAGGGCATCGGGGGAGGTACCCTCTGGGTTGGAAGTTGAGGGCTGTGGCTCATCCTCACTTTTGCAACCAGGGCTAGTAAGAATCAACTGTTGTTTCTCTGTGGTCCCATCCTGCTTCTCTGCTTTCTTCCCCGATGACTGGGCCCTGCCACTGGCTGCGTGGAACTCATGGCACTCCAGGCAAGGCTGTTCAAGAAAGTCACCTCACCTTCATCCCTCCCCCTCCTCCTGCAGAGAGCTCAGGAGGCTGCGAGAGGCAGCTTCTTTATTTCTCGCAGTCCACCGCCCAACACCCGGGATCCTGACCGGTGGTAGCTCTTATGCGCAGATCTCATGTTCAGACATGCTGGTAGGTAGTTTGGGTGTTTTTTGTTGAGTTTTAGATATTCAGCTTATTATTGTTTCAAGGGGAGAGATTTGAGGACTTTTCTTACTCTACCATGTTTCCCAGAATTTCTCATCGTGGTTTTGATTTGCATTTCCCTAAAAGCTAGTGAAGTTGGGGATCTTTTCATATGTCTGTTGATCATTTTCATGTCTTCTCAGGATAAGTGTTCAGGTCTTCTGCTCATTTTTTAATTGATTTTTTTTTTTGAGTTGTATGAGTTCTTTGTGTATTTTGGATATGCCTTTATCGAGGCATTGTTTGCAAATATCTTCTCCCATTCTATTGGTTGCCTCTTTGTTTTGTTGATGATTTCTTTTGCTGTGCAGAAGCTTTTTAGTTTGATATACTACTTTATGAGAATTTTACATCAGCAGTGCAGTGTAATGAGTAAAAACAAAACCATAGTTTCATCATTTGCACTTTGACCTGAAGCAGATGACTTAACTTTTCAGTTCCTGAGTTTGCTCATCTTTAAAACAGAGATAATATACATTATGGTATTGTTGTAAAGATCACAACAGGATAATGTAGTTTGTGTGCAGTGCTTAAAGCAATGCTTAACACTAATAAACACTTTACAAGTATCAATTATTAATATTTATTTTAAATTAAGTATTATGTAAATATAAATGTAATTGATGACATAGATAATTATTGCAGATTTTAAAACAGTATATGGAGTATAATCTTATTTTTATAGAAAATAGTACATATGTACATACATACATACACTATATATACCCAAGGAAAGCCTGAAATTATATTGTCTAGATAATAATAGTAATCATGTGCAAGTGGGTAGAATAATTTTTTCATATGCAATATATTTTTAGTATAAAAGGGTAACTTCTATAAAAAATTTTCACATTAAAAACAAGTTAATAGAGAGAATTTTAAACAGCTTTTCTAAAGGAATTACAAATATGTGAGTTTTTTATTTAAAGTTCCCCACTGACAACCACAAGAGATATCAGGAATACAGTTGAGAATAATAATTTTTAAAAAGTTGAAATCCTCTGATAAAATTATCTTTAACCTTCCCCATTTAATACATGACAAATCTTCAATATAAGGGCAAATGATTTATTATCAAATCAAAGAGCAACCATTTTGATTTGCATTTAAAAATCTTTCTTAGGTCAGTGGATTTGTCCTAAGATGCAGAAATGAATTAAATGCACTGTACAGATGATAGTCATCATAAGATTCTCTGTTTGTTTTGCCTATATCCCTTTGTAGCATTGAGTAGGAATCATGGGTAAATGATTTGTTGATGATTCCAAAATATCAATTGAAAGAGGAAGGATATTTTATAAAATAAAAGGCAAAGACATTATGAACTGTACCAAAACACATGGCATCTCTTTAACTAAGAATATTCTTAAAACATGTACTGATGTCTAGGGACAATTTATTCTGAGAAAAGAGTAAATCTCAAATATTAAATTGTAATTGAAAATTACAATGCAATTGGTCAAGTTTTGTTTGTTTGTTTGTTTGTTCATTTCTGCAATTACCATCTTTCCAGGGGACTTCACTGAAATCCAAGAGATGGTACAAGTATATTTTTATGCTTAGCTAGATTCCTGACTTAACAATTTCTGCTTATTATTATTATTTTTTTGTATTTGATAACCCTTTTAATTGGTGGAAGCTAGTTCTCGTTGCCACAAGCTGAGCTAAGTTTAGAAATGAATCACAGCCTCTAGATAATGGGGAGATTAGATAATATTATCAAGGTTCTGCTTCTCAGATATCCACATATTATAATGCTTACTAGCTTTGCCACAATGTGGTGCCACCATATTTTGTTCATGTAGAGCAGCGACTATTTTTGATAATAGATACTTCTCTATGGATTACTCATTTTAAAGAGCAGCCAAAAAAAAAAAAACTTTATTTAATCACTCAATGCTGCCTCTTCAACCTCATATGAATTAAAAATATAGCTTGACTAAAGAGATAAATGTTCACTTCTGGTTGCCAATAATTTAGGCATCTAGTTCAAATGGACTTTTTTTCTGAGATTTCTAACCAAATTTGGCATTTTTCATTTTGCACTATAGCCACGGTAATGCATTGGATTGACAATCATTGCAAAAATGGCCAGAGGAACAATGTATATTTATTTTTTTGATCAAAAAAGATATATATATATATATATATATATATATGTGTGTGTGTGTGTGTGTGTGTGTGTGTGTGTGTGTGTGTATATATGTAATTTTATATATACATATATAATCTATGAAAGATGTACATAAAATAAACATTTTTATTAACTATTGCTCTTCCAGACCATTATTAGATAACCTTAAGTATTAAATAAGAATTAATATAACTACCAGAGAATTCATATAAATAATATTCTCAATTTAGAAAATATTATTTATTTTCATATTTCTCTCTTGCTCTTTTTTGAGAAAGATTAATTGTTTAATATGAGCTGAGTATTGTGCTAGACACTGAGAAAGAAATATAAAAACTATAAGAAGCCTGAATTAAGAGTTCGAAGTATGAGTGGAAAGTCAATCATTTATAACTTAATTACATTACAATTTGATAAAGACTAGAGTAAAATGTTAAAAGTATATCATATTAGTACATGTGATAATGCAAATAACTCTGCTTGTAGAAATGAAGGGCTTCATAGAAAAAGTGATATTTAAATTCCAAATAGTTTTGGCTCTACCTTAGAACATACTATTTCTCACCATCTGCATTGCTACCATCATCATCCAAGATATCATCAAGTGTTGACTAGGCTCTCATAATAGCCCCTCAACTGATCCCCTTGTCTCACTCTTGCCTCTGGAGTCTTCCTCACACAGCAAAATGACCTCTTAAAAAATAAGTATCCCAAATGAGTAAAATAATTCATGCTTCATAGGTGCTCAATATTTGTTGAATGAATGAATCAATCAATAGCAAGAATTTGCCCGTGAGCCAATTAGAAAAGGACGTGCTAAGCTGATGGACACACTAAGCTGATGGACATACATGTAGCAAATCAGACTTGTGAAAGGCGAAGGTGAAATTTTAAATATTTATCAAATAATATGACACGAATATTGACTGATCAGAATAAACTTCTAGCCAGTCAAGTTAGACATTGACCAAACCATTATATCCATGAATACCAACAGAATATCAACCTAGTTGAGAGAAATAGTGTCTTTGGTGATTAAGACAGTTTTTTTTTAATTTTTTTTTTTTAAGCTGGTGTTTAAGTAAGTGTAAGTGATAGGAAATAGAGGAAGATGAATGGGTACATTTGGAGATCCTTGTACAAAATTTTAAGAAATCTGATTAGTAGCCATTTTTCTCTTATCCAGAATGTTAATGGATTTTAACTTTTAAAAAATTGCTCTATACGTTCACATTTTCAAAATTCTTCTATCAGAAACACAAATTGGGTAAAGTTCTCAGTTGTACAGATGATTATGGCTTGAGAAGTCATATTTTCCCTGCTATTATAGTTAGAAACTTTTGAATTGATAGTAACATAAACCTAATTTGAACTAGCTTAAGCAGAAAGGAAGACATTTTTATAAGATACAAGGGTGCTTCAGGGAACTCAAGGACAGAGAAGCAGCTGAGTCTCAGAAACAGTTGAAAATAAAGCACCAATTCTCTTTATCCTTCATATTATTTCTCACTACCAGTCTACTTTGCCTTTTATCTTCAGACAAGCTATTTTCTAGAATAATAGCAGAAAAATAGTGCCACCAATATCTCTTGGTTTTATATGTTATCTCTTCAAGCATAGAGTCTGAACCCCCAATTATTGTTGGCATGCAATAACATATTCACTTTTCAGTTGCACAGTATAGTGATTAGAGATCTATACAACTCACAAAGTGGTCATCCCACTAAATCAGGTACCCCTATTCCCCCTTACATATTTTTAGAGCATTTTTGACTATTTTCCTTATGCTACACTTTATATCTCCATGACTATTTTGTATCTATCCATTTGCATTTCTTAATCCCTTTGCCCTTTTTCACCATCCTCCCAAACCCTCTTCCATCTAGTATCCCTCAAAGTATTCTCTGTATCTATGAGTTTGTTTCCATTTTTGTTGTTGTTGTTTATTTTGTTAGATTCCACATGTACGTGAAATCATGTGGTATTTGTCTTTCTTTATCTGACTTACTTAATTCAGTGCAATATCCGCTAGGTCCATCAAAGCAATATCTTTTTCCATCTCCTTCCTTTTAGTCTGTGTGTGTCTTTAATCTAAAGTGAGTCTCTTATAGGCAGTATTTGTAGAGATCTTGTTTTCTTATCCATTAAGCCACTCTCTTTTGATTGGAGCACTTAATTCTTTTCCATTCGAGGTACTTATTGATTAATATGTAGTTAGTATCATTCTTTATTCAAGATTTTAATACATTTTTTTCCCCTTCAAACAATTCTTGTAATACTAGCTTGCTGTTGATGAATTCTCTTAGCTTATTTTTGTCTGGAAAACTCTTTATCTTCCCTTCGACGCTAAATGATAGCTTTGCTGGATAAAATATTCTTGGTTGTAGACCCTGGATTTTCAACACTTTGAATATTCTGTGCCCTTCTGTCCTGCAAAATTTCTTTCGAGAAATTGGCTGCCAGTCTAATAAGTGCTCCCTAGTAGTTAACTAAATGCTTTTCTCTTGCTGCTTTTAAGATTCTCTCTTTGTATTTTATCTTTGCCGTTTTAATTATGATGTGTCTTGGTGTAGACCTCTTTAGGTTCATTTTTTGGGAACTCTCTGAGCTTCCTGGAGTTATATGTCTATTTCCTTCACCAGGTTAGGAAAGTTTTCCATCAGTATTTTTCAAACATATATTCAACTTCTTGTTCTCCCTCTTCAGATATCCCTATGACACAGATGTTGTTACTTTTAATTTTGTCCCATAAGCTCCTTAAAGTTTTATTATATTCTTGGTTACTTTTTCCTTGCCATTCTGATTTGGCTTCCCCATTGTATATATCGGTGGTTTTATCCTCTTCTTCCCCTACTCTGTTGATTCCTTCTAATATACTTTTCATCTTAGAGAGTATGTTCTTCATTTCTGACTGGTTCCCTTTTATAATTTTGATTTCCCTTTTTAAGTTTTTTTTTTTTATCTCTTTGTTAAAGTTCTCACTGAGTTCATCTATACTTCCTTCAATTTCATTGAGCATTTTTACAACCAGTGTTTTGAACTCTGCATATGTCAGATTGCTTGACTCCATTTTTTCTTGATCTATGTTTTATTCCTTTGTATGGTTTCTGTTTCTTTGTCTTTCCATTTTGGCGGCTTTTCTGTGTCTGTTTCTATGTACTAATCAACGCTCCTAAGTTTCCTGGTCTCATTAGTGTTTCTTTGAGTAGTAGGTGTCCAGTAACACAGTCCTAAGAGGGGTTTGGCTGCAGGCCAACTTTAGTCCCAGCCTGTGACCCTCTGAGGTCACCTGTTAAGATTCAGCAAGCAATCCACAGATGCTGTGCTTATAGTTGCCTCAAGAAGCCACGCCAGAAACCGAGGTCAGCTGCCACCAGTGTGAGTCTCGGCGCTGCTCAGCAAGTGGCATATGACTCGCTGAGGACACAACTGGATGTGGCTTGGGTGGGGCTCAGAGTTTAGGGAGACAGAATTTCAGGGAATCCTCTAGATAGAGTGACCTCTGTTATCCAGTTTGATAATGTCTCAGCTTTGGCTGCACTGCACTGTGTATGCACACTGGGAGAGGGGAGGGTTCAACAGAGGAGCAATGGATACCACCAGCACTCCTGCCCATCAGAAAGCCTCACCTCAGGCCCTCACTTCAACAACTCAGTGTCCCCTGTAAGCCCCTGGTGAGCTCTAGAGCAGCCACCCCAGTACTGTTGCTCAGAGTGAGCAGGACCATCACCATGAATATCCAGTTGTAGACACAGCTCCTTTAAGAGGCATCTACAGCTGTCGCTGCTGTAGCCTCTGTCCCACTCAGCCACTGGGGACAAGGTAGCTTCACAACTTTGCCCCCTCCTACCGCCAACCATAGCAGGGTGATTTCTTATTTTTCTCCCTAATTGTAGTGCTTCTGTTCATCTAGACCCCAAGGTGACTCTGCTTCCTGTTTGCTCCACCTTTTTGTCTCAATTTTGATTTGATTCCAAGAGAGGATGAGCAAAGCTTCTATCACCTACATCATTTTGCCTGGTTCTCTAAACTTCTAATTTTTATCATTAACATCTGGTAAAATATCTTGCATTTAGTAGATGCTCAATAAATACCAGGTTGACTCAGTTTATCATTGCTCCTCTACTAACTGCAAATGATGAAAGTATTGTATGGTATCATGAATACAGTGGCTAGCAATATGTTGTAATGCTTTATAATAGAAACTCTGTCATATTTCCTGGTGTCTAATGCTGCATTTTCTTCTTCATAGATGTTTAATCCTGAGCAAGTTATTTCTTTATGTCTTAGTATTCTCTGGTGTGAAGTGGTCATTAAATATTATTAGTACTTCACAGGTCCACCATGAGTATTACATGAGATGAAACATGAAACACTTGACAAGCTACAGGTATCCAATAAATGTAAGCTGGTATTATAATTGCCACTGGATAATTTAGTAAAATAAGCTAAAAAAGAAGTCAATAGAGTTTTAGTTTTTGCTTAAATTGTATTGGCTCTCATAATGTCCTAATAAAAATTTTATTTTTATAAAATAATTAAAATGACACAGATAATTTTGACAGCACTAAATTAGATTCTTTTGAAGCTATCTTCAAAATTTTGGGGCTGCATTAATTTATTACTATTTTTTTAATCCACTGTCTAGGAAAGTGCATTTTGAACTTATAAGAGGAGAGACTTGAAATTTATCAGGTATTAATACTTTGGTGAGGAGAATAAGATCTGTGAACAACTTTTATTTTTAATGCTGCTGGGGATTTTGTGTTGCTGGTTTTTAGTTGTGTTTTTGTCTTTACACAAATGTTTGTTTGGGGACAGTTTATGCTAGGATGCACTACATCTTTTCAAAATTCATTTTCAACTTCTTACACTTCTTAGATGAAAATACTCAGAAAGATCTATAGAAGAAACTAACTTTTACAAGAAAGAGGTTTTTATGATTCATATCATCCTTTTTTTTTAGAAAAGGTTATTCTAAAAACAATCTATTTTGGGATTTCTATTCTCAGTGAACCACAATAAAGTAAACTTCAGAAAAGTTACAAAGCCACCTATAGACATTATTTTTTCAGGATCAATAACTCACATGGTGCTTTAACTTTTCAATGACAGAAATGATACCCAGATCCTACATTGCTAATACATTATTACCTTTGTGCCCTATCTAGATTAGTTGATGAGATACTGAATATCTATACTTAAATGTCCCTGCATAAAATGTGTTGGAAAATAGACCCAGAATCATTGACATTTTGTCTGGTGGATATTGAGCCTTTATCTGTCTAATTAATCTGTCAAATGCAGTATGTAGCAATGAGTTACAAATTACCAGGCAGTTAAAGGCTTTGGGTCATTAGGAAAGGATGGGTTATTAGTAAGGGACAGGTCAAATGAGAAACATGCTGTCAGAACCTTAGACTTTGAATGAGGAAATAGAGATGAATTCTAAACTGGTATTTTAATAGAGACTTGAATAGCTTCAAACTTTAATAGATAGTCTGGAGGCCAGGTGGGGCCCAGGCAAGGACTCATTGATTTGTAAAATGATGGCATGTACACACACACACACACACACAAAACCATCTTTTGGCGAGTTCACTAAATGTCTGTGTGTATTTGGATGGATTTGGTTTTTCAAAAAATCAGCTGGATATATTTCATAAAAAAGAAAAGACTTTAAAATAAAATTAGTGTTTAACAAATTATTGGAAAGATGGAGAAATCTGCAGCTAGCCTTTAAATTTGCTGCTACCTTTCAAGGTATTAGAAAACTAGGCGTCTTTGAAGAGCTTTACTGCCTGCAGACTTGAGCAGGCTGAGTCCCAGGAGAATGCCCAAAACACTACAAAATCTCATGTCTGCTAAAGTCCATGTATTGCCTGATGCTGCCTAAAGAATGGTTTCTGCTTTTCTTCCTCTTTTCTTATCTCACCTGAGTCCTCTCATGATCAAACATAGCAGGAATCTCTCTGGCAAGAGTTACTGAAATAAAAGGGGACTTGTATTGTCTGTACCCATTAAAGCCAAAAAAGATGTGAACAGGGGTTTGCAGCAATGAAAGCGAAGGTTTATTTTATCGATTGATTGATTGATTGATTGATTCATTTATTTATTTTAAATTAAGTTTATTAGGGTAACATTGGTTAATACAATTATATAATTTTTAGGTGTACATTGTTATTTGACATCTGTATATTCTTTTGTGTGTTTACCACCCAAAGTCCAGTTTCCTTCAGCTACCATATATCTGATCTCCTTTACCCACTTCACCCTCCCCCTATTTTCCTATATTTGACCTCCTTTACCCTGTCTACCTCCCCCCTCCTTCCCTACCCTACTAGTAACCACTAGTCTATAGTCCTCTGGTAACCACTAGTCTATAGTCCATGTCCATGAGTATCTGTTTGTTTGTCCTGCTCATTTTTTGCTTTTAGGTATATCCCACATATAAGTGAAATCATGTGATTTTCCACTATTTTTGTCTGGCTTATTTTGCTTAGCATGATTATCTTGAGGTCCATCCATGTTGTCGCAAATGGCAGTATTTCATCTCTTCTTATGGCTGAGTAATATTCCATTGTATATGTGTACCACAGCTTTTTTAGCAAGGAAAAGAGAGAACTATCTGAATGGGAAAATATATTTTCAAGCAACACCTCTGATAAAGGCCTAATATCCAAAATATACAAAGAACTCATACAATTCAATAACAACAAAAAACCAAACAATCCAATCAAAAAATGGACAGAGGACCTGAACAGACACTTCTTCCTAGAGGACATACAATGGCCAACAAATATATGAAAAGATGCTCAACATCGTTAGCTATTTGGGAAATGCAAATCAAAACCATAATGAGATACAATTTCACAACTGTTAGAATAGCTATAACCAATGAGACAAGTAATAAAGAATGTTAGAGAGGATGTGGAGAAAAGGAACCCTCATACTGGAGGACTGAAAATTGGTACAGCCACTATGGAAAACATATGGAGGTTCCTCAAAAAACTAAAAATTGATCTACCATATGATCCAGCAATCCCTCTACTGGGTAAATGCCCCCAAAGACTTGAAAACCCATATCCAAAAAGATATTTGCACACCGATGTTCATAGCAGCATTATTCACCATGGCCAGGACATGGAAGCAACTGAAGTGTCCTGAGATAGAAGATTGGTGAAGGTTTATTTAAAGAAATAGTGTCAAGCCTGGAGGGGCAGATGCGCTAGTGATTAAAGACCTGGCTCTCAGATAACCTCTAGGGGATAGGTTGTATAGGGGAAAACTCATTAGTCATGGTAGCTAAGGGAATTGGGGTCATGGACTCTACTGATTGGTTGAGATTAGAGTAGGAGGCAGTTGATCATTGCATCAGGTCCTGCTGTCAGTCATGGCATTGTTTTGTCTGGTTTCCAGGGGATATCAGTAGAGACAGTCTGCCTTCATCCATCTGGGGCTGAAACACAACTGAGATCAAAATGTTATCTTTAGTTTGATTGAAACTCTGTTTCTGCAGTTAACAGACATGAGGTTTTGTTCTTAAGATTGTTTGATGCTTGCTTAGGGCTTAATGATTAAGGAAGAGGCCATGCAGTATGTGCAAAGGTGGAAGAATAAGGGGAAAAAAAAAAAAGAAGCAAGTGAGTAAAAGGCCAGTTTAAAACAAGAAGAAAGAGAAGAGAAAAAGCCATTTAAAAAAATGAAGTTTGCATGGTTATAAAGGTATGAAAGTGTAGTTTCCAAATATCTAATGCAGAGGAGTGCAAAGAAGATGGTGGAAATGATGTCAAAATGCCAATCTAAGTTCAATTTCTATTTTTTATTTCTAAAGAATTTCTAACGAAATTATGAGTGTTAAATAGATACCATTTTTGAAGTCTAGATCTAGGAGAAATGACTATTCTCTTTACTTGTATTTCCTCCATCTATGTTTGTAATGGCTTTAGTGGTCTGTGCCATTTTTGTGATAATAAAACCATTAATTTTAAGTTTATGGTTTATATGATCTCATGTCTATATTTCATCTTTCTGCATTTCTATATATTCATCTTCAAATTGCAAAAAACTCCTAATCTCATTAGAATATGATGAAGGTTAATCATGAATGCTTTGGAAATACCACAAATAGTGGATGATAAATAATTTTCCAACTGTTTCTGCAAATATCCTTGTGCTATTGTCCTCATTTAAATGTTAGAAATGTTCATACAGAAATACAGAACACATGCACAAAGTCAAAAACTTTTATGTGCAGTATTTCTGATTTTAATGTTTATTTGAATGAGAAAAGAGTAAAGAGGACACTTAGAAGAGTAGTGTTCCGTTACTGAAATGTAGATAATATTGTTTAAAGTGCTAATAAAATACCCAGATGTGGCTTCAGCTCATCCTCTGGACTTTTTCCTGTAAACATGAATTTTATTCTTTACAATTATACCAGGAAAATTTATGTTATGATGCTTGTTTGTTTAAAATAAAAGTCCTATAATAGACAAAGCTGGGGTGTATTATTAATGCAGAAGTACACATCTCTGTTCTAGTTTAATAATTGGCTGCCAAGGGAAGAGATTAAGAGGTTGCTATAGAAAAGGCAATTTTTATTTTGTTATAGGTCCATTACTAAATAGACTAAGAAGGAATTAAAGATTAACAACTTCCCCAGATTCAGTGGATGACAATGATCTATAACTCTTTATATGATGATGAATGATGTGATATAATATAACAGTAGTTAGATAGTCATGAACAACAAGAGGGAAGGCCCAGCTCTGTAACCAGGGCAACCTCCTTTGAAGACCTCCCTTAAGGATCCTGAAACACCCATTTTATGGTTATAAATTACCCCTATATCCTAAGGCACAAAGGCCATAAAAGCTACTGGCTTAAATCAGTCACAAATGCCTGTGCAGAAAGTACTACCCTAACCTACTTATAATCTCAGCCTCATTATAGCTATGCCTGGAAGTTCAAGAATCTAATTATAATAGACTGAATTTTGGATAAATACATGTACAGTAGACAAAGGGTTATATAACAGCCAACTGCCAATCAAAATGACCTCACATGCCAATCATCTAGTTCCATTCTTATAACCTCTCATCAAGGCCCAAATATAAACAGACCTTCCCACTTCTACGTGGTTATAGCCCTCTTCACTGAAACCCGACCCTCCCTTGGAGCATACTCTACCTTTTGTCTTTTTACCTCCTGAATTCCATGGGGCTATAGCCTTCCTTGGTGTGGCCCGTCTCCTTTTAAAAATGTATCTTCAATAAATCTCACTTTTTCTAAATCTTGCTGACCTGTAATTCTTTATCAAGTAGGCTAGGAAGAACCGAGGACCCCCTCCATGCCACTGGGTCAATGGCGGATTTCACATCTCCTCATGGAGTAGCAGAAAGTAAACATTATAATGTAGAATGCATTATATTCTTAGCACATAAACAGGCAGTCAGATTTATAGTATATTTAGCCACTGACAGAATTCCCTTACATAGTTGGGAAATAAATTATTAGAATCAGATAATTGTCTCAGGAAAATTAATATTTTAAGTATTTGGATTATAACAATCATCATCATAAGTTTATTTTATAAACAGTATAAGCCTAATGTATTAGTCTTGATCTCAATTCTAAATTGGACTGTGAAATTGCCCTTAAATTCTTGGTTGCTTAACTCACGAAAATTCTAGTTATGAGAATTGATTTAGTAGCAGAATGCCTAAAGGAATTCATTTACATAGGTATCCAAAATTTCATCCTAAGATGAAGCTAGAATATAAAAAACTCGAATCTCATTGTTTGATCTCTAATTAATATTGCTTAGTATGGCTTCAGGTTTATATCTTTGACTTGCAATCGAGGATGTATGAATAAGGACTCTAGGAAACCCATGGCCACATCTATTTTTGCCCAGAATATCATACACACGGTAGGAAGACCTAACAGCAACATGTCTTAGAACTTAACTCTAGGAAAAGCTGTTTTCTCTTCTCAACAGTCATTTTTTTTTCTTTATATTACTGTAAATAATAACACAATGAAGAAAACTATCATTATCTCCATTTACTATGCACTATATACTATTCTTTGTACTATATGCATAATAATACATTGACTTTTCACGGAAAGCCTATGCAATAAGTACTATTCTCATCTCCTAGACTATGCAGTTTGATTCTTATTATACCTTATTCAAAGAAACTAAACAACTTAAAAACATACATAATACAAGGTGGAATAAAAGTAATATAAAAATAGGCCAAATAAAAAATAAAAATATGAGAGGAAAAAAAAGACAAAACAATGCTGTGTTTTCTTGTTCATTTTCAAGAGGTGAACAGAGACTGACTAGTTATCAAACTCATGTCTCCTCTTTATTCATGGGTTACGTAGCTAACTACATTTCTCAGCTACTCCTAAAATAAGGTGTGAACATGGGACTGCTTTGACCAATAAAATGTTAGTAGAAAAGAGGTATGGCAATTCAAACTTGAGCCCTACGAGCTTCCATTCTTACCTTTTGTGCTTCATTTCCCCCTATCTGTCTTAATGCCCAAGACAACCTTAGAAGCCAAGAATTGCAGATGAACAAATTTCTGTCATGGGAACTTGAAGATTGATGTACAAAATATAGGAAGAGAAAAAATAGTACTGAAATTGCCCCCAGATAAACCAACTAAAGCTAAAAGCACAGTTTATTAAAAGTGATATTTAAGTATAGAAGGTTCAAAATCATATAGTCCAGCTATCTAGTGAATGAATGTTAAACCTTATTTAAGGACTCCTTAAGAGCATGCAGGAGTAGAAATCGATAGTCAAGATTTTAGGCAATCGTCAAGAGTACTATTTCTTTCAACTTAACCTTTTGTTGAATGTTGAGCATCAGATATTTTATTTTTTTCTTCTTGCTAGGTCCCTAAGTGCAGATATCCTATGCTTCTATTTAAAGATGCAACTATGTGCATATAAAAGTCAACTAGGAGGATATCTGGGTTAACATTTTCTTCTGAAAGTTGAATAATCTAAGGAGGAGACATGTCCAACTTAGAATGTGTGCAAGATGAGGAAACCATGGAAACAAGACTTTTCTTTTTTTTTTTTTTTTTCAAAAAACACAACTGTATGTATGTATGCCTTCCTATAAGAATGAGTGAGGAGCTGTGGTCTGGAAGTTGTATATTATATTAGTTTTTATTGCTGTATAAAAATTACCATAAAATTAGCAGTTTTAAACAATACTTATTCATTAGCTCCTGATATTATAGATCAAAAGTCCAGCGAAATGGATTGATTCTCTGCTCAGGGTATCACAAAACTGAAATTAGATGATGAGGGGCTTAGTTCTTCTCTGGAGGCTTTAGGGAGATATATGCTTCTCAGCTCATTCAGGTTATTGGCAGAATTATTTTCCCGTAGTTGCAAATCTAAGGTCCCCATTCTTACTGTTTTCCAGGGGCCATTTTGAGCTGCTACGAGTTGTCTGCATTTCTGACCATGTGATCTCTTCCATATTTGAAACTGGTTACAAAGGACCGCCCTTATGTTGAATCCATATCACACTTCTTTATCTCTGACTTCTTTATCTCTGACCTTTAGACTGGGATTTAAAAGGCTCATGTTTAGATTAGGCTCACCAAGACAATCTACCTACCTTAAAGTTAACTAATTTGGGACCTTAATTTCATCTGAAAAATCTCTTTATAGCAACACTTAAATTAATATTCGATTGAATAAGTGGAAGAAATCTTGGGTACACTGCGGGGGCAGGGGTCAAGAATTTTGGAGTATATCTTAGAATTCTGCCTACCACATAGCATAGTGATGGCCCAAATAGTTGAATGCTGGAAAAAATATAAAGTCAGTTTTTTTCTCAAATGTCGATTTGTGAAGTATGGAGCACAATTGGTACCTACTTTGAGCCACTGTTGAGTATCACTTGCTATGGAGTCTCTAATTCTTTACATTAATCTGATTCTCAGCTTTATTATTTTCTTAAAGTTATCTTTTTTTAAACAAAAGATAAATAAAGATTTTATCATTATCTATCTTTTGTATTATATGTAAGCAACATCATATCCTTTGTGGAAGATGAGTGGAGTATAAATACATTTTAAAAGACTATATTTCTATGACTTTTTTTCTGAGATTATATTAAAAAGTTGTAGTTTTACCAAGTGGAAAATTAGTGATATGAAGAAAGTTGGAAAGGAGGATTAAATAGTTTTCCTTGGAGAAAAAAAATAATATATAAATCATGTTTAACAAAGGATATAGATTAGGCTTCTCTCTCACAGCACTTTGGAAATGAGATAAATAATTACATAGTTGGTGTAATTTAACTATTGGCTTTACTGGAGGAAGTGATTGCACTAGGAAATTATTTTACTTCTATAGTCCTAGAATTCCATTAAAATAATTATTAACTGGTAGGCAATAATTATCAAAGATTCAATAAAATACTATAAATTAAAATATTTGAATATTATATGTAGTAGTTTTATAGTGCCTAGAAATTATGTAAATATTAACACGTTAAGAATGAAATAAATAAAAAGTCTTTTTAAAGATGTGCTGGACATATACCAGGGAGTTTTCAAGGGGAAGGCAGAAGAAACACTCTCTTGGAGCCTTTGAAATGCTCATTTATTCTAGGAAAACTCTGAAATTATATATCAGCTTAGAGTGTCTAGTGTCTTTTTCAAAACTGCATGCCTCAGTAACAATGCTCTTGAAATTAGATACTATGAAATTTTCAAGTTGAAGGAGAATTTTTGACTGATGGATGTGCAAAGCATCATCTTTCCATAAAGCTCAATCTTTCTTCATTTGGGAGCAGAATCATTTTAGCAAGCATTATGCACTGCTGGTAACTTTAGGGGGAAACAAACTGAATTTATGGTCACTAAAAGTAGTCATATATATATATAAAAAATGCTCTGCAGAAAAAAAAATCAGTGAGATTTTCAGCACTTCTATAAACAAAAGGAGTACATAACTCTTTTAATAATAGCTTGATTGTGTGTGTGTGTGTGTGTGAGAGAGAGAGAGAGAGAGAGAGAGAGAGAGAGTCTGGGAGGGAGAGGAAAGGAGAAGAAGAGAGAGAGATATTTGTTTATGTGTCTGTAAATGAGGTGAATACTGACAGGATATCCCCTATAGTGTTCCTTTTTGGTTAAGACATTTGCCAAAATGATAGTCTTCATGTGTGGGCTTTTCTTGGGAAGATGGACTTGAAAACTGAGAAAAATTTAAACATTGATATACTATGTGATAGTACAGGCATTCCTCATTGTATTTGAGCTTCGCTTTATTCTGTTTATAGATAATGCCTGTTTTACAGATTAAAAGTTTGTGGCAACTGCATCGAGCAAGTCTATCAGACTCATTTTTCCAATAACTTTTGCTCACTTCATGTCACACTGTCACATTTTGTTAATTTTCACAATATTTCAAATTTTTATTATTAGTATATCTGTTATTGTGATCTGTGATCACTGATCTTTGATGTCACTATTGTAATTGTTTTGGGGCTCTATGAACCATGATTGTATGAGACTATGAACTTAATCGATAAAGGTTGTGTATCTTCTGACTGGCTGGTTCCTTGCCTTTCTCCCTCTCCTCAGACCTCCTTATTCCCTGAGACACAACAATATTGAAATAAGGCCAATTAATAACCTCATAATGGCCTCTAAGTGTTCAAGGGGAGGAAGAGATACATTTCTTACTTTAAATCAAAAGCTAGAAATGATTAAAATTAGTGGTAAAGGCATGCCAAAAGCTAAAATAGGCCAAAAGCTAGGCCTCTTGTCCCAAACAGTTAGGCAGGTTGTGAATGTTAAAAAAAAAAAAAAAGATTCTTGAAGAAAATTAAAAGTGCAACTCTAGTGAACATATGAATGATAAGAAAATAAAACAGTCTATTGCTGATATGGAGAAAGTTGTAGTGGTCTGGATAGATCAAACCAGCCACAACATTTCCTTAAGCTAAAGTCTAATCCAGAGCAAAGTCTTAACTCTCTTCAACTCTGTAAAGGCTGAGAGAGATGATAAAGCTGTAGAAGAAAAGTTTGAAGCTATTGGAGGTTGGTTCATAAGATTTAAGGAAAGAGCTCTCTTCATAACATAAAAGTACTGATGTAGAAGTTGCAGCAAATTACCCAGATCAAGCCAAGATCATTAATGAAGATAGCTACACTAAAGAACAGATTTTTAATGTAGACAAAACAGCCTTATATCATAAGACGATCTCCTCAAGAACTTTCATAGCTGGAAAGGAAGGGTCAATGCTTGGCTTCAAAGCTCCAAAGGACAGGCTGATTCTCTTTTTAGGGACTAATGCAGTTGATGACTTTTAACTTGAAGCTAATGCTCTTTTACCATTCTGAAAATCCTAGTGCTCTTAAGAATTATGCTAATCTATTCTGCTTATATTCTACAAATAGTAGAACATAGCCTGAATAACAGCATGTCTGTTTCCAAAATGATTTACTGAATATATTAAGCCCACTCTTGACCTACCACTCAAAAAAAAAAAAATTCTTTTCATGATATTACTGCTTATTGACAATGCACCTGGTCAGCTAAGAGCTCTGATGGAAATGTACAAGATTAATGTTATTTTCATGACTGCTAACACAATGTCCATTCTGCAAACCATGGATCAAGGAGTAGTTTCAACTATCAAGTCTTATTATTTGAGAAATACATTTTATAAGGCTGTAGCTGTCATAGATTATGGTTACTCTGAAGGATCTGGACAAATTAAAAAGCTTCTAGGGAGAATTCATCCTTCTGGATGCCATTAAGAACATTTATAAATCATGGGAAAAGGTCAAAATATCAACATTAACAGGAGTTTGGCAGAAGTTGATTCCAATCCCCATGGGCGACTTTGAGGGATTCGAGACTTCTGTAGAAGAAATAGCTACAGATATGATGGAAAAAGCCAAAGAACTAGAATTAGAAGTGGAGCCTGGGGATGGGACTGAATTGCTACAACTTCGTAATCAAAGTTTAATGGATGAGGAGATCCTTCTTTCAGATGAGCAAAGAAAGTGGTTTCTTAAACTGGAAACTACTCTTGGTAAAGATGCTGTGAAGATTGTTGAAGTAACAAAGGATTTAGAATATTACATAAATTTGTTCATAAAGCTGTGGGAGGGTTTGAGAGGACTGACTCCAATTTTGAAAGAAGTTCCACTATGGGTAAAATGCTATTGAACAGCATCACAGGTTACAGCAAAATCATTCATGAAAGGATGACTTAATTGACGAGGCAAACTTCTTCACTGCTGTCTTACTTTAAGAAATTTCCACAGCCATCAACATCAACATAAGACTCTCCACCAGCAAAAAGAGTATAACTTGCTGAAGATTCATTTTTTAGCGATTAGGTATTTTGTAATTATTTACATTTTTTAATTACGTTATCATTTTTTAGCGATTAGGTATTTTGTAATTATTTACATTTTTAGGCGCAATTCTATTACACACTTAATAACAGTACAGTATAAACATAACTTTATATGAACTGAGGAACCAAAAAACTCATAAGAATAACTTTATTGTGATATTTGCTTTATTGGGGTGGTCTGGAACAGAACCCAAAATATCTCCAAAATATGCCTGTATTTGAATTTCTTTGGAGATCTAAATAGAAAAGAAAATAAAAAGTCTAAGAAAATATATATTCTTTGAAAAATTTTCTCTCTTCAATTGAAATGTAAACATACCAATTGGGGAAAAGTTATTTTGGGAAACATCAGACCTTAAGAGAATTATTCATTACTTCTATTTCAAAGTAAATTATTACTGTCGATACAATTTCCTCAAAGCAATGACAGAAAATACTTCAAGTCCAGGTATATATATTTTTAAAATCTTCCTTTTATTATTAATTGCATTGTAAACATAACATATAGAACAAAACACACATGAACATACCATTATTTTAAAGATGTTTTCAGGACTTTAAAATATTTAGTGATACATGTTGGACACTGAAGGCAAAGAAAAGTTAAAGGTATAGGCTGAGGAATCAAGGAACTAGGGCCTGACTGTGAACTCACTTACCATCTATAAGAGTCTCAATAAGTTGTTATAACTCATTAAGATGTTCCCCATTAGTCGAGTGGAGCAAGTAATGCCACATGCATAGGGGTTTTGTGAGGATTCAATTCATATAGGAAAGAAATAATTATTGAGTGTCAACTGACTGAAGAACTGGGGAGGCAGAAATGAGAAAAATGGATAAATTTCCCTGTCCTCAGGAGGCTTATATTCCAACAGGTTAAATATGTTGATAAAGCCTTGCCTTTCACCCTGGCCTTCAGAGACAGCTACCACTGAACTCCTCAGGTGGAGAGAATACAGAAACTGGGCAAGAGTTCTTCCACTGCTACCCTTACAAGTCTCAACCTTCTTTTGATTTATTGGGTGCAGTTTCTATTTCAATTGATGCCTGAACCAAGCAAAGTCTACAGACAAATTGCTTTAAAAAACAGAGCAAAGTTTTCTGGGAAACATGGTAGAGTGAGAAACGTCCTCAAATCTCTCTCCATGAAACAACAATAAGCTGAACATCTAAAACTCAACAAAAAACACCCAAACTACATACCAGCATGTCTGAACATGAGATCTGTGCATAAGAGCTACCACCGGTCAGGATCCCGGGTGTTGGGCAGTGGACTGGGAGAAATAAAGAAGCTGCCTCTCGCAGCCTCCTGAGCTCTCTGCAGGAGGAGGGGGAGGGATGAAGGTGAGGTAACTTCCCTGAACAACCTTGCCTGGAGTGCCGTGAGTTCCACGCAGCCGGCGGCAGGGCCCAGTCATCGGGGAAGAAAGCAGAGAAGCAGGATGGGACCACAGAGAAACAACAGTTGATTTTTACTAGCCCTGGTTGCAAAAGTGAGGATGAGCCACAGCCCCCAACTTCCAACCCAGAGGGCACCTCCCCCCATGCCCTCCATGATCAAACACCATGGAGCCCTAAGGGAATCTGAGCAAATGCTGCCGAGACTGTCACTGACACTGACAGGGACTGAAACTGATGATTGCGAGTGTAATTAAATATATACAAGAAAATAAAACCGGCATTATTAAGGCTTTATGTAAACAGGGATCCAAGAGGCTTAGACGCCACCTACTCAAAACGAAAAGAAAAGGGTGTTCTTTGTAGTAGACTAAAGAAAGACTTTTATATAATAAATCTTCTTCCTGGAAAAACAGCAGGATACACTTCCATTAATGCCCAGGAAGAGAAATAGTCCTTTAAACACCATGAACAACCAAAGTGACAAGGCATCTCAGAAAGAAAAAAAAAAAATCTCCAGAAATTAAGCTTATAGACATAGAAATATACAACTTAAGTGACAGAGAATTCAGGATGGTACATCTGAAAAAACTCAGCGAATTCTGAAACCCATCCTATCAACAATTTCAGAACTTGAAAAAACAACTAGATGAGTAGAACAAGGAGATTGAAACCCTCAAAAAGAACCAAATAGAATTTCTGGAGATTAAAAACACATTGTAAGAGTTGAAAAATGAAATAGCAAGCTTAGGAAATAGAGTTGACTAAATAGAGGAAAGGATCAGTGATACTGAAGACAGAAATCTAGAAATAAATCTTAAGGGAGAGAAAAACTGAAGAATGAAAAAGGATGAAAGAGAAATACAAGAACTAGATGATACCATCAAGAGAGAAAACATAAGAATAATGGGCATTATTGAAGGTGAAGAAAAGGAGCAGGGACTAGAAAGCATTTTCAGACAAATAGTGGATGAGAATTTCTCAAACCTAAGGAACGAGCTGGAGCATAGAATTCAAAAAGTCAAAAGAACACCCAATTATATCAACCCAAAATGCCTTCACCAAGACACAATGTATTAAAGTTATCAAAAATCAATGACAAAGATAGAATTCTCAGGCAACCAGGAAGATGAAAACGCTAACTTATAAAGGAAAACCTGTTAGACTTCTCAGTGCAAACCTTACAAGCCAGAAAGGAATGGAATCAAATATTTAAACTATTAAGTGAAAAAAACTACCAGGAGAAATTAAGGTCTTTCCAGACATACGAAAATTAAGGAAATTCTCCACTACAAAGCCTGCACTACAGGAAATTCTGAAAGGGATCAGCTCGCCTAAAACAAAATGTCAAAAAAAACATAATTAAGAATAAGTGACTAGCAGGCAAATAGAAGCAAAGGAGTGCAATTCTTACTAAGAACAGAGCATGATAAGCTTAAATAATAATAAGAGAATTGCTGCAGCAAGATAGTAATGAATGTTCACCAAACATAGAAACAAATTGAGATAACAATGACCGAAAAGGGGAGGATTCAAAGATCCAAATTCGAAAGGGGAAAGGAGAAAAAGCACGCGTAGAAGAAAAAGGACGACTGAATATAGAACTATTTTTTTTAAATTCGTAATGGTAACCACACACCAAAGATTCAGAATGGAAGTATATAACATAAAACAAGAAGGACCGGAGGGAATACCCACAAAAGCCAACTAAAATAAAGAAAACGGAAACACAAAGACAAAGAAGCAATGGAAACACTGTGCTACCAGTGTTTAAACATGAGGTCTTCTTATAAAATGACTATAAAAAGACCTCATGTTTCAATAAGCACCCTAAATGTAAATGGGCTAAACTCACAAATAAAAAGGCACAGAGATGCAGAATGGATCAAAAAACAAAAACCAATCATATTCAGCCTTCAGAAGACATATCTCAGCTGCAAAGACAAATATAAACTCAAAGTGAAAGGGTGGAAAATGACATTTCAAGCAAATGGCATTCTGAGAAAAACGGGAGTAGCGATACTAATATCGGACAAAACAGACTTCAAAATAAAGAAGGTAAAGAATGATATGGAGAGACACTTCATAATGATAAAAAGAATCATGCACCAAGAAGACATAACACTTATTAATATATATGTTCCCAATCAGGGAGCCCTGAATTACATAAAGCAATAACTAACAGAACTAAAGGGAGAAACAGACCAAAACACTATTGTAGTAGGAGACCTAAATACTCCACTGTCGGATATGGATAGGTCATCCAAACAGAAAATCGATAAGAAAATAACAGCCTTAAATGACACATTAGACCAAATGGACATAATTGACATATACAGAGCCTTCCATCCCAAAACAGCTGCTTATACAGTCTTCTCTAGTGCACACAGAACATTCTCAAAAATCGACCACTTACGGGAACACAGAGATAACCTCAACAAATATAAAAGGGTTGAAATCATATCACCATATGCTTTGATCATAATGCTTTGAAACTAGATATAAACTGCAAAAAGAAATCAGGAAGAACCACAAATACATGGAGATTAAACAACATGCTACTGAAGAATAACTGGGTCAAGAAAGAAATAAAAAGATCAAGAGATACATAGAAACAATAGTACAACAATAAATGATAACAATAGTACAACATATCAAAACTTTGGGGCACAGCAAAAGCGATCCTAAGAGGAAAGCTCATATGATTACAGGCCAATATCCAAAAACAAGAACGAGCCTAATAAACAACTTAACACTTCATATCAAAAAAATAGAAAAGAAAGAACAAATGAAGCCTAAAGTCAGCAGAAAGAAAGAAATAATCAAAATTAGAACAGAAATGAATGAAATTGAAAACAAACAAAAAAATATAGAAAAGATAAATGCAACAAAGATCTGGTTCTTTGAGAAAATTAATAAAGTCGACAACCCCCTGACTAGACTCACTAAAGAAGTAAAAGAAAGGACGCAAATAAAGAAAATCAGGGATGAAAGAGGGGAAATTATGACAGACAATGCAGAAATACAAAGGATCATACAAGAATACTATGAAAAAGTATACAACATCAAATTTAATTACCTAGAAGAAATGGACCAGTACTTAGAAAAATACAACCTACCTAGACTGAATCAAGAAGATATGGAAAATCTAAGTAGACTGACCAGTAGTATGGAAACTTAAAAAGTCATCAAAAATCTACCCAAAAGTAAAAGTCCAGGGTCAGATGGCTTCACCAGTGAATTCTACCAAACATTCAAAGAAGATTTAATACTTATTCTCCTCAAACTCTTCCAAAAAATCAAAGAGGAGGCAATACTTCCCAACTCATTTTATGAGGCCAATATTTCTCTGATACCAAAACCTGGTAAAGATAACACACACACAAAAAAGAAAACTACAGACCAATAACTCTCATGAACATAGATGCAAAAATCCTAAATAAGATACTAGCGAACCAAATACAGCAGCATATTAAAAAGATTATACACCACGATCAAGTGGGCTTCATCCCAGGGACACAGGGATGCTTCAACATATGCAAATCAATTAAGGTAATACACCAAATAAACAAATTAAAAAATAAGAATCTATGATCATAGCAGTAGATGCAGAAAAAGCCTGCGACAAGATACAGCATCCATTTATCATCAAAACACTTAACAAATTCGGTATCGACGGAAAGTACCTTAATATAATAAAGGCCATATGTGACAAGCCCTCAGCAACATTGTCTTTAATGGTGAATTTTCCCTCTAAGATCAGGAACAAGGCAAGGCTGTCCACTAGTGCCACTGTTATTCAGTATAACACTGGAGGTCCTAGCGAGTGCAATCAGACAAGAGAATGTTATAAAAGGCATCCAAATGGGAAACAAAGAAGTTAAACTGTCACTATTTGTGGATGACATGATTCTCTATATAGAAAACCCTAAAGACTCCACAAGAACATTATGAGAAACAATAAGCAAATACAGTAAAGTCTCGATATAAAATCAATGTTCAAAAATCCATAGTGTTTCTATACTCTAATAATGAAGTGTCAGAAAAAGAAGTGGAAAAAATAATTCCTTTCACGATTGCACCGAAAAGAATAAAATACCTAGGAACAAATTTAACGAAACGCGAAGGACCTGTGTAATGAAAACTATAATACCTTGTTAAAAGAAATCGAAGAAGATACAAAAAAATGGAAAGATATTTGGTGTCCTTGGATTGGAAGAATCAACATAGTTAAAATGATCATATTAGCTAAAGCATTATACAGATTTAATGCAATTCCCATCAAAATCTCATCGGCATTTTTTAAAGAAATAGAACAAAAATTCATCACATCTATATGAAAGCAAAAAAGACCCCAAATTACCAAAGCCATCCTGAGAAAAAAGAATGAGTCTGGCTGGAGTCACCACTCTGTTGACTTTAAATTATACTACAAAGCGACAGTAATCAAAATGACATGGTATTGGCAGAAAAAAAGACACATGGATCAGTGGAAGAGAATTGAGAGTTAAGAAGTAAATCCTTATTTATATGGGCGAATAATTTTTGTCAAAAAAAAGCTAAAAACATACAGTGGAGAAAGGAAAACCTCTTCAATAAATGGTGCTGGGAAAACTGGAAAGCCACCTACACAAGAATGAAACTAGACTGTGGTCTATCATCACACACAAAAATTAACTCAAAATGGATTAAGTACCTAAATATAAGACCTGCAACAATAAAATACATAGAAGAAAACATAGGAACTAAACTCAAGGACCTTGGACTTAAAGATTTTATGAATTTGACCTCATAAGCAACGAAAGTAAAAGCTAAAATAAATGAATGGGACTACATCAAACTAAAAAACTTCTACTCAGCAAAAGAAACTGTCAACAAAGTAAAGAGACAACCATCTAAATGGGAAAATATATTTGCAAGCAATGCCTCCAATAAGGGCCTAATATCCAAATTATGCAAAGAACTCATACAACTCAATAACAACAAAAAACAAACGATTCAATCAAAAAAATGGGCAGAGGACCTGAACAGACACTTCTCCCTAGAGGACATACAAATGGCCAACAAATATATGAAAAGATGCTCAACATTGCTAGCTATTAGGGAAATGCAAATCAAAATCACAATGAGATACCATCTCACAACTGTTAAAATAGCTATAACCAACAGGACAAGTAATAACAAATGTTGGAGAGGATGTGGAGAAAAAGGAACCCTCATACACTGCTGGTGGACTGCAAATTGGTACAGTCACTGTGGAAAACAGTATGGAGATTCCTCAAAAACTAAGAATTGATCTACCATATGATGCAGCAATCCCTCTACTGAGCATTTACCCCAAAGACTTGAAAACCTATATCCAAAAAGATATTTGCACACTGATCTTCATAGCATTATTCTCCATGGCCAGGACATGGAAGCAACCAAAATTTCCTATGTTAAATGATTGGTTAAAGAAGCTGTGCTCCATATATTCAATGGAATATTACTCAGCCATAAGAAGTGATGAAATACTGCCATTTGCAACAAATATGATGGAGTTTGAAATAACCATACTAAGTGAAATAAGCCAGACAGAAATAGTCCAAAATCACATGATATCACTTATACGTGGGATTTAAACCTAAAAGCAACAAATGTACAGGACAAACAAACAGACTCATGGACATAGTCTATAGACTAGACTAATAGTTACCAGAGAATTGGGGATGGGGCAGGAGGGGGAAAGCACGTGGAGTAAAGGGGTCAAATATAGGGAGGTAGTCAAGGGTGAAGTGGGTAAAGGGGATCAAATATGGTAGCTGAAGGAAACTGCACTTTGGTTGGTAAACACACAATAGATTATACAGGTGTCAAATGATAATGTACACCTGAAAATTATATAATTGTATTAACCAATATTACCCATTAAACTTAACTAAAAAAAATCCTCAAAAAAATATGTTGATAAATATAAAGTCCTTAGCACATGTCTGGCATATGATAGTCATTTAATAAGTGGAGACTATAATAATTTCATTAATTTTTAATGAAAATAAATCTTACAGTAAGAAAATTTTGCAAATCTATGTAAAATTATGAAAAAAAATGTAATTGAGATAAAGAGTTTTTTTTTTAGTACAGAACAGCTTCAGATTTTAACTACTTTGAAAATCGAGGCTTGTGTTCCTCATTTTTCCCCAGTTATGATAGTTTCAACCACCTGAGTGAATAGGAACAGATGAAGAGAAGTGACTGCAAACCACATATAAGAATGTGAACCATCTTTTCTATATCCCTATCATGTCTGTACCAAAATCATGTTTTGATGTTCTAAACACCGGAGAGAAATATCCATATTAATTTAGGAGGAGGCAAGAAAGATCCCCCATTTGCTACCACAAGAAGGTTAACAGTTTCACACTACATTGACTATCCTGTGAGAATGACCTTAGAATGATAGAGTACAATTATTCATCATTATGAATGTATAAGTCTTGCCTCATTAATCAAGGTGAGATGAAGCAGACCACTTATTATTACTGTAGACCTTGGGTTAAAATAATTAGCACTTTTAAATATGTTTTGTGTTTGGTCAAGTTAGAAAGGCCCATTTGAAATCTGAAAGTCTACATTACATGTAATTATTAGCATTTTTTAAAGTATTTCAGGAGAGAATATATTTATTCTATATCAAGAAATATTCAAGAAGTTAGAGCAGAGTTTAGATTTAAGAGAATACAGTAAACACAAGATAATGAGAGTCATCCAGCATTTATATATAGCTAAACAAATTCATAGTAATTTCTACTGACCGAGATAGGTCACAATATCTTATAGTCTACTGAAACAATGTTAAGATTAAACAGATGCAGACAACAAAGAAAGATAGGTTTGTGTGTGTGTATCTATTGTTTTATTTTTAAAATTATGAAAAAGAAAATGTTGAGGGTTAATAAATCTTGGTAGTAAGTACATGAGTTTTCATTATATATACATAAAATATTTATATTTTATAATATACATTTTTATTAAATTTATTGGGGCTAACATTGGTTAATAAAATTATATAGGTTTCAAGTATAAAATTTAATAATACATCATTTGTATATTGCATTGTGTATTCACTATCCAAAGTTAAATTTCTTTCTGTACCATATGTTTGATCTCCTTTACCCTTATCTACCCCCTCCCCCCCGCCCCCTTTCCCTCTGGTATCCACTAAACTATTGTCTGTGTCATGAGTTTTCATTTGTTTGCCTTGTTTGTTGTTGCTTTCAGTTTTATATCCCATGTCTGAGTGAAATGGTATGGTTCTTGCCTTTTTCAGTCTCATTTATTTTGCTTAGCATGATAATCTCAAGATCCATCCATGTTGTTGCAAATGGCAGTATTTCATCATTTCTTATGTCTGAGAAAGGGCACTTTTGGTTATTTTTAAATCTTGGCCATCATGAATGAACATTGAGGTGTATATATCTTTATAGATACATGTTTTCAAAGTTTGGGGGTGGATACTCAGAAGAAGGATTGCTGAGTCATATGCAAATTCTATTCTTAGATTTTTAAGATTTGACTTGCTGACCAAGGTCCTTAAATTGGGCCTTCCTGGAAGTTTGTTGTGTGTCTGTTGTGCTTACTTGTATTAAACCAGTATAGTGAGATAAACTCTTGGGTAATTTTAGGTTATATGCTTTTTGTCAGTGTCCTTCACTGGTAATAATTTAGATTTTAGAGGGAAGCATTACTTTTTTAAATCTCTAAGGCAAGATTTACCTTTTTAAAATCAATAAAACCAAAAATAACACATTAGAAAATAAGTCTATTGTTCTAGTAGAGTGTAAGATTCATGAACAAAAGAATTTGTTTGTATTAGTTAACAATCAAACCAGTGCTTGGTATAGTTAGCACTCATTTCGTACTTGTTCAATAAATGAATGAATAAATCATTTTTTAAAATAAAATTTATTAGTGGTAGTAATCACTACCACTAATAAATTACTGTGCCAGGCACTGTCTAAATATATATATGTAGAAAATTACTAATAAAATTCTTATAAAGTAGGTGGTATTATTATCACCATTTTATAAATAAAGATGTAGTGGTCCCAACAAGTCAAATCTTTACCAGTTATACATTGTAAATGGTAGTGCAACAATTCAAACCCAAGTAAACTAGTTCTAGATTAAATGCTCTTAACCATTACACTATACTCTCTCTCTAATTTAACGGGAATTAACCAACCCATTATTGTTATTTTCTACCCAATCTTTCAATCTTAGTATTCTATAGCCTTTGGTTTCAAACCTTCTTCAAATCTAATTTTTTTTTTTTATATTCAATCTCTTCTCTGGTATGAAATATTATACTGGTAGCCATCAAAGTTACATCCCTGATGTACTTATTACTCATAAGCTCTACTTGAATGTCTCACAGGCATCTTAGAGTTAATAACACAGAAAAATTTTTGATCCTTTGTTTCAGGAAAAGGTGCCAACCTCCAAGAAAATAATCTGAAATTCATCTTTGATGGCACAATACTTCTCATTTAGTCCATTATTAAATCTTTTAAATTCTCTACCCAAAATATGCTTTAGCATCTCTTATCTGCTCGCCATCCTAATGAAAGCTATCATCACCTCTTACCTTTTACCTTATTCTGAAAAACTTCTTAAAGTGGTTTCTGAGCACTTTTTCTTGCTTCTTCCAAATCCACTATTTATAGTGCACTGCACTAATCTTTAAAAAACAAAGCAAGCAAGCAAACACCAAAAGTGGTTTTAACATTCTCCCATTTAAAACCTTATAATGGTTTCTCCCTCCATGAATTTCAGATAAAGTTCAAGAACCTTAAGAGAGCCTAAATATCCCTGTATGATGTGGTCCCACATCTCTCTCTAGCCTCATTTCCCACATTTTCCCTGGATTTCTATGTCAAAGCCCTCTTGGATCATCTTTAATTCCTCAAAAGTGCTATGCCCCCTTCTACTGAAAGATCGTTGTGTATGTGCTTCCTTCTGACTGGAATTCTCCTGGTCCTCTTCTCAACCTGACTATGTCAATACCTACTCATCCATCCTGTTCCGGTTTATTTGTTATTATCATGGATATATATATATCCCTCCAAACTCCAGTTAAGCTTATGGCCCTCTATTATATACTCACAGAATCTAGTATTTTTATTCTAAATACAATCACAGTTTTAATTTAATTTGATTTTTATCTTTTCTACTACACTGCCAGCCACATAAAAATAGGGTCAGGTCTTCCTGATTCATTGTCATCTAACACAGTGCCTGGCTAACAATGATGTCCAAGAGAACAAAATAGAACAGCAAGTAAAATGTGTTCAATTGCTGCTGAATGGTTTCTGAATAAACTTTGGTAATTTTCAAGTACACTTCTTCTTGTTTTTAGCCCATCTACATATATTTAACTAAATTAGGCATTTACTCTTGAAACCGCAGACATTAAAGGGAAAAACAATTAAAAAGAGACCCACATTTTTGAGCTTATGGACAAAAAAGAGACCGAAATGACACCAGTTGCTCCTTTCTCTTAACTCCTGCTCCTGTTTCCAAAGTGAAGAATGTTCTTGTTCTTGCTCCACCTGGATGTAGGAGGTGGAGACTTTTCAAGATCCCTCTTAAATGAACTCTTAGTAGCTGCCAGTTCTCTGGTTGCTTTGCTTATTTTAAAAGAAAATATTTTTAAAGGTCGGTTCAGGTCTCAGAATGTTAAGGTGTGATCCACTATAGACTCACCCAATGGTTCAAACATTTAACACCTATACAAGTTTTTCTGCCCATGTTCCCAGTGTCTGTATTTTGCAGAGACAAGATCTTATTGCAGATGAGCATGAAGGATGAGAAACATTGTCATGGTCATATTGGAAAGTACAATCTGCCATAGGCCTCAAAGGATCCTTCTGATTTAATTCTCCTAATTAAGATAAAAAGAAAAATAAAAAATTCATTATGCCTATTTTATGAAGGAAACTACAAAGGTTTCTAATACATGGTGGAATAGATCCAAATCGACTTCAAATTCTTTGGGGCAAGACTCTCAGCTTAGAACAATTTCAGACCTAAGTTGACTTTGGTTATTTCTTTCCACAGATCTCTAATATGTATTTTCTAATAACTAAAATTAATATTTGGGCAGTGATGTCGGCAAGCCTCAAGTGAGACAAGCGGACATATAGGCTGACTGCCAAATTACATAACTGTGTTATAACCCTGTTAACAAGTCTAAAATCTATCTTCTGTATTCTGGACACAGAGTAAAATCTAAAAAAAGAGAGGAAAATATTGCCAAGTGTTGAGAAACACAGTTGTAGCTTATAAATGTAGTCTAAATTTTTTTACCATATATATGTATAAATAGATTAGTTGGATAGATAGATGATACATAGAAAAATGATAGATAAATATCTTAAATTACCACTTAATTTTAAAAGACTCAAACTAACATACTTTATTAGTAATGAAAATATTATACTGAGAAGATTGGAGTATCATGGTTAAAAATTTGGGCTTTATAATCATCACATTGGTTTTCCTTCTCAAACTTAGTATTAGTCTCTCTAATGAGTGTGATGATATTTAACTTTTAAAATTCAGTTTCCTAGTAGTAAAATAATAATAGTACATATCAGAGAATTTTTGTGAAGATAAAATAACACATATAGAGTATTGAATTTCCTGAATAATTTAAGAACAATGAATTTTAATTACTGTTACTGTAGAGAATAACTATTATTGAGAATTCATTATCTACTTTCTTCAAGAAATCTTAGAATAAAAGTTTTTAGTGCTAAAACATGTGATTTAACCAGAAGATATAGTTGTTTCCAGTTCCTTGTCATAATTGAAGTATTATCTTCTCATTTGTTTTTTACAAAAGCAGTAAACAGAACTCAGAAGTTAAGCAGCTCTTCCAAGGTCAACAAATTAATTAAATCGGAGCCAAAACTGTGACTCATATCTCATGATTTTGGATAGCATGCTTAACACGGCACCAAAGTGGTCCTCATAACATAGATTATCTCGGGTATAATAGTAAATAATCAAATAATATACTTTCTTAGATATGACATTTTTCTCAAGCATCTTTTTCTCCACAGCCCTAGAAAGAAGGAAAGGAGAGGTTTATTCTATTGTTGGATTAATGAGAAATTGTAGCCCCAGGGAATGTTGCATATCTATTGAAGGTCATGGTGCCACTTGCTGATCAAATCAAAAACAGCCTAGTCAGTATTCTCTCTATCGCTAGACTACTCATAACATGAGGACTTTGTCTAGAACTTTAGACTTTTCAAGGCCCTAACATGCATTTTTTCAATTTGTCCAAGAGGTCATAGATATTTATGGTGGAGACTTCTTTGCAAATTAAGTTCCAAATAGTTCAGAAACAAAAGGTAAAAAATACCACGATATTTTTGATGTAAATATATGCATCTTGGGCCCTAGTGAGTTTTTATCATCATCGTGTGAAAAAAGATTATTAAGCTTATCATTTTGCTGAGCAAAATTCCTTAAACTGACTGCATTAAATTCTCAATTTTTAAATTACATCATGATGTAGAGGTCATTTGGAGTGAATGATTTTTTAAAAGATTTAAATATAACCTTTAGTTGGGTATATTTATACATAAAATCGCTCAAACCATATTTGTTTCAATCTATGAAATAATTTTCTTTACTTAAAATAAACAAGTAGGGCTTTTAAAATTTTTCCTATTAGTATAATTATCCTTTGGCTCTGTGACTCTGGAATTTGATGGTAGTACTGAAAGGTTAAAAGGAAATTTAATTCAGTTGTGAATTTATTCTTATAGGCAAATATCTTGCTATTATACATTCAGCAGATAACTTGAGCTAAAATAAATACTTCATCAATATCTTTCAGTGACCAGATTTCTCAATATCATAATATATTTTGACATGAAAAAATGCATGTGTGTATTGGTTTTCATTAAGGGCTTGTTTATACATACACACACACAAACACACACGCACACTCACAGGTCTTTCCTAACCGAAAATTTGGGACATATGTTTAGAATTGTTTTATGAGGACACAAAAAAATAACTGCTCATGTTTTCAAAATAAATTTAAATATAGAATAAGACAACTATAATTGCCATTATTAAATTATTAATTTTAGAAAGTATTTCATATATATTTTACTGAAATATAGGTCAAATATAGTTTTCTAATGGAAACAAAAAATAACTAGCAATAGAAATTAATTTTTCAAAAAAGCAATAGAAATTGATTTATCAAAAAAGCGATAAGTAAAAAGGTGTTATTTTGAGACCAAATCGCCAATTTATTTTTTTAATGTCAATTGGTACATTGCATAAGCACGTCATTATATTCTATAATCAATATTCTTTAATCTAAATAAATAAATTTGCCATTCATCCCTTAAAGTTTATTATCATTTTTAAACCTGAGTTCATCTTCTATAATAATAGTTCAAAAAAATTTATGTACCTCTTGATAAAAATTTTTCTTTAATTTTTTGACTGTGATACAAGAATTAAATGGCCATCCTTCTACTTCTAGTGTGTACCTTCAACTCTTATACCATAATATTTTTATTAAAATTCTTTTAGCCTATACTTTATATTAAAATATAAAGTTCAAGAAATTCTAGGTTTTTTTGTTTTTTTGTTTTTTTCACGTCTCTAAATTCTGGCAGCTGTTAATAATACCCTCGCTAGATCTAAATTTTATGTAATTTCAGTTAGTACTTTCAATGCTTCCTCAAGGAGCCATCTTCTTTAGCAATTCATTATTTTTACTACTTTGCTTTGACAAACTTCAATTTCACCACATTTTCATTTGATAAAACACTAACTATGAGAGTCTGGTCAAGATGGAGAAGTAGGTAAACACTGTGTTTGCCTCCTCCCATGAGCACATTAAAATTACAAATAAATTATAGATCAATCAGCCTGTAGAACCATCGGAAGATTAACTGAACAGAAGTTCTGTAACTAAGGATGTAAAGAAGCCACGTTGACCCAAAATGATATTGAATGTCAACTGTAATTGAAAAATTAAAAATAAAAACATCGCCTATGAGAAAATAACTTTTTTGTACTTAGACATGTTTCTAAATAGTTTTCTTTAATCCTTAGATTATTAGAGCTGCTAAGGTGTTTTGGAAGCCATGTAGTCAAACCTATGATAAGTACTTTTTAACATGCTACACGTCATTCCATTCTTGCCACAAATACTTGATTGTTTTATTGATCTCTTTTGTATCAGTGATAACTGAGATAATAGAGTTTATCAAATTTAATAAGTCAATAACTCAGTAAATGGCTCTCATTCCCAATTCTATGCTATTTCTATTATATCTTATCTCCTTCTTATTGCTTGAAGGTTCAAGTGCCCATACACATACTATCCCCAACCCAAAAAGATTAAAGGACTTGATTAGGATTAAGGAGTTAGTTTTAAGGACAAAGATAAGATTAGGTGCCAAGACAAAAATCTCCTAACAAGTCTAGTTCCTAACAAGTACCATGTACCACATAGGACATTGGAGAACAAAGATAAATGACACAAATTTCCTATTCTTTAGAGGATTTGAATCTGGTGGGAAATAGCATTATATATTAATTAAATACAATATATGAATAGTAGAATCTATAAGATCAATGAAGAGGAGTGCTGAAGCTTAGGAAAAGGTGAGAAAGCTTTCACATAAGAGGAGTCAATTTGGATTGGGTCTCAAAAGCATAATCATAAGTTATGTAGGCAGAAAGGAGAGAAATATATTTCAGGAAGAGACAAAATCCTGTGTAAGCATGCAATTTGATGGCAACATGGAGATGAGAGTAATTTGGAAGTTGATTGTGAAAATGCTTTACATGCTGTAGTGCAAACCAGAGATTTTGTGCTTTAGATAATAGGAATGAAAACTATCACACTTCTATTATTTTTTTCCCAAAGAAGTAACATTTTTCAGTTTATGGTTGAAAGATAACACTTCGTAGCATTGTAAAAAGATAGATATTAAATAACATTAATAACATAAAATTAGAAAACCTTTACAAAAATGAATATCTAACCAATATATAACAAATAGTTTAATATTTTTAACTCATCCCAGTAAAGATCTGAGATGCATATATTTATATTTATTTAAATATATGTAATATTTATAATATATTTAAAATATTTATAAAATACATATAATATATATTATATGTATTTATATTTTATATATTTGTGTATTTTTTAATATATTTAAATATTTATATATTTTTAGTTAAATCTGTATTTTTTATATAGTGGAAGACTTATTTTTCTAGGATATATATATAACCCCATAATATATATCTTCAAAACCTAGCACTAAAAATGAAAATTCTTTAATGAATATTGAGTATTATATGTAACTACATATATATTATTTATATATTTCATAGGCCGTAAACTTTTTCTTGATATGGTGAACTTGAGCATATCTTTCTTTGTTTCTTCTTCCTTCCTTCCTTCCTTCCTTCCTTCAGCTGCTTTTCTTTTCTCCCTATTCTTTCATTTCTTTCTTTCTTTTCTTTCTTTCTTTCTTTCTTTTCTTTTCCTTTCTTTCTTTCTTTCTTTCTTTCTTTCTTTCTCTTTTCTCTTTCTTTCTTTCTTTCTTTCTTTCTTTCTTTCTTTCTTTCTTTCTCTCTCTCTCTCTTTCTTTCTTTCTTTCTTTCTTATTTATTTTATATTTTTAGGCAAGGCAACACTTAGTTGACCTCACAGATTGCAAGGAAATTGTCAGCTTACAATTCCTTATTTTTTTTATTTTTTACACCTACAGCACCAGTCTTCCGAGATGGTCTCCCATCCAAGTACTAACCAGGCCAAACCCTGATTAGCTTCTGAGATCAGACGAGATTGGGCTTGATCAGGGTAGCATGGCTGTAGACAGCATATCTTTAAAATCTTGCTGACGCAGTAGCCATTGTTTTAACAAGCAGATTATTTCTTTTTTTATTAAATTTATTTGTGTGGCATTGGTTAATAAAATTATATAGGTTTCAAGTTTACAGTTCTATAATTCATCATCTGTATATTGCACTGTGTAGTCACTATCCAAAGTCAAACCTCCATAAATGGTGACAGAAGCAGATTATTTCTTTATATCAAACTATTATGACTAACATAACTGTCTCAGTGACTCTATTAATAATTAAATATACCTGACATTTCCTTTAGGTTGAATTATAGATCAGATGCTTGACTAATATTTTACTATAGCATTATCTGTTTAAAGATATGAGAAGGGATGAGTGAGTCAGACTAATGATTCACTCAGGCTAGCATTTAGATTGTGACATTGTCGCCTTATTTTTTTCTCCTTAAAATCAATAGGTAAGTCTCCTCACCCAAAAAAGTAACATTCAAGTTTCATTCTACCACTAATTAGTGATTTGTCTAACCACTTCTTGAACATAAATATTAAGTAGAAATTTAGTTGAGAAAGCTTAGAGAACAGATAATTGCTTTCAAGCATGATAGTAATGGAATGGAAGTGAACTAATTTATAGTCTATATGGCTCCACATGTTAGAATTAGAATCAAAGACAGAAAGAACAAAGATAAAGATTTAAGTTTGCCATAGGGAAAGTTTTTTGAGATACTGAAATTTAATGAATAATATTCAGTGGATGATTAATGAGAAGGAAGTTATAATCTGGCTGTTGTTCTATGAAGAGGATTAAATATTAAATGGTTGGAATGGGACAATTATTGACAAATAGAGAGAAAGTGCTTCAGGAAAAATAGTGGATGTGTGGTTCACAAAATGTTGAAGTTTTTTTTGATGTTCCTAATCCCCTGTTTTCCAACCAGTTGTGAACCATTAGAATTGGTCTTTGAATTTTCTATTTTATTATTATTATTTTATTCTCTAATTTAAATAATGAATTGCAATAATTTTTAATGTATTGCTTGATTTTTCTTCTCACATTCGGTTCAGGTTTAACATTTTAACAATAATATTAGGGATCGGGGGGGAAAATTAAATCTGTTCTCAAACCCTGTAACTGTTGCCTAAATGTCACTTTTCAAAGTTAATGGTGCTCAATTATATCCACTCTCAAATCTTTTCTTCTCAACACATACTCCTAACTTTCAGGTGTATTCATGGAGAAAGCTTACTAATAGTCATAAGTACAATTTTAGAAAGTGTCTTTAATTTTTTAAATTCTTTTTATTCCAATAAAATTTTACTTCCTTACCTTTACAGAAGACAGAAATTTTAAACTTGGGTCACATAAAACGAACCCTTCCTCACAAGCTGTTTAATATAATATGTCTCTAGATGATGAAGGCAAGTCCTAAGAGAATGATCATATTTGCAATGAATGTTTAACAATGACATTGGATTCTTCTATTTGAACTTCTCGGAAAGAAAAATTAAAGTAGCCCTTTTCATTAAAGTCTCAAGTAATTAACTGTTTAATAGAATTAAAAAACAAACCTTGAAAATGAGTTGATTGTAAAGAAAATATATTACATATTTGCAACATGAGCTCTGAATTAATCCAATATTGCGAATACTAAGTTTTATTATAATCCTTCAATTAAAAATTTAACATCCGTTAAAAAGTGTCATAATCCTCACATTCATCATTGGTTATTCCATCAAACAGTACATGATGAAACTATTAGGTTAAACTAATTAAAATTAACTCTACAAAGAAGTCAATATTTTCTTGCCTAGGAATTAGCATTCAACTACACCCTCTAAATTTTAATCTTATCAATAAGATTGAAGATCCAGGAATAGGTTTTACAAAGATTTGTGCTAAATATATAAGACTACATTAAGTTCTATGCAAACTATTTATAAGCCTTAGGTTTATTCTGTTACCTGTTTATGTATGTGCACATTTTGCCTACAGTGGTAAATGACACATATGTTGGCACATTTATTTAAAGAGCTACCATGATGGGGGGAGCAAAAATAGAATGGTACTCAGAGTATGCTGCCAGATTAAGAAATTCCACCATAATAGAGCTGAGAATTTCTTAGGATGTCAAGTTATAATTTTCTGCAAAAAAAGTGAATAATTGATACCACCCGTTTTCTTCCTTTTCCAATTCTATTTGAGCAATTTTTTCTGTAAGCTCAAAATGGCATATTAATTCATTAATTAGTCTCAAGAAATGAAGTCTGTGTTGACATAATTTTCTTCATAATTTTCAAGGCATAGACAGTGAACTTGATAAAGATATTTGAGTTTTAATGCAGATTAAAATATTCGTGAAGTAGGGTTTGACTTTACAGCTATAATAGAAAAAGAAAGCATATAGCATTAACTGTAGGAGAAAACTGAGGAAAGTGCTTGCCTTTTTTTATGAATACTGCTGAATAGGCTTACATGTAGCACCATGTATAAAATTTAAATGCCTTTTGAGATCAGAGTTATTTAGCATGACTGAAAACACTCTGCTTTAAAATTCAATAACCCTGAAGGAGAAGTAGAGGTATGGAGACTGACTTAAAATTCAGACCAAGCATGAGAGAGAGAAAGACATATCTTTCTTATATGCTGATAAACTGCCCCTTAAACACTGATCTTCCCATGTGTCACTTGCTGAGTTTCACAAAGGATGTCTTCACATTTTTATACCTGTTCTATTTTTTTTTTCCTAGAAGTTTTAAGGTCCCTTTAATTCCCATATTACTTCCTTTGTGTCTTTCTTAAGACAATTTTTTCAACTTTTTATTGTAAAAAATTATTTGCATTTCTTTTTTACTTTCTTTTTAAACTCTCTTGGAAACAATGAAAAAATTTAATAATCTTTATGTACCACATAACTCTTATGGCTTTTCTTTGTACATAGTTGAATGAATTCAGTGAAATAGAAATGTATTCATGAGATATTAAAGAGATATAATTGAGAGGATTTAAGAACTCCTTGGAGGTAATTAAAGTTGATTCTGAGATTAGTACAAACACTTCATCCTGAGAAAAAGGATGTACTCATCACTGCAGTGCAGTAGGTAGAAATGTCAGTACTGGGCACTAGACCACTTTGATAACATATCTTTATTGTTTGCTTTTGAAAAAAAATAATATTAGAAGATATTGAACAAGGTGCAGAATTTTACTTCCACTTAAAAATAACTACTTTGAAATTATGGCAATAGTGACATCAGAAGCATGGCAGAGTGAGAAATCCTCCTTGATATCTCTCCTTGAAATTACAACCAACTGAACAGCTACAATCCAAAGAAAAGATCTAGCCTTGCACACAAACACATCTGAGAGATTTGTGCATCAGAGCATCTGAAAGTAGGTGAATGGGATGAACGAGGGAGGAGGAAAGGAAGAGGAGCAGAGACTAGTGCTGACAACTCGTTGTGGACACAGTGCAGAGCTCCCTGCAAGACACAAGAGAGGGAAGAATTAGGTGGCAGGTTACATTCTTCGAACCCCTAAGCAGTCCAGCCTGAGTGATCAGCATATTCCATGTGACAGAGCTGAGTGAATAAGGTAGAGAACAGGGCAGAGATGAAATACAGAGGGGCAACAGCTGTGTTTCAGCAAACTCCATTGTCAGGCAGAAAACTGAGTCATGAAGCCTGACCTCCTCCACCAACCCTCCCAGAGTTCACCTTCTCATACACTCCCAGAGCTACAGTGGGTCCAAGCTCTGCATCTGGCTGTTGGGGCAGTACCAGGACTTAAGGGGCTCTTTAGAGCCTGGGATCCTCATCACCCTTCACATTTTTCCATGGGAGTGGAGCCCTAGGATGGAGGCAACCTGGCCATAGAAGAGACACACACCTCCCTCAGAGAATAAAGGGTAATTTTTCTGCAACAAAGCAGAGATCCAGAAGGCCTGGGCAATGCAGGAGACTTGGACACAATCTACTGGAAAACAAAAGAAAAACCTTTTCTTATCATCTAAAGAGAGATCACTCAAAATACTAATATATTCTTTTAAAGCAGAGTACATTCCCATTAATATGTAGGTGGACAAATAATCCATCAAATACCATGAACAACCAAAGTGACAAGACAGCTCAGAAAGAAAATAAAAAATCTCCAGAAAATAAACTTAAAGATATAAATATGTGTGATTTAAATGACAGAGAATTCAAGATTAAACTTCTGAAAAAACAATGAGATGCAAAATAATTTTGATCAAAAGTTCCATAAAATCAGAAACAAAATCAATGAACAACAGGAGCACTTTACCAAGAAGATTGAAACCCTGAATAAGAACCAAACAGAACTTCTGGAGCTAAAGAAGTCAATAAAAGAGACAAAGAATAAAATAGCAAGCTTAAGAAATAGAGCTGACCAGATGGAGAAAATAATTATTGATATCAAAGACGGAAATCTGGAAATGACGCAGAAAGAAGAAGAGAGATGCTTGAGAATGGAAAAAAAAAAAAAATGAATGAACTCTACAAGAAATTTCTGACACCATCAGAAAAGCAGTACAAGAATAATTAGGAGGAGAAAGAGAAGAGAGAGAGAACAGAGAGCCTATTCAAACAAATGGTTGGTGAGAATTTCTCAAACCTATGAAAGAACTGGATTGTCAAATCTAAGAGACAAAAAGACTATCTAATCATCTCAATCCAAAAAAAACCTTTTCCAAGACACATTATATTAAAATTGTCAGAAATGGGTGACAAAGAAAAAATTCTCAAGGCAGCCAGGGAAAAAAAGATGGTAACCCATAAAAAAAAAACCTATTAGATAATCATCAGACTTTTCAACAGAGACTTTACAATCTAAGAGAGAGTAGAATCAAATATTCAAACTATTCAAAGAGAAAAATTATCAGCCAAGAATAATCCAACAAAGATATCCTTTATATATGAAGGAGAAATAAAGACCTTTTCAGACACACAGAAGCCGAGGGAATTTTCCACCACAAGCCCTGTATTACTGAAAATACTAAAGGGGGTCATTCTTCCTGAAACAAAAAGACAAAATAAAAAATAAAAATAAAAATAAAAAACTATGAGTAAGATGACAACTAGATGGACAGAAACAAGAAAATGCAAACTTTATTAAGAACAGGGTATTATAAACTTAAATATTATGTAATGGTTCAAGGTAAAAAAAAAAATTAAAGAGATTTAGGACAAAAAAAGAACAGAAAAGGCAAAGGAGAAAAGATCTGAATCTGCAAAAGGGAATGGATAGAAGACTCAAACTGTAGAAAAAGAACTATTGTATATGTGAAACTTTCCTTTACATAAACTTAATGGTAACCACACATAAAAATATACAGAACTTAAATACATACCATAAAAAAAGAAAGAACAGAAGAAAGAATCATAGAACAACAAATCAAAGACAAACATAAGGATAAAGAAACAAATTGATTAATGTGATACATCACATAAACAAAATAAAGGATAAAAACTATATGATCATATCAATAAATGCAGAAAAAGCATTTGACAAGGTACAACATCTATTCGTGATTAAAATACTTAATAAAATGGGTATAGAAGGAAAGACCTCAGCATGATAAAGGCCATATATGATATACCCTCAGCTAACATCATACTTAATGGTGAAAAACTAAAAACCTTCCCTCTAAAAACAGGGACAAGACAAGGCTGTTTTCTATCACCACTATTATTCAATATAGTATTGGAAGTCCTAGCTAGAGTAATCACAAGAGAAAAAAAATAAAAGGCATTCAAATTGGGAAGAAAAAGTCAAATTGTCACTTTTTGTAGGTGACAAGATTCTCTATATATAAAAACCTAAAGACTCCACTAAAAAACTGTTAGAAACAAACAAATATAATAAAGTTTCAGGATACAAAATTAGTATACAAAAATCTATAGCGTTCCTATACTCTAACAATGATTTTTCAGAAAAATAAATAATAAAAAAAAATTTCTTTTGCAATTGCAACAAAAAGAATAAAGCACCTAGGAATAAACCTAATGAAGCACATGAAGGACCCATACACTGAAAATTGTAAGACATTATTAAAAGAAATTGAAGAAAAAGTAGATATTTGGTTTTCATAGATTGGAAGAATCAACATAGTTAAAATGATTGTATTACAAAAAGCAATATATTGATTTAAAGCAATCCTCATCAAAACTCCAATGGTATTTTTTTAAAGAAATAGAACAAAAAATCATCAGATTTGTATGGAAGCACAAAAGACCTCAAATAGCCAAAGCAATCCTGAGAAAAAGCATAAGGCTGGAGGTATCACTATGCCCGACTTCAAATTATACTATAAAGTGACAATAATCAAAACAGTGTATTGGCAGAAAACCAGACACACAGACCAATGAGACAGAATTTAGAAACCAGAAATAAATCCTCGTGTGTATGGGCAAATAACTTTTGACGAAGGAGTCAAAAATATAATAGGGAAAAAAACCCTCTTCAATAAGTGGTGCTGGGAAAATTGAAAAGCCACTTGCAAAAGAATAAGACTAGACTGCTAACTGTCAACATATGCTAAAATTAACTCAAAGTGAATCAAAGACCTGAATATAAGACCTGAAACAATAGATTGCATAGGAGACAACTTAGGTACTCACGGACCTTGGATTCAGATAGGACTTTATGAATTTAACTTTAAAGTCATGAGAAGTAAAAGCAAAAATAAATGAATAGACTATATTAAACTAAAAAGCTCTGCAGAGCCAAAGAAACCATCAACAAGCCAAAGAGGCAACCAACCAAATTGAATCTATTTGCAAACAACAGACCTATGAAAAGATGTTGAACGTCACTAGCTATTAGAAAAATGCAAATCAAAACCGGTGATATACCACCTCATATCTGTTAGAATGGCTATTATCAACAGGACAAGTAATAATAAGTGAAGAGATGGGACAGGTTGTGGGAAAAAAAGAACCCTCATACAGTGCTAGTGGGAATGTAAATTGGTACAACCACTATGGAAAACAGTATGGGGAATCCTCAAAAATTAAAAATAAAATTACCATGTGAATATTTAGCCAAAAAATTTGAAAACATGTTCATAAAGAAATATGCACCCCAATGTGCATAGCAGCATTAATCACGGTAGCCAAGACATGGAAACAACCAAAGTGCCTTTCAATAGATGATTGGATAAAGAAGATGTGGTACATATATACAATGGAATATTTCTCAGCCATAATAAAAGATGAAATAAAAGATGAAATACTGCTATTTGTGACAACATGGAACGATCTTGAGATTTTCATGCTAAGCGAAATAAATCAGATAAAAAAAGTTGAGAACCATATGATTTCATTTATATGTGGGATATAAATCTGAAAGCAACAAGAAAACGAGGCAAACAAACAGAAACTCATGGATATAGACTATAGTTTAATGGTTACCAGAGGGACGGTGGGAGAGGGAGAAGGAGATAAAAATAAAGGGGATCAAATATATGGCAATTGAAAGAAATTTAACTTTGGGTGATGAACACACAATCCAATATACAGATGATATATTATAGAATTATACACTTGAAATTTATATAATTTTATTAACCAATGTCACTCTAATGAATTAAATAATGAAAAAAATCTAACATAATTTCAAACTAATTTCTCATGGTACTTGGTACCAGGACTAGTATAGTATAAACACTAGATTTAATATTTCTATCACAATGACAGGGAAATTCTATCACTGTAGATTAGAAAGAGTATAAATGTCATGGTTCAAATACTGGCTTCTCGACATGACACATATCAAATATTTCCCTGAGCCTCAATTTCCTTATTTGCAGAATGAGATCATTCACGCACACTTTACTAAGATACTCAGAAAATATAGATATTTTGAAGGTCTTATTAGCAAGTGGTATTAAGGATGAAAGAAAGATGATAAGACAGCAGACCTACATAAAATTTAACTATCTGCATCCTTTCCAACATTTCTTACTTGTCCTGTTGATTATAGCTATTCTAATAGGTGTGAGATGATATCTCATTGTGGTTTTTATTTGCATTTTCCTAATAGCTAGTGAGGTTGAGCACCTTTTCATATATTTCTTGGCCATTTGTATATCCTCTAGGGAGAAGAAGTGTCTGTTCAGGTTCTCTATCCATTTTTTGATTGGATCGTTTTTTGTTGTTGTTGTTATTGAGTCATGAGTTCTTTGTATATTTTGGATGTTAGGCCCTTATTGGAGGCGTTGCTGGCAAATATATTTTCCCATTTGGATGGTGGTCTCTTTATCTTATTGACAGTTTCTTTTCCTGTGCAGAAGCTTTTTAGTTTGATGTAGTCCCATTCATTTCTTTTAGCTTTTACTTCCCTTGCCTTTGAGGTCAAATTCATAAAATCTTCTTTAAGTCCAAGGTCCTTGAGTTTAGTTCCTATGTTTTCTTCTATGTATTTTATTGTTTCAGGTCTTATATTTGTAGTAGCATTATTCATGGAGGCCAAGACATGGAAGCAACCCAAGTGTCCTATCGATAGATGATTAGATAAAGAAACTATGGTACATATACACAATGGAATACTACTCATCCATAAGAAGAAATGAAATACTGCTATTTGCAACATGGATGGACCTCAAGATAATCATGCTAAGAGAAATAAGGCAAACAGAAAAAGTTGAAAATCACACGATATCACTTATATGTGGGATATAAACCTAAAAGCAACAAATGAACAGGACAGAGACTCATGGACATGAATAATAGACTAGTGGTTACCAGAGGAAGGCAGGAGGTTAACAGGATAAAAGGGGTCAAATATGTGGTGATAGAAAGAAATCTAATTATGGGAGGTGAATACACAATGCAAATATATATATGCCTTACTGTTAAGATGTACAGTGGAAACTTAACGGATTTCGTTAACCTATGTCACCATAAAAAGTAAAAAATAAATTTTAAAAAATTTGACTATCAATTCAGTTTAGAACTTGCATTACAAAATGAGAATATATTTGGGGGTTTGTAATACTAACCCTACAATTTAAATTAAATGCAATAAATTTATATTAAATTCATAGTAAAAGGTAAACACAAGTCTTAAATTTAAAATAACAATTGTTTCTCTTGTTTCAAATAAGCTTGATTATTTTTTCTATAAACCCACTCTGCTATAACCTGGGAGACATATATATATATATATATATATATATATATATATATATATATATATATATATATATATATATATCAAGATATATATATATCATATACAGATTTATTATATTCAATACTATTATTAGCAATTTTAGGTATGATAATAGTAGTTACATTAACAAAAAATTTCTATTCTTATAAGTACATACTAAAGTATTATGGATAGAATTATATGGAGGCTAGAACTATTTTAGACTATTTAATGAGAAGCAAGAGCAATAGGGTACATGCTGATAAAACAAAATTGTCCATCTATTACTAATTGTTGAGGCTAGGGGATGCATGTATGAAGTTTATTATTCTATTATATAAAATCTGTGCATTTTTGAAAAATTTTTTTCAAACTTACTTTTCATTAGGTAATACAGTTATGTGGTTTACATTTTAGTAATAACTTTCTATTCAGTCCTGGTCTCATATAGGGAGTCATTCTTATTAGATCCTTATCTGTCCTCTAGTGTTTCTTGTGCATGTAAAAGCAAATATCTGTACCTATTCTTCACCTCCTTGGCTTGTTTATACTCAGGAGAGAACTTACTACTCTGCACTGCTCTGCTCTTTACTTTATCCGGGAGCTCTTCCTAGTAGTACTTTCCAACAGCTGCATAGTTTTCCATTGTGTTGCTATACTATAGATTTTTTATTTTTGTATTTTCTGTATTTTTTTAATTTTTTAATTTTTTAAATTTTAGTTTCAAGTGTACAGTACATTGGTTAAATATCTATATAGTTTGTAAAATGATCCCCCAATTGCTCCCTCCCTCCCTTGACCCTCCACCTAGCCAATGTATTAATGCTAATTGCATTCACTATGCCATGCTCCCCATGCCCACGACCAGCCATCAGCTACTAATTTGTACTTCTTTAACCCTTAACCCAATTCTCTCAGCCCCTCATAACCCCCTCCCCTCTGTCTGTCACCAAATTGTCTACTATATTTATGAGTCTGTTTTTGATTGGTTTGTTCTTTTTATTCCTTAAATTCCACATATAAGTGAAATCATGTAGTGTTATTCTTTCTCTGGCTGACTTAAATACCTTCTAGTTTTATCAGAGTAATATCTTTTTCCATTCCCTTTCTTTTCATATGTAGGAGTCTTGTTTTCTTATTCTTTCAGCCACTCTACCTTTTAGTTGGAGCACTTAATTCTTTTCCCTTTAAGGTACTTATTGATAGGAATATAGTTGTTACCATTCTTTATTCCTGTTTTTGATACATGTTTTTTTCTTCTTAAAGAAGTCCCTCTAACATTTCATGTAATTCTGGCTTGGAAGTAATAAATTCCTTTAGTTTATTTTTGTCTGAGAAGCTCTTTATCTCCATCAACTTTAAATGATAGCTTTGCTGGATAAATTATTCTTGGTTGTATATCCTGGGTCTTCATCCTGTCGAATATTTTTTGCCAAGCCCTTCTGTCCTGCATAGTTTCTTCTGAGAAATCAGCTGCCAGTCTTATGGGTGTTCTCTATATGTAATTATTATTTTTTTTCTCTTGCTGTTTTTAATATTCTTTGTATTTAACCTTTGGCCTTTTAATCATGATGTGTCTTGGTGTTGGGCCTCTTTGGATTCCTGAGTTTTGGAATTCTCTGAGCTTCCTGGGGATTTACGTCCATTTCTTTCACCAGCTTAGGGAAGTTTCCCATCATTATTTCTTCAAACAGCTGTTCAACATCTTGATTTTCTTCTGTTATGCTGAGCAGATGAATATTTGGAGCCTTAATAGTGTCCCATAACCTCCTTAAATTATTTTTATAGTCTTGACGTCTTTTTTCTTGCCATTCTGATTGAGTGTCCTGGTTGGCTGTCCTGTCCTCTAGATAGAGCATGTGATCCTCTTCTTTATTCATTTTGTTTATGCCTTTGTTTATTCCATTTAATATACTTCTCATCTCAAATAATGTGTTAATGTGTTCTTCATTTCAGACTGGTTCCCTTTTATAATTTCTACTTCCATTTTTATGTTTTTTTTTATCTTTTTAGTGAAGTTCTCATTGAATATATCTACACTTCCCAAAAGCTCATTAAACATTTTTATAACCAGTGTTTTGAACTCTGCACCTGTTAGATTACTTGACTCCATTATATCTGCATCTCTGTTCTGTTCTGTCATATGGTTTCTGCTTCTTTGTCTTCCCATTTTGGCTACCTTTCTGTGTCTATTTCTATGTACAAAGCGAAGCTCCTAAGTCTCCCAGTCTTATTACTGTGGATTTGTGATGCAGGTATCCAGTGGCACAGTCCTGAGAGGGGTTCAGCTGCAGGCCAAATTTAGCCCAAGCCTCTACCCTTCTGGGGCCATCTGTTATAATTCAGCAAGCAATCCACAGATTCTGTGCTTATAATTGTTTCAAAAGGCCACACCAGAAACCGAGGCCAGCTGCCTCCAGTGTGAGTCTAGGTGCTGCTCAGCAAGAAGCACCTGACTCGCTGAATATACATGTGGATGTGGCTTAGGTGGGGCCACAAGTTGGGGGAGGGGGTTTCAGGGAATCCTCTGGGTGGAGCAACCTCTGTTATCCAGTTTGATGATGTCACAGCTATGGCAGCCCTGTGTCTGGAGCACTGGTGGCGGCGAGGGCTCAACAGGGAACAATGGATACCACCGGCACTTCTGTATGAGCAAGTCTTGCTTTGTCCCTCACTCCAAAAATATCTCCCTGTAAGTCCCTGGTGCCCCCTGAGCACAGCTGAATGGGCACTGGTGCTCAGAGCAAGCAGGTCCATCACTGCGAAAATCAGCTTGCGAACACAGGCCCTTTAAGAAGCATTTGTCACTGCTGCTGCCGCAGCCTCTGTTTCACTCAGCTGTTCGGAAACGAGCAGCCCCGCGTCCTCACCCCATCCTACCTTCTGCCTTTGCAGGGTGCTTTCTTGGATTTCTCCCTAGTAGTATGGCTTGTTCATCTAGATCCCAGGCGATTTTTTCTTGCTGCTGCTCCTTGTTTCTGTCACAACTTTGATTTGGTCTCCAGAGGGATGAACAGAGCCACTATCATCTACACCGTATTTTTTCTCTCCCCATTTTTGAATATTTTTATAATAAAAAATTAAAAATAAAAAAGATATCAAACTAAATTTGATTTATGGATAATTTGAAATCTTGGGGACATTACCTGGAAACCTGTTTCTCATCTTAAAGACTAGATATTCTTAAAAGCCAGTGAAAGCCTTCCCACTGTAAAGTTAAGATGATCAAAATTTATAAGATGGAAAAGCCCTGAATTACATAGAAGCATCTGATAAATGCCAGCATCACAAGGACATGGTTTCCCAACACACCAAATTATGTCTTGGTGAGAAAGAATTAATAAACATTTCTAAATAGATTCCCATGGATCTGTTTGCATAAAAATATTGTTAAGAGCCCTATATGCTTAGTGTAATTCTTTGTAAATTTCAGTATTTGTTTTCTTCACATTGTATATATAATGATATATTTTCCAGTAGGAAAAAGTTAATACACCTAGTAAGTGGTAAACCTAGGAGTTATATCTGGGCAGTTTTAACTATAGTATAATGGCTCTCACTTATGACAGCATGGCAGATTAGACATGATAAGAAAGACTTCTCTTGAAATTATTTAGACGCCACATAAAAAGTGAAGATGTGAATAACAACGTATTAGTTTAAACAATCATGGGAAGGATTAGCCCTCCTGCCACAAAAGAACATGAAAATATAGATGAAAACTCCAACACTTTCAGGTCGATAAGTGTTGCTTAAAAAAAAAGAAAAAAAGATACCTTTCCATAAAAGAAAATATTAGTGTATTGGATTTTATCAAAATTAAAATCTTTTTGCTTTTTGAAAGAGATATAATGAAAATGAAAGAGTAAGCCTCAAAATAAAAGAAAAATTATACTTTACATGTTTACTAATATGTTTACTTTCAAATAATATATGAGGAATGGAATGAGAGGCTAAAATGTTAATTATATAAATAAGACAATTTTAAAAATAATTGTATTTTTCATCTAACATTTTAATCCCTGAACACCTATTTTCAAGTTAAGACCTACCACAAAGCACATTTTAAAAGACTAGAATCTATGCATTTGAAAATTATGTTGCTTATCTTTTCATATTGATTTGTAGTAATTCTTAATGTATTCTGGATGAAAGGGTTTTTTTTCAACATACATATTGCTATATTTAATATATGTATTGCTAACACTTTCTCCATCTGTGGTGTGCCCTTATATCTTCTCAATGGTATCTTTGATTAGCATAGTTAATAATAGTCCAATTTGTCAATTTGATAAATTGAGTTAAACAAGCAATTCACAAAGAAATGTATGAATGACCTTTGAACATGAAATGATGCATAATCTTATTAGTCATCATGGACATGCAACTTAAAGCTTCATAGCATTCAAATGGATAAAATTTTAAATTGATGAGGTAACAGAGCAACTGAAATTTTCATAAATACTGGTGAGAATGTAAAATTGTTCAACTCTTTTGTAAAAGCTCGTCAGCAGTTTCTAAGGAAAATATATCTCTCCTGTTAGTCATTCCTTTCTTAGATACATACACACACAAAAAAATTCATGTGTCCACAAAGAGACTTGTAAATGAATTTCCATAACAGCTGTATTCATAATAGCTCAAAACTGAAAACAACCCAAATATTTCTCAATAGGGGATTGGATTTACAAACTATGAAATATTTATAAAATGGGTTATTATTTATTAATACAAAATGACCAATGCACTGAAATGGCTAGAAACATGAATGAATTTCAGAAATATTATGATGAACCAAAGAAGTCAGATGAAAAAGTATGTACTGTATGATATCATATATATTAAGTTCATAATCAGGCAAAACATTTATGGTGATATAGTGGAAAAGTGGTTGCCTATGAAGTAGTGGATAGACAGAGGAATTGACTGGAGAAAGGCACCAAGAAACTGTTTAGAATGAGGCAAATAATTTGGGGGATTTTAATAAAAAGGCATACATTTATTTGACTTTTATCATTCTAAACATGTAAAATATGTGCATTTTACAGTATACATATTGTACCTCAATTAAGTATTTCTGGAGTTTAATTAAGCTTTTCTCTTTTAAAGACTGGAATCTAAAATAGCTTGTCTGCTAAATAGCGTAATTCAAAATAATGTGTATGTACACATTTTTTCTAAAGATTATCTAATATTTTTAAATGATTATGTTAAATTACATACTTTTAGATAAAATGGAAACTTCAGTATCACCTACTCTGATTCCATAATCTTAGAGATATGGAAAATGAAGTACAGAGAGATTAATTCATTTGAACCAAGCCAAATATTAAATTAAAGCAGGTCTGGGAATCCTATCCATTTATTAATGTCCTACATTTGTTCCTGTTTCTATTGTACCATACTGCCTCTTTTGATACAAAAACAAAAAAAGAAAGAAAGTTGAGAAAAAAATTACTGATTGTTCCTTCTTAAAATGCAATTTCACATATGTTTACAGCAATTTCATAAGTGTAGATCTTGGGCCTTGATAATTAAGATTGTTTTAATCAAAAGTGAAAGCTATGATAATGTCAATCATTAAAAATAAGAGTATAATAGAGTCCAAATTGTAAGTAGAGATTTTCACAAAAAGGAAATATTTTGCTCTGTTACCTATAAGAGCAATATATTTCTTTTTATGCTTTCAGATATTCTGGTATTGGACTTTTGTTAAATCATACCTTTGTAATAAAAGCTAATTTCATGCTTAGCATGGAATCTCATTACAATATTAAGTATAATTGCATTATTGTAGGGAAAAGTATGATTTCTGATATAAACAATACTACATGTACTCTAATATAGCTTAAATGTTAAATTAAATGATGGCAAAACATATGAGCTATGCGGAGGGAAATTATCTGGATTTCAGGAACAAGTATTCTCAAAATAAAAAATTAAGTTATAAAAATAAATTGTTAGAACATTTTCATTCTTTTTTATTAAATTTATTAGAGTGACATTGGTTAATAAAATTATATAGGTTTCAAGTGTACAATTCAATAATACATCATCTGTATATTACATTGTGTGTTCACCACCCAAAGTTAAATGTCCTTCTGTCACCATATATTTGACCTCCTTTACTCTTATCTATATTCCCCACTCCCCTTTTCCTCTGGTAACCACTAAACTGTTGTCTATATCTATGAGTTTTGTGTTTTTGTTTGTTTTGTTCATTTGTTGCTTTTAGTTTCATATTCCACATATGATTGAAATTATATGGTTCTAAAATTTTTCTGTCTGACTTATTTTGCTTAGCATGATAATTTCAATATTCTTCTATGTTGTCACAAATGGTGGCAGTATTTCATCTTTTCTTATGGCTTAAGAAAGAATGTTACATTTTCAAAAGAAAAAACAAAATTGTTTTGATTTATATGCTGCAAAGAAGTTAGAAAATTCTACTTAATATGTTTAAATAATAAGTAATTCTTAATTTTAAATGACAGGTAAGAGACCTTTAGAATCTATTATTGCCAGTATCTCTTGTTTAAACTCAAAATACCTTTAATGTATATACTTAATTTAAGGAATCAGTAAAGCAGATCAAGCACAATTTTTTTAAATTATGAGTGTGTTGATTGTGCATAATTTCTTCTTATACTACAAAAAATATTTTTCTTCCATCTCTGTTTCCACTGTTAAAATTTTCAGTCTTCTTTTTTATTCTATTTATTTCTTTAACTGATACAATTACTATCTATCAATCTATAATAGTCTTTCTCATAGAATCTGTAATTCAGATTCTATCCTATTTAAATACGTTACCAATTTCATCTTAACTACATTTTAAGATTCTCTGGGAAAGCTCTCAATTTTTTATTTCCCTGGCATTTTTTAATTGCCCATGTTACAGGCTTTGCATATATATTCTTTATCTTACTCAGCAATTATCAATTCTCATTAATGATTTGTCTAGAGTAGGAATAATCTAATCCTGGAGCAACAGATTTCCCTCATGAATGTTTCTCTAAATCTGTAATTAACTACTTTCTTTCTATGGTTCACTTTCAGTCACTGCTATAATAATGCACCATTTAAAAAAATATTACACTATGATGTGTGTTGCATGCTACACTGGTTGCATTTTACTATTAATTAACCAGTATTCTTATCAGTGACTTTTATTAAAATGTTCAATACTTATAGCATGTAACTGGTTAGAAAATAACTCACTTGATGTCTCTAATAAGACCAGATGAGCAAAACTGTCAAAAGATTCAAGCATAATAGGCAAAAGATTTTGCTTGTTCATTAAGTATAAAGAAGATCTCAAAAGTTATAAAATTATAAACTAGAGCTAAATTGTAAGTAGAACCCTTCAGATTAAACTAGATAGGTTAATTCAGAGATAAATCTAAGGAGTAGAGATTAAAAGTTATGAGTTATATTGGAAAAGTGTACTATCAGTCAGGATCCTGGTAGGATATAAATGGTATACTCAAGGTAGGAGAATTTGACATTTTATTTACATATATATAATTTACAGAAGGGATCCAAACAAATGGGGTCCTGAAGATAAAGTTTTATTGGCCTTTAGTTTATTTAATCTTTGAAAACAAGCCTATGTGTTAATGAGGCTTCCCATATTCCCATGTAATTTATCTACCTGCATGTCCTTAAATGAACTCAGTCACGTGGCCAACAGCTAACTGCAAGGGTGGATCTTTATTTCTGGATATAATGTGTTAGTTGGGGTTTTCTTAACAAGGAAGAAAGGGGGCCATGGATAGATATTAGAGCAGACCATGTACGTCACAAGAGTTCCTGATTTTCACAAATTAATTCTATGTATTTATACCACAAACATTTATTGAATTTTTACTATGATCCTGGTACCATTTAAATATTTTTATTGATAGGACCAGCATCTGGTTCTATGCTATTCCTAATCAAACTTTGTATGTTTGCTCTTATTAGTCATTCAATTAATAAAATATTTGTGATTTTTATACATTTAAGTTAAATTAACTGAAATTAATAAAACTTCACCTCATTTGTAGCATTAATATTGTTAACAATAATTCTAAAGCCAAGCGAGTGAAATTAAGATTTATTGTATCTAGTGTGAATAAAGTTTATTGAAGCTGCTGTGAAATGAAAAGAAGTCAAACTTACACTAACAAAATAGAAATGGCAGGATCTGAAGACTGACTGGACATAGATGGTTAAGGAGAGAAAAATGGCAAAACTGTTTCTTTTTTATCCTACTATTGGTGAATGTTAATATCAGTATGTATTAATTATCAATAGAATACTTAAAACAGGAAGTTATAGCTTACGAGTTTACAGGGAGAAAAGACTAATGGTAACTATTTAAATTATTTAAGCAAGGTAAAATTCTTAACCCAGATTTTGGGGGAGTATGAGTTCAATACCTATGATCTGGTATTATTTTAGTATAGACATATCACTTAATGCACTACTTTGAATCCATGACACAAGCAAGATAATCTGAAACTGAAGTCAGATCTTCCATTAGTAGAAATGTGCTAAAGAGACAAGTGAAGCAGAAACTTCTCAGAAGAGACATACTCATTTGGTTTTAGATATGTTGGATAATGGATCCCCAAAATATCACCAAAACAACATGTTGATAAGACAAACCTGAGTTTATTGCTCCTTACTCTAAGAGAGAGCAATTCCTTGCAGTTTTAGCAGTGTCTTAGAGAAGAAAGGGCAAAGCTGACATATTTATGAGATTTTAAAAATTAGTTTAAAGTGAGTCAATTCGGAATGTAGATCTGGGTGGAAGAGTTCAGGACCTGGTTTGGACTGGATAAGGATTATGGTATAATATTAATGATTTGTGGACATAGCAAGGTAAGGATGTTGCAGCAAGGGGTCAAACAGTCTTGAGGTATAAATTGCCATTCCACCTTTCTATGGAAGAGTTGATAGGTTTTTCAGAACTTTGTGGAATGAACAATAAAATTACTTGCAACATTTCTCTTCCTGGCCAAATATTTTCTGGAAAAGTATGTTGATGAAATTGTGGAATAGTAAAATCGTGTTAATGCAGATAAAAAGCTCTATAGATGGTTTGGTTTATATGCTCAGATATATTGGCTCTAAGAATCTGCTATGTGTTTAAACAGAATTTTATGTAGATAGATCAGAAGGATGGGAAACCAAAGTGATATTTGAGTTTCATATACAGCTGTCAGCATTGTGAAAATTACCAAAGCAATGAGCAATGTCTCTCTTTGCTGAGAGACATAAAAGATGAAAATTCAAGAGTCAAGAATGAAACTTAGGGACGCCAAATTAAAACCAAAAAAAGAGGAGAGCATGAAGCCTATGCAAGAAAGAAAATAAAAGAGGACATCTAGAAATCAAATTAAACATTTGAACATTTTTATCAAAATGTTATGAAAATCTAACACAGGCGTTTCATTTCTTCTTCTTTATTGTTCCTACTGACAGCACCACAGGCACCAGGACATTTTTTCTTTTTCTTTAGCAATGAAAGACATTCCTCTACTGTATAATATATTGACACTTTTATAAAATTTAATAATACCATAGAGAGCTAGTCATTTTAATTTATAATGTAGCAGTAAAAGACAACCCACTGTTAACTGTGATCAGTTTAAAAATTAAGAAATAGAAAACAACTGTCCTTAAGGTATTAAACCATCTTATGTCTGCACTGAGCTCTGAAACCATAGTTAGGTCAAAGATTAAGCAGTGAATAAATCACAGCTTGAAACTCTCCTCATAATTAATGCAGTTGAGGCAGAATTAACTAGTAGAGTTCAATAAATTTAATTAGAATTTTATATAAAGAAAATTAAACTCAGTTTTTTCCATAAAACTCTAATCCTTAATAACATATTTTTCTTGAGGGTATATGTTACTGCTATATTTGAATTTAGCTGTGTATTATTTATAACACAGAAATGTAACATTCATAGTCCTTTCTCAATGGTTAAATTATAGAAGATAAACAATATTGATACTATTGAATCCTAATGTTTATTATTTACTATGTGCTAAAGACTTTAATTTATGCAATCTAAATACTTCTGCAAAGTGACCATTGCCAGATTGATTTTTATAAAAAAGAAAAATGAAGTTCAGAAGATTAATTAACTTATCTAAGGTGTCACAGGTGGGAAATGGTGAAATAAAGTTTTAGATCTAATTCCAAAGTTCGTGTTTTTGCTGTTTCACCTAATTTAAGTATTGGAGCTTTTCATTTTCTTAAAAAATAATGAGCCTATATCATGTGCCTAAATTATGTTCCATAGTTGGACCATGTGGTGGGTAGGTTATACCCCAATTAACATTGTCTAGAAACCAGAGTCAGTAAAATATTACCTCACAGTTTTTACCTGAAAATTATGTGAAATTTCCAAAAAAAGTGTGAGAATACAAAATCATTATGATAATTCATGGATTTAATATTAATATGATAGAGTTATGATTGAAACCTACATATGAACTATGAGACCTGCAGAGCCTATAGTTAATGCCAGTTGTTTCTTATCCTAATGTAATTAACTTAGGAAGAGGTCCACCTGAAATGAAAAGGATAAGAACAAGGAGACGAGAGATGTATGGCTACCCTCCTCAGGAATAAAAAGAGAAAGAAAGAACAGGAAGCCTTTTTCTACCAAGAAAGGGAATTTCACATAACCTTTAAGGGTAAAGGTCATGATTCTTTGGAGCATTTCTGAAATCTCTATTATTTTGTTACTTTTATTGTAGTGGCTATTTTTCTGTATTGTGTTTCTACAGTGTTTTCACGAGAGCATCTCATTAAACTTCCCCACTTCCCACAAGTACACCTAGATACTAATATATTTCATCTAGTTATAAAACCCTTCTTTCCTGTGAGGAACCAATATGGCTAGAGTAGATCTCATTCTACTCCTCTAAAAGCAAAAATAATTGCATGAACCAGACTTAGCCAATTAGAGTCACATTTCCACCTGTCTGCATAATTGGCAGAAAGGCCTATAACCCAAGGAAAATCAGCGTTCTCTCTTAAACATTTTGTGTCAAGTCATGGATTTTTTGTTTTTCTTTCTGCAGTTGCTACTAAATTGGAAGGATGTAAGCCAAATTACATCCTTCAATGTAGAACAAGGGTTTAGTTTTGTGAGACACTACGACCTCTGTCCTAACTACTCAACTCTGCAACTGTAGCAGAAGAGCAGTAATAGAATGTAAACAAACTGAAGTGGTTGTGCTCTAATAAAACTTTACTTACAAAAACGGGCGGCAGGCCTTACTTGACTATCTGGTTATATTTTGCAGATCCCTGATGTAGAATCCATGTACTAAAGAGATAGCTCATGATTGCATCATTTGATCACTTGAAACTATTTGCATCTGTAATTGATACAAATTGATGTAATCGGAGCCAGCATAGACAAATTCTGACAGAAGTCTGATAATATTATTTGAGATCTGTATTAGTTACCCATGGCTACATAACAAATTATTCCAAAACTTAGCAGCTTGAAACAAACCAGTTATTTCCTCTTAGTTTCTGTGTACCAAGAATCCAGAAGTGTTTTAGGCTGTGTCTCTCATGAGGCTTAGCTGGGGCTAGAAGATTTGCTTCAAACTCATCTACTTTGTCTTTTGGTAGGCTTCAATTCCTTGTCTATTGACTGGAGATCTCACTTCTTCTCCAGGTGGCATTTCTATAACATGGTAATTGGTTTTTCCCAGAGCAAGTCACAGAGATGCAGTGATCAAGAAAGAGAGTGCCCAAGACAGAAGCCATAGTCTTCTAGTAACCTAATTTCGAAAGTGACATACCGTCACTTTTGCTGAATGCTGTTAGTCACACATACCAACTGATAACATATGGGAGGGAACTACACAGGGTGCGATCTCCAAGAAGCAGGGATCATTGGATGCCATCTTGGAGACTGGCTACCACATGACCCTAAATGTGTTTGTTTTAAACTATATCTAAATCCTTTACAGCATTTACAATTTAAATACTCTTTGCTTAAGCTTTTTTTCCTGCTCTCATAGTTATTAAAGTTTTTGCCTATTTCATTCTATAAACCCTAAAAATATTCAAGGTGAGCATGGTGGTTTGAGAAACAGAGGGTGATCAAAGAAGAAACAGGATGGGGGTCTGATATGTGTATTATCTTCCACAAGTAGTCATGTAGGATGGTGGAGAGCATCCAGAAATAAAGGGTTGGCAGCTCAGAAAGAGAAGAAAACTAAGCTAAATTCCTGCTAGCGAAGAGGAGAAAGAAAAAGGTTTCATATTGTGCTATCTCTGATGATAGATGAGACAATGGAAATAGAATTAAGTAAAGCCCCATGTCAGGTAACTTTGTTTTCCCACACAAGCTTAAAGAGCAGAAAAGACATCCAGAGAAGTACAGTTCACACAAATTGTGCAAGATAATGAATGGGACTTCACTGGGATCCAATAAAACACTGAAACTACTCAAGAATATCTGATTATCAGAAAGTTTGGGTATAAAAATTGTATGTTTATTATTATAATGGAAAATGCATTTGCTGCAAAATAGCTACAGTTACATAGTGGTTCAGATTTTCTTAGAATCTGAATAAATCATGGGAAGCAGGCCCAGAATAAAATACAGTTATAAAACAAGAATATCATTAGAATTTATCTTCTGGCAATACATTATTTTAATAAACTACTGTTAAAAATCCAAACTGAGTATCATAAATTTTTTGGGTTTTGTTCCTATGTATGAGCTGTTGAAATGAATCTCTTGAATGAACTAGCTTTAAATGACTGAAATATCAGAAGTTTATTATACTGGGAGATGAAGAATTTTAACCATATACACATGGGTAAAACGAAGAGCACTACTAATAAAATTAATGTAAATACAAATACTCAGATAGTTGTTCCTAGTTTTATTAAGCATTATATATCAGAGGATATATTTATAAACAGACTAAGCAAAGCCAAAATACTTCTGAATTCTTCAAAATTCTTCTATATGCATTGTTTTCTCAGATAAACATCAACATTTCAACTAAAGTGTAAATGATAATTTGACCAGATAATAATGATGTAATAGAGAAATTACATAATCTCCAATTTACTAAATGAAATACAATTTTAATTAAACAATATAAACTTTGTAATATTAGCAAATTAAAATATACTTGACATAATGGTCTATTATGATAAACATTTTACATTCTGTTTATATAACAAAACTCTTGTTCACATTAGAGTAATTTTATGATTGATAGGTCTTCTTGACTCAAGGCATAGCTGAAACTGCATTATAAGAAAAAGGTATATTCAACATAGTTATGAATGGAATTTACTATTGAAATATACACATTTTTAGTGCCACCTATTGGTAGAAGGAAGAGATTTACCTAGAACTATTTTCCTTTTTTTGTAATGGATAATGTATGAATAGTAAACAAATGTACCTCAAATTATGAACTATTTTGTAGTGGCTTAATAAATTAGTATTAGATTTGCTCATTGATTTATACATATGACAAATTGCTGGCAGTAGTAGTTGAATGAATAAAGTAAATAACAATTTTTGCATGTTATTATGAATATATTATTTTAATTTTTGTGATTTGTACATCTTTGTTCTTATATGTCCAATATAAAATTTAGAGGTAAAGTTGCTTGATTTCTTTAAATCGTTCAGAAGAAAATATGACTATAGCTTGATTTCACATCCATTCATTTTTCGAATAAATAAAATACTGTACTTCTTTGTTAAAATATATTTACATAGAAATTAGAAATATTTAAATTAAAATTAATTTTTTCCTGACAACTAGAGGTCCAATGAGAATTTCTTTGAAAGTTTGAATGTTTATTGACTATAATTTATGTTATATCAGGAAAATGTTATTTACTATACTATTAAATAAAATCTAATTGCATCATTTGGTCTATTTCATCTGCTATTTTATGCCTATTTAAAAAAAAATTAAAACATCCTTATAATGCACAGAATAAAGTGTCAAACAAAATACAATAATTAATTATTGGTAATAACACTTGGCAGGTAAAACTGAAGTGACATTTTTCTTCTATTTTTGATACATTTATAATTTTCAAGAATCATATGCTAACTTTAAAATCAAAATCAAACAATACCATTAAAACTAACCGATAAAGCTTATCATTTAATAAATATAAATGTAATTTTTAAATTTATGAAATTATATAATTCCTTGAAATAATAAAAAAAATAGTTTGTGCCTCCAAAATAACCAGTACTATAAAATATTTTTTCTTGGTGCTTGATTTTTTAAAATTAGTACAGAATTATATTTTTCAAATTTCTAAGGGTCCAGTGATATATAACAATTGTATTGTTACTTTAATTTTTAGAAGGGAGCATCCTAACCTGCATCATTTTTCTAACTAGATTAAAAATAATTTTGATGGTGAAAGGTGGATGGTTTTCTAACAGTGCTCATGAGAGGCCTGGTGAGTCCCTGGTGATCTCCCATCTCTGCCTCTGCTTTTACTTGTTCAATAGTGGCGGGTGTTACCTGTGTCCTGACAGAGATCTCCTATGGGGTGTTCAGAGTCAGGCAAATATTTTTGTAAAGACCTTTGGTATAGACAATTTGGTTTTAAAATATTTTATATCGTGGCCTGTGTCCATAAAGATTTAGAATAATGGGTAGAAAAGAGGTATTGTATTTGTTTACTTAGTACACGTAAAAATTCTTCATGTTGTCCAGGCACAATGACTTCCTGTTCATGACCAGGAAGTATCTTTTCATGTTCTTTATTTTCAAATGCAACATTCCTGGCTGATTTCATATCTCTAACAGTGAGAAAAAAAGCATAGCAATGCTGTTATTACTCGCAATGCTGTGGCCCGTCAGAAGCAATTTGTATTAAAACAATTGGTCTTCCTGCCTCTGTAATTCCCAATGCTATTTATTAAATGCTGATTATATCCTTACTCATGATACTACATTACCTATTATCCATCATGCCATCTCTGACTATTGGCATCTTACGATTTTCTCAAATCCAAGCCTTATCTATGTTATGCAGAAAAATGAAAATGATAATGCATTGTCTGTTCACGTTAAATTTACTATTTGAAATGTAATACTATAAACATAGAAAAAGACATTATTCAACCATGTTTTCTCTAGAGCATTGTTTGTTGATGTTGACCACTCCCATGTCTTCCATACCACATCACCAACAACAGACATTCTTTACCTGTGTGCACTACCCCTCTTCCTCCATTGACATAAAGAGCAGTCACCCCAAACAACCCTTCCATGGAGAAATCTACTCCACAGAAGTTGTAGCCTTTGGTGGAGGAATGAAGTCAATTCGGCAGGCAGAGTCTGGGAAAAATCTACTATACATCACTTTCTTTCCACCTTCAAATCTCCTGTAAATGCATCCATTGATCAAATCCAACTGGAAGCCAGCAAACAAGGGATCCCTGTTAATTCAATGTATACTTATACCATAACCCTTATCTACTTCATGGCACAGAGTAGGAGGAGAAGGTAGAAAAGTATCAGGAAGGGAAAATGGAAGATGTTAAGCATAAACACCATCTCCTATTAAAGATATTATCTGTCTTTATAGATAGATTCACATGTATTTACTACTAAAAATTGTAAATTGACCTTGAATACTGCATGGGTTATTTACCTGAGTAGATTGTTATTAAAATTTAAATGTTTTTTATTGCTATTTCAACATACATTATACTATAATAATTTGTAAAGATATTGTAATAACCATTAGCTATATTAAAAATGGCTGCTTTCAACTCAGCAAAGGGAAGGAAATACAGAAAAATTCTCATGAGAATATGGAGAAATAATTTCAATTTTATAGATTACTCAATCCATGTTTCAGAAACAAAAATGGGATGCTAACAAATTTGGAAGAATTTGGGGAATATATAATTGGCTTGAAAGCAAGTATATATTATTCTTTTAATTTTAAAGATTTTTATTCTTTTTTTAATATAAGGAAAAATGGCTTGGTTAACAAATGTCCAAATGTAAAAGCAGCAATTTAAATAATTCTTAAGACTAGAAAACTAACCATAGTTGTCCTCTGTCTCCTTTTGAATAAAATGGTAGCATTATTTATTTCACTGTAGCTCTTTCTCTATTTTCTTTCTTTGATATTTTAGTGAGATGTACCTTCTCAAATGCCCACTACGAAAATTTGGGGATCCTTCAGGAATTCTCCAAATTTCGGTCCCCATAGCCAGAGGATTTTAAATGTTCTTGACCAACATATTTAGAAACATGTTTTCATTAAGTATACACACACATACACATTTATACTCAACAAGTTTTATAATTTGTACTTATGTTCACTTTGTAATGCACTCTGAATTTTCTATTCTGTGCTATTTTATTCTTTTACAAATGCTTAGAACATTATGATTTACAGGCAGTTTGAGAAACAGGGTAAGAAAAACTTTGTTAGTACAAAAGCTAATGACAGGAAGGAGCACGGACATCCTTTAAAATGTTTATTAAGATTTGTTTGTACTTATCTCTGTGCATTTTCTTCTCTCCACTCTCCACTATCTGTGTACAGATTTTTAGCATTATCTTCTTAAATATGTAATAGTCAAATCTACTCTTTTTTTTTTCCTGCCTTAGAGCTGGCCACTCTAATCCATTTTCACAAGCAGCAAATGATATTTTTAGAAAATAGAAACCTAGACATACATCCTATTCTAAAATAGATCCTAATGGAGTCCCTTTCTGGCTTCAACCCCTGCTACTACCCACATCCATCCTTTCTTGCAGCCACATACTCTGTAAGCCTTGGTTAGGATTCAGTCAAGGAATCATAACAAATATGAATGATATTAAATAACGCATTTATTATAAAGATCAAGCTTTATACAATTGTACGAAAAGTTGTTGAAGTAAAGCTCTAGAAAGAAATGGTTGGAACATCAGAGAGAAGTCACTAATCAGGGACTAGAATGGAAAACTGGTAAGAAGTTTATAGGAAAAGTTGTTTATGTACCTTGTGTGGGTCTGAAGTTACCTTGATCAGTGGTAAAACAGTCAGGAAAAAAAGCTGTAAGTAAAACAGAAAAAAAAAATCAAAGGCAAACTAGGATCATTAAGAATAAACTGATATCCCCTAGGACAAATCAGAACCTGCTCTAACTGTAACGATACCAGTAATCTGCAAAAGGAGCAGGTGCCCTTCACTCAGAGGAGCATGCATCTGGCCCAGGACTTCGAGAAGCTGAAGGAAGAGATCAATAGCAGGTAGAGGACTTGTGGGTGCATGAGCACACCAATGAGGAAGCCAGTGAATCAGCAAAAATGTGCCGAGCTCTGTCGGTGAGTGGGGACCTTCATCCATCTTCTATACGTAACAGCGACTATTTCTTTAGGACCTGTCAAATCTTACTTGACTCCTCTGTGTCCAACCCTAACCATAAGGGGAGATGATTCTAGAAAATGCCGTTTCTGTTTAACTAAATTGGCACAGTACAAAACCACCACATTCTATGTTTGCTCTTTTCTCTGCCTGGAGAATGCTATCACCTCAATTCTGAAACCTAATTGAGGTAACACCTCCTTCCCCACAGAGAATTCTTTTCTAAATATACACTATGGCTTAAATGTCGTTTCTTAAATCTTGTAACAAACTTTGCAAATGTCTACCATTATATTTACTGTATTTCATATTTGTAAATTATCTAATTTTACTACCTTACATCTCACTCCCTTAAACCTAGTACATAAAACTGCTCAAGAATGATTTGTGGAGGAAATAAATGAATAGCATTTATTACATCTTGCCCTTTATGCTGGGTTATTTATTTGTTGTTCTACTATATTATAGCCTTCTTGAGAAAAGGGTTAAGTGATTTGGTGGTGTTTCTATAGTCTCAGTACCTATCAAATGCCAGAGACATTTTGTATGTTCAGGCAATTTTGTTCAGCAAATAATTTTATATGTCACTATTTTTTTCTTCCAGCAGTGGAAGATTTCTCCTCTGACAGATGTGTTCACACTGTTAATTGGTCACATAGTCAGAGGAAACCTAATAAGTATTTGTTGACAATGGTTCAGAGAATTATATTAAAATCAATATGTGAATTATACCTGACAATTCTGGATGCCTGATGCGTTCATGGGTAGTTATGTCATGAATGGCACAAGGTATTTTAATGCACTTGTGATTTTACTTGTCAGAAAGCCAAGTCATTGATCATCTTTGTAATCACAAAATGAATGACTCTAACTCATGCATAAAGGCAGTTACAGTTGTTGTCACAAAATACAATCAATCATTTAAGAATTAATTTCAGTTAAATGTTCACAGATAAATTAGATCACTTTTACTATTTGGATATCTGTTTTGCCTCATCACTTTTATGGTTCCTCTAATCTTTTTGTGAGGCAGATAAGCTCTCTGCCTACAAATTTGACTGAGTAAAACAGACCACTTGAGACATGCTCACATGTTCACATCTTAGGGAAAAATCATTAAACTATTCACCAGTTGAATGCAATTTAACACCATGCAGGTTTACTAGGCAACATATTTATTCAGTCTAATGCACTCTGTTCTGATTTCTAACAACAGAAGCCAGCTGATTTTCACAGTCAATAACAATTTACAGATAAAAATCAATTCGTTTTACTTTACTGGATTGCAAAACACCCTACAAGTATTTATGTTTTTAACTATTTTTTTCCAAAACAAACATTTTTAAAAAATCAATTGAATTTGTTTGTAAACATTTTAAAACCATTTTTCTTCATTTTTTTCTGAGAATCCTTCCAATCTTTTCATTTCTCATGCTCCCTCTATTAAAAATTTTTCTGTTTATACTTATTTTTAATCAAAAGTCTTATTTAGGGTCTTTTAAAAAGAGGATGATACAATGTCATTTTTTTTATTATGACAGAATGTGTTTTATCAGACCACTCTCCCTTTGAAAGCAGCAACATAAATGATGTATGAAATACAAAAACAAAACAAAATCGTTGCTTGAAGCTATCAGAGAATGACCTAGATAGTCAAGATTTAAGTGGCCAAATTCCAAAGGAATGGAAATGTCAAATGAGCTGGACGAGACATTTGCTAATTCTTTAGTGATGCAGAGTTTAGAAATTGAACAAAAAGCAGTCGCTCAGAATATTTGTCAGTCTCCCAGGACTATGAGTCAAAAATTAGAGTTCTGGGCTATCAGTGCATATAGGAATTAGGGAACCCATGCATTCTACTCTACTTTTCTCCTCATAGCACTTGAAGGTTTGAAAATGAATGAAAGGAGGGATCAAGTAGCCAGCCATAAGGGAAAATGATGGAGAGGCCAAAAACTATGGAGAACTCTTGACAATCTTGCTTTGTTGAGGAGTTAAAATTGTGATTTCAGAGCCAACCAAGGAGAAAAGGCTCTAGTAAATACACCAGGCTTTCAACTGCAACCTCTGAAAGACACTCTAAGAGTAAAAGCAAACTGAAAATAGATCATACCTCAATAATTTAAAACCCCATCTCAAATCATTTACTCTCATACTGGTGCAAAATAATCTGTTCCTACTTGATTGACTTCCTGAGGAAAATCCTCTCTAGGAGATGATTACAGCATCTAGAGTTTCTACAGTGCTTTCCTATGCGATGATCTAACTTCATCAAGTCATGCCTGAAGACAGGATCAAAAAGAAAGGCAGAAAAATAGACAATTTAAAAAAAACAATTATCCAGATGTGGGCATTTTCAGACATGAACATTAAAATAATTTCAATTTATATGTTTAAGAAAATGAAGAAAATACTATAAATTTTACCAGAGTAATAGAATCTCTCTCTATATTGTCTCGAATGGAAATTCTAGAATTAAAAAATGCAATGGTTAACATGAAAAAATTAATAGATGACTTTGCTAATTAAATAGAGCAGAAGAGAAGATTATTGAACTTAAAAATAAGACATTAGGAAATTATAGACTGAAGCATAAAAATTTTAGAAAGAGGAGAAATAAAATAGAAAAGAGTGTAGCAACTACATATAACTTAATAAAAAATCTAATATATTCTGTTCTGAGATTCAAGAAAAAGCAGAGAACAAAAATAGGGCAGAAGCAACATTTAAAGAGATACTGCCTTGAAATTATTCAACTCTGACATAAGACATCGAGTCAGAGTCAAGTTCTAGATAGAGGCTCATTTCAGAACTCTTCCAAGCACATGCCATATATTCTTTGCAGCATCTTTCCATGATGTTTGGTATTATCATGTATGCAGTTTCTTTTTAATTCCCAGCATCTACTTTCCAATCATGTTTATTGTACCAAAGCATAGATACTGTGCACAGTTGTGAACAAGAGAATAACTTCAGCACAACTCACCAACATTAATGTGGCTGCTTCTCATTGTGGACAAGAATAATACTTTGAGATAAAACATGACATCTTCTTTATGTAGCTAATTGTATAATAACCCAGTGTGACACAGAGGGAAGAGAAAAATTGATTCTTCACCTATGATAGTAATTAGCTTTTTATGCCTGCGAATAAGGATTTATAGTAGCTCTTAACAGCTGTCTGAAGCCAGTGGGAAAGAATCATTAGACTATCTGCTGCGCTGAAGATTTATCTAGGACCAATCAAAAACTTTATTCTGTATATATGTATGTGAGTGTATGAAATGTATTATTCTTGCCCATATCTCTTTGTTCTATGTAAATATACCAATTTATTAAGGATTTGTACACTTACTAGAAAAAATACATCTCCCAATGAAAGGTTTTGAAGATTTCCTTTATGTATGCATATTCTCAAATGTACTTTGTATTTAAATGTTTTGTAATAATTGAGTATCTGCATAAAATGCATTGTTCCATAACAATTCTCCAATTATTGGACATATGAGTTCTCCAACACCGTTATAATAAGTTACCTGAAGACTCCCATCGCACCTCTCTAAAGTGTCAGTACTTTTTCACCGTTCCTTAGGAGCTCAGTATATACTACTTCTTTCAGAAATGCCTTTATATATGATTCTTTTCATCTTATTCGGAAGCCTAATCATGAAAGATAATTTAAACATTTTAATTTTGTCTGAGTTTTGGCCTTGTTCTACATGACTTTTCAAAATCAATAGGTGCTAATAATCAAATGTATTTGCTTGATATTGTTGAAGAAAACATGCAGCCTGCTCTCATGTACCCTTGTAATTCATAGATATCCACCCTTAACCAAGTACTCTAAACCTTGTGTTCTCCAGACCTTGGTAATCTCCTGCTGAGTCACAGCTTTTAAATTTGTTCTTTGCAGGACTTCCTTAGCAGCAGGTACGTACAGGTAGAAGTCTCCATCTGTGACTAATCCCCACCACTAAGAGGTATGAGCTCAACTGCAAGAGAAAGCTTTTTTAGAATCCATATAAAACATTTACCTAAAGTTGTACTGTTCATGTAAACTAGGTCAGTTTTTTACATTCTGAATTGTGTTTGGCTCTTAATGTTCAACTGACACAGTAAGATAAATTGTGCAACACAAATAAGTACATCAAAATTAAACAGAGAAAACCTTCAATGCAGCGCCACACTCCTGGAGTTTCTGTCCAAACAACATTAGATTTTGTTAAAAACATTTAGATATTTTCAAGAGTACAGAAGATAAAAAAAAATCAAACATTTCTTAGCATTGTTGTGTGCTTCCTTTCATCATTGCATCTAGGGAAAGATACAAAAATAAATGCATCTTCCCTTCAAAGAACTTAGAATCTGATAGAGTCGCAACAAACAATTGCAAGATAGTTAAATATAGTGCTACAGTGGGACTAAGCATAAATTGTGCTGTGGAACAGTAGGGACACATTGGAGATTCAGGAATATCACAAATACATTGAATTCTTTAGAATGGGTGACAGATAAATAAAGAGAAGTGACAGATATTTTATGCAAGGATATAGCTTAAGAAAGGACCAAAGGCATGGGAGACCACCATTTTGATGAAAAGCAAATAGTCAAGTAGAGTGCAAGATTTGCCAAGAAAAGGAACTATAGAAGTAGACCAGATGCAGAATAAATATTATCTTAATATGCTAATTAATATAGGTTTTACCTTATCGGGAAACTATGAGAGTAGCATGCTTAGATTTGCATTTGAGGAAGAACATTAAGTTGACAACATGAAAAAAATATACTCATATTCACACACATACAAACATACACACACTATATAATTAGGCTCAAGTGATTAAAAATGATAGAACCAGGATTAAAACTAATACATCTATCTTCTCACATTTTATTTTTAAAATGATGTTAAGTCTGCAAATGCTTTTAACTATTTTAATTAACTTCACTAGAAATTTATGAAGCAGCTACCTCTATTTTAGGTAAAGTATTATCTTCATTTGGCAGAGAAGGAACTGAAGTTCTGGAGATGAATGACTTGTCTAAGGCCACAGAGAAAGGAAGAGACAGAACAGGATCTAAAGTATAATGATTCTCAGTCCAGAGGTTTTTGTTTGTTTGTTTGTTTTGTTTTGTTTTGTTTTTTGCACTAAATCTCATTACACAAAAATTTTTCCACATATCTATAAATATGCAAATGTGTCACCTGACCCTGAAAGAAAACTACCCAGTCTTTTTCTTCATTATAATGTATTTCTTCAAGAATACTATTTCCCAGCATTTGTTAACCAACTCAGATCTCTCCAATCATATCATATGTTCTTTATATATTCTCTCTCTCTCTCTTTCTCTCTCTCTCTTTCTCTTTCTGCTCTATGTGTGTCTCTCTGTGTGTATTTTAGCATCATTTGAAAATTAACTCTACAATGATGGTCAAAAAAACTACCAATGTTTCTTGTAACTATAATTATTTCAAGTTTTTGTCCCATAAAATAAATCAAAGTAGAAATGTACAAGCATATATTTTAGAATTTTGAGGAACTTATTAAAATCTGTATTAATTCACTCATTAGGATTACACTTGGTGTTTCTAAGCATCTAGTAAAATATTAAGAGAAAACTTTTTGTCAAGACCTCCTTCCTTGAAAATTCAAAATTACTTTTTAATTTTTATTATACCAGAGACATTTCTTTGAATACTCTGTCCTCTGACTTTCATCAATCAAGCAAACTTATACTCTCTCTCTCTGGTATTAACACCATAATTTAAAAACTTTATTTCCATTGGAAAAACACATTAAAATATCATTTACATACATATTCTTTGCAGACTGCTTTCATTTACCTAGATAATGAATGTATCTCATGGTTATATAGCAGAATTATGACATAATTTGCCTGAAAGGAATTATGACCTTAATATACCTCATTTGTGCATTGTGAATACTTTGGTTGCTCTCTTGCTTCTAAGCTTTATTCTTTGACAATATAGTTTTCACAGTTTCCCAGCCACAGTAAACATTATTAACTAACAACAGAATGATAGATTGCCATTTAGAGCACTCATTGTGTTTTTTCCCAAGAAGAAATTATATACACAAGAGACAGCATGGTATTAAAAGTGGAGGATCTGAATCAAAAATGGAGTATATGGTAACATGTTGGAAATTCATGGGTACGTGATGATGAAGTCTCTAGAGACAAAATTTCATCCCAGGAAAATGTTATAATGTCTTTTTAGATTCTCAGTTCCTAGTCCCAATGAAATATTCACAGGACTTTACAAAACAATGTGGTAATATGAAAATACATAATTAATAATTAATAAATAAAAATGTGCTAGAAATCACAACAGTCCTAGTGTGTTAACATTACCTCCTTAGCTCATATTAAAGAACATACATATGTATGTGTAGAGAACTGTCATTTATGGATCAAAACAAGAATTATGGGTTGAATTATGATTTGACTAACCACACCTTCATCTTAGATGTTGATGTCAAGAAGGAGAGCACTCTTTTTTCCAAAATTTGATCTAAATAATAAAATGTGATTATCTCTGCATGCACTGGTTTAAATGTCATGTAAAGCAGCTTTTCAGAGTGGCCCATAGCATATAATGAGCCATGAGACAACTGCCAGGTGGTTTTCGAATTTATTCATTACAAGACACAATCACGGTTTATTAATAAAGAAGAGTAAAAATACAACGAAATTGGCTTTAAAGCAAAAGATGATATATGTTAACTAAATAGAACATCAAAAAACTTTCATCTAGGCTAACCGTCACTTCTCTATTCATTGGTTTTGGATTCAAATGCCCGATAGTTAATTAGGGAGTTAAGTGACAGTGGCAATACTTCTGATTAGTTATTTTAAGTGGTGGACTTTAATGTTTTACTATATGCTGATTTTTCAGCCAATCATGATCAGTCTGTCACATGAATGAGCATATGCCTCTATCCTTGAAGATATTTTGCATTTCATAAAATTAGAGCAGAGTGAGGATGCTCAGGGAGAATACAAGCAAAGAAATGTTTTGGTTATTTTGTAATATCTACAGTCTTCTGCATCAGACACCCATTCTTACTTAATTTCAAGAACTTGGATTCTTGGCAGCTATAAATTTTTTAGTCTTTCTAGCAATAGAAATCTGACCTGAGGAACAAGAACAGCATTCTCCTAAACATAGGAGGGATCTTCTTAGTCTTCTGTAGTCTTCTCAGCATGCAGAAACTTTATTTCTTATATTTTTTTCACATTGCTTTTTATACCCTCCCTCAATGGTCTAGAGGTATGTATTTTTTCAAGGACATTATTTGCCCCAGGAATGGAAATCATCATCATCATCATCATCATCATCATCATCATCATAAAAACAACAACAGCAACAATAATAATGTTGTTAATGGGTTAGCACTAGATTGAATGCATAGGTTATGCCAAGCCCAGTGGAGAGTCTCATTACATTTTAAATAGTAACAAGAACTTCTAAAACATATTTCTTTAAACTCTTGTGTGTCTTGAAAATTAATATGATTTGATTTGCAAGAACTCAGTCAATATTTTCATAAGAAAAAGCTGTTTTGATGCTTATAGTTTTAGAAAACAATGGTTTTAAAATTCAAGAGGAGATTGGATTACACATGGTGGAGTGAGAGACATCCCCAGATCTCTCCCCTTGAAACAACAATAAGCTGAACATCTAAAACTCAACAAAAAACACCCAAACTGCACACCTGCCGCATCCTTTTTCTACCTTACTGTGTGACAAGGTCCGGAGATAGGGACAGAAGCTTTAAGGAATGCATCGTCAAGAACGAGGACGTGGCATGTGTTTAGGGATAAATGTTTTCTTTGGAACGATCCTATTAATAGGGGGAATTTGGGTAGCACAAATTCTAGTTAAGTGTAAACGCTGTACAAGTGGATTTCCTCAAAGTCGGCTCTGAGGAAAACTTAGTAAATTCTCCGTGTATGGAATCAGCTCCAGTCACCCTGACGTGTCCAGAATGTGTAAACCCTTTATTTGAACAATTATTAAGAGAAATTCCTTTTGACGTGCCTCTTCAAGATGTTATGAATAAATTACAACAAGCTAAATTACTAGAACCAGCTTATACTCCTGTTCCCACGCAGTTAGTAGAAAAATTAGTAAAGGATAAGAAATTTACTCATAAGCCTGTGCCTACTATGGAAGGGCCTCCTTTTGTGGCCTACTGGATAAATGGAAAACTCTGGTATCCACTTAGGGGGGCTAATAGTATGAAAAGATTACCTGATCCTCCTTTGCCTTATACAGGAACTTATAATGAAGATAGCATACGTATGATGAATAAAGATGGAATTCACATGCCTTATAGTAGTTTAAGTTTTATAGAAAGGCTGGCTAGGTCAGGACCTCTTTAGTGCTTAAAAAAACAAAGGAACAAAAACTTAGCTTACGAAAGCAGTTTTGTAAAACTGATTTTTATAAATATTTTCCTTAATACTGCACCAAGGAAACTTTTGAACAGCTATGAGAAAGGTTCAGCTTGAACTTTAAATAATAGCATAAATCAAATAGCAATTAAAAGATTTCTTCAGGCAGAAAGAAGAACAATGTCTGCCCACAAGCCAATACTTGCTGTTATGAATACCTCTATCTATCACCTTTACTTAAGTCAAACTGTATCTTACGTAATAGATATAAGAATTAAAAGTTTAGATTGTTCCATCAGGTAGTTCTGTTCTAATGATTGAGAGAAGAATGTATTAGTTAATCATGAATATTAATAATAATATACTCTATAAGATTTTCTGCTTCGCCTAACCACAGAAATTTAACTCCCTGCTATCTTAACTACAAAGTTTAATCAAATGCTAAAATAGAAAGTATAAAAGTTGTACTCAAATTACAATAAAACGGAACAGTGTCACACTGCCTCTGAGTTGTGTAGTCAACTGTCTCCCACACCGATGCCTTGCCCACCTTCGGGGCCCCCTGGATCCTGTCGTGGCTGGACCGTGGCACACACCAACATGTCTGAGAGTGGGATCTGCGCATAAGAGCTTCCACGGGTCAGAACCCTGGGTGTCGGGAGGTGGACTGGGAGACACAAAGAAGCTGCCTCTCGCAGCCTCTGAAGCTCTCTGTAGGAGGAAGGGGAGGGGAGAAGGTGCAGTGAGTTTCCTGAATGGCCCTGTCTGGGAAAGCCGTGAGTTCCAAGTGGCCAGCAGTAGTGCCTAGTAATCAGGGCAGAAGGCAGAGAAATGTGACAGCAGAAAATCAGGGATGGCAGAGAAACAACACTTGATTTTTACCAGCTGCAGGGGCAAAACCGAGGCAGAGCCTCACCCCCAATCCCCAACCCAGAGAACCCCTCCCCCATACTCTCTGAGACAGATCACCACGGAGCCCATGGGGAATCTGAGCAAACGCTACTAAACCTGTCGCTAACACTGACAGGGCCTGAAACCGAGGGTAGCAAGCATGATTAAACATCTATTAAAAAAAAAAAAGACATTATTAAGATTTTATATAAAGCAGAGATCCAAGAGGCTTAGACGCCACCTAATGGAAACCAGAAGAAAAACACCATCTTTGCCACAAGCTAGGGACTGTTATATAAAAAATCTTCTTTCTGGAAAAAAAAAAAAAAAAAGCAGAACACACTTCCATTAATGCCCAGGCAGAGAAAAAGTCCCTTAAACACCATGAACAAACAGGGTGACAAGGCAGCTCAGAAAGAAAGAGAAAAATCTCTAGAAAATAAGCTTATAGACATAGAAATATATAACTTAAATGACAGAGAATTCAGGATGGTACTTCTGAAAAAACTTAATGAGATCTGAAATGAATCATATCAATAATTTCAGGAACTGAGAAAACAACTAGAAGAGCAGAATGAGTTCTTTAGCAAAGAGATTAAAACCCTCAAAAAGAACCAAATAGAACTTCTGGAGAAAAAGAACACACTGCAAGAGTTGAAAAATGAAATAGCAAGCTTAGGAATAGAATCAACCAAATAGAGGAAAGGATCAGTCATATAAAAGACAGAAATCTAGAAAAGAAAATCAGAAGAAAGAAGAGAAAAACTAAAGAATGAAAAATAATGAAAGAGAAGTTCAAGAACTAGCTGATATTATTAGGAGAGTAAACATAAGAATAATGAGAATTCTTGAGGGGAGGAAAAGGAGCAGAGATTAGAAAACATTTTCAGACAAATAGTGGGCGAGAATATCCCAAATCTAAGGAATGAGCTGGAGCTTGGATTTCAAGAAGACAATAGAACACCCAATTATCTCAACCCAAAAAGGCCTTCTCCAAGACACATTGTATTAAAATTATCAAAAATCAATGACAAAGACAGAATTCTCAGGGCAGCCAGGGAGAAAAATAATGGTAACCTATAAAGGAAAACCCATTAGATTATCATCGGACTTCTCAGCACAAAACTTACAGGCCAGGAAGGATTGGAATCAGATATTTAAATTGTTAAGTGAAAGGAACTACAAGCCTAGAATAATGTATCCAACTAAGCTCTCCTTTAGATATGAAAGAGAAATGAAGACCTTTCCAGACATACAAAAATTCAGGGAATTCTCCACTATGAAGCCACACTAAAGGAAATACTGAAAGGGATCAGCTCACCTAAAACAAATGATTAAAAAAAAAAAAATCCGTAAATAGAAGTAAGGTGACTAGCAGGCCGATAAAAGCAAAGGAGAGCAACGCTTAACTAGGAACAGGGCATTATAAACTTAAAATAAGAAGAGATTTGCCAGAGCAAGATAGTAATAAATGTTCAGCATATATAAGGGCAAATTGAGACAGCAATGATTGAAAAGGGAAGGATTCAAAGATTCGAATTCTCAAAGGGGAATGGAGATAAGGCACACTCAGAAGAAAAGGGATGACTATATACACACACACACACACACACACACACACGTAACTATCCATTATATATTCATAATGGTAACCACACACTAAAGATTCAGACCTGAAGTATACAGCATAAAACAAGAACGACCAGAGGGAAAACCCACAAAATGCAACCAAAATAAAGAAAACAGAAACACAAGGACAAGAAAGCAATAGAAACACCGAGCTACCAGAAAGCAAAAGATAAATGGTTATGAGAAGACCTCACATTTCAATAATCACCCTAAATGTAAATGGACTGAACCCACCAATAAAAAAGCACAGAGTTGCAGAATGGATCAAAAAACAAAACCCAACCACATGCTGCCTCCAGGAGACACATCTCAGTTCCAAAGACAAATATGGACTCAAAGTGAAAGGATTGAAAATGATATTTCAAGTAAATGGCATTCAGAGGAAAGTAGGAGTAGTGGTACTAATATCGGACAAAATAGACTTCAGAATTTAAAAAGATAAAGGAAGATACCAAAGGACACTTCATAATGATAAAGGGAATCATGCACCAAGCAGACATAACACTTATTAATATCTATGCTCCCAACCAGGGAACCCCAAAATATGTAAAGCAATTACTAACGGAACTAAAGGGAGAAACAGACCAAAACACTATCGTAGAAGGGGAACTAAATACCCTGTCGCGTATGGACAGATCATCCAAACAGAAAATCAATGAGGAATAACATCCTTAAATGGCACATTAGACCAACTGAACATAATTGACATATATAGAGCCTTCCATCCCAAAACACTGTTTATACATTCTTCTTTAGTGCACATGGAACATTCTCAAGGATCGACCACACTCTGGGTCATAGAGATAGCTTTAAGAAATATAAGAGAGTTGACCCACAATATGCAACCAAATTCTCTGATCATAATACTTTGAAACTAGAGATCAACTGTATAAAGAAAGCAGAAAGAACCACAAATACAAGGAGATTAAACAACATACTACTGAAGAATAACTAGGTCAGAGAAGAAATAAAAAGAAAGATCAAGAAACACAAAGAAACGAATGATAATGATAGTACAACATATCAAAACTTTTGGTACATGGCAAAAGCATTCATAAGAGGAAAGTTCATATCATCACAGGCTTATATCCAAAAACAAGAATGAGCCCAAATAAACAACCTAATGCTTCATCTTAAAAAACTAGAAAAGGAAGAACAAATGAAGCTTAAATTCAGCAGAAGGAAAGAAATAATCAAAATTAGAGTAGAAATAAATGAAACTGAAAATAAAAAAATAGATATAGAAAAAATAAATGCAACAAAGAGCTGTTTTTTTGAGAAGGTTAATAAAACTGACAAACTCCTGCCTAGACTCACTATAGAAAAAAAATAGAGGACACAAATAAAATCAGGGATGAAAGAGGGGAAATTATAACAGACGTTCAGAAATACAAAGGATCACGTAAGAATATCATGAAAAAATATATAACATCAAATTTAATAACCTAGAAGAAATGGACCAGTACTTAGAAAGATACAATCTTTCTAGATTGAATTAAGAAGAACTGGAAAATCTAAATAGACCAATCAGCAGTATGGAAATTGAATCATCGAAAACCTACCAAAAAGTAAAAGTCCAGGACCAGATGGCTTCACCAGTGAATTCTACCATTCAAAGAAGATTTAATACCTATTCTCCTCAAACTCTTCCAAAAAAATTGAAGAAGAGGCAATTCTTCCCAATTCATTTTATGAGGCCAATATCATCCTGACACCAAAATCTGATAAAGATAACACACACACACACACACACACACACACACACACACACACACAGACCAATATCTCTCATGAACACAGATGCAAAAATCCCAAAGTAGGTACTAGCGAACCAAACACAGCAACATATTAAAAACATTATACACCACAATCAGTTGGGCTTCATCCCAGAGGCACAGGGATGCAAATCAATTAATGTGATTCGCCACATAAATTGAAAAATAAGAATCATACGATCATATCAAGAGATGCAGAAAAAGCCTTCAACAAGATACAGTAGTTATTTATGATCAAAACACTTAACAAAATTAGTATAGAAGGAAATTACCTTAACATAATAGAGGCTATCTATGACAAACCCTCAGCCAACATTATACTTAATGTTGAAAAACTAAAAACCTTCCAAGATCAGGAACAAGGCAAGGCTGTCCATTAGCGCCATTGTCATTCAATATAACATTGGAAGTCCTAGTAAGTGTAATCACACCAGAGAAAGATATAAAAGGCATTCAAATAGGAATTGAAAAAGTCAAACTGTCACTATTTGCAGATGACATGATTCCCTATATAGAAAATCCTAAAGACTCCACGAGAACACTACTAGAAACAATAAGCAAATTCAGTAAAGTTTCTGGATACAAAATCAATGTTCAAAAATCCACAGAGTTCCTATACTCTAATAACGAAGTGCCTGAAAGAGAAATGGAAAAATAATTGCTTTTGCAATTGCAACAAAAAGAATAAAATACCTAAAAATAAATCTAATGAAGCATGTATAGGACGTATATAATGAAAACTATAAGACCGTATTAAAAGAAATCGCAGAAGATACAAAGAAATGAAAAGATATTCTGAGTTTTTGGATTGGAAGAATCTACCTAATTAAAATGACCTTATTAGCTAAAGCATTATACAGATTTAACGCAACCTCCATCAAAATCCCATCAGCATTTTTTAAAAGAAATGGAACAAAAAAATCAACAGATTTGTATTGAAATGCAAAAGACCTCAAATTGCCATAGTCACCCTGAGAAAAAAGAAAGAGTCTGGAGACATCACTCTGCCTGACTTCAAATTATACTACAAAGCGACAGTAATCGAAACGGCATGGTATTTGCAGAAAAACAGACACATGGACCAGTGGAAGAGAATCAAGAGTCCAGAAGTAAATCCATATTTAGATGGGAAAATAAATTTTGACACAAAAAGCTGAAAACATACAGTGGAGAAAGGAAAGCTTCTTCAGTAAATGGTGCTGGAAAAACTGGAAAGTCACCTGCAAAAGAATGAAACTAGACTGTTGTCTATCACCACACATGAAAATTAACTCAGAATGGATTAAGGATCTGAATATAAGACTGAAACAATAAAATGCATAGAAGAAAACATAGCATCTAATCTCAAGGACCTTGGACTTAAAGAGGATTTTATTAATTTGATGTCAAAGGCAAAGACAGTAAAAGCTAAAATAAATGAATGGGACTACATCAAACTAAAAAGCTTCTGCTCAGTAGAAGAAACCATCAACAAGGTAAAAAGGCAACCATCTGAATGGGAAAATATATTTGCAAGCAACACCTCCAATAAAGGCCTAATATCCAAAATATATAATGAACTCATATGACTCAATAACAATAAAAAAACAAACGATCCAATCAAAAAATAGGCAGAGGCCCTGAACAGACACTTCTCCCTAGAAGACATACAAATGACCAACAAATATATGAAAAGATGCTCAACATCGCTAGCTGTTAGGGAAATGAAAATCAAAACCACAATGAGATTCCATCTCACACCTGTTAGAATGGCTATAATCAACAGGACAAGTAATAACAAATGTTGGAGAGGATGTGGAGAAAAAGGAACACTCATACACTGCTGGAGGGACTGCAAATTGGTACAGTATGGAGTTTCCTTAGAAAACTAAGAATCAATCTATTATATGATCCAGCAATTCCTCTACTGGGTAAATACCCCAAAGACTTGAAAACACATATCCAAAAAGATATTTGCACACCGATGTTCATAGAAGCATTATTCACAGTGACCAAGACATGGAAGCAACTGAAGTGTCCTACAATAGATGATTGGCTAAAGAAGCTGTGGTACATATATACAATGGAATATTACTCAGCCATAAGAAGAGAGGAAATACTGCCATTTACAGCAACATGGATGGACCTCGAGATAATCATGCTAAGCGAAATAAGTCAGACAGAAAAAGTTGAAAATCACACGATATCACTTGCATGTGGGATATAAACCTAAAAGCAACAGATGAACAGGACAAACAGAAGCTCATGGACATGGACAATAGATAATGGTACCAGAAAGTGATGGGGGGAAGAGGGAGGTAAATGGGGTAAAAGGGGTCAAATATGTGGTGACATTATAGAATTGAAATAAATAAATTAATAGTAATAAAAAATTGTAATTTAAAAATGAAAATATTAATAAAAACAAATAAATAAATATTTTAAAAGATAGATGCCAATTAGCAGGACCATCTTATCATTGCCTTCTTTATAAAAAATAGCAATAAGGGATTATTATGCTTATATATTTCCTTTCATTGTTTAGATACTCTAACACAGCATATATATAAAAACTCATCTTCAAATAGTGGATATTTTAAAAAGATTAAAGCAGTTTAATATCAATAGAATCACATGAATAAAATTTTATGAGGATTTTAGTGGCTTTTTGTGTGCTCTACTGAATTTGAAACTTATAATAATTCTGTGAGGTATTGTCTGTATTATATAGATGAGCAGTTAAATCTCAGAGAAGCCATCTATCTAATGTCACCTATCATTTGATGGCAGACTAAACTTTAAAATCCATTGATTTTCATTTTGAATTCAGTGTTCTAAACTCCAGACCTTGTTGACTTCTCAAAAAAATAATGAAAACAATTTTTAAAAATAATATAAAATCACCTTACCTTCTCAGGAGTTTAGGTAAGAGAATTTGTTGGGTTAAACAGTCTGGGAAATAAAATGAAGCAATAGCAGATGGGCAACAAGAGAACTATTAGAAACAGTAAAAATGATCAGAAAACGGTAAAAACAATAATAATGAGGTGATCTCTAGAAGAGAGTTGAGTGCAACTTCTGAAAGTATTATGCTACATTTGCCAAGTCAATAATTTTGATTCATATGTAGGAAATTTACTTCACTCTTGTCCAGGTTCACAGCTCCAACTCATGGCCAGTCATTGGCCAAGTTTGATCTTTTGATCCATCTATTGAAAGTGTGTTTTCAGTGTTCTCAAAGGAGGCCATGTGAGCACAGTGTGCAGTAGAAACGGCAGGAGGAAGAGATTAAACTATGCTTGGGATTCTTTCAATCCTGGTTCTTATACTTAATAGCTGAGTAACCTTGACCCAGTTGCTTAAATAATATTGCCTCTCAGTTTTTTCAACTATAGATTAAAAATAATAATAGTACCTAGTAATACAATTTCTGTGACTATTAAGATAATACATGTAAGGTTAAAACAATATCTGGCACAGAACAATTAATGATAGTAGTAGTTGACTTTGTGGAAAAGAAATACCAGACTTCAGTGAGGCAGCTAGCATATTTGGGTTTTAAGGAAGTAGAGATTTGTTTGTGCAAAAGAAAATCAAGGAAAGAGATACAGATGTGGACAGTGCAGGCTGTAGATAACAGTAGAAATGAATGAATAAGGTGACACATGGATACTGTGACCTTTAGAAACAGAGAAAACAAAATTAGGGAAGCAGAATTCTTGCCTGATAGGCATATAGGAAGTTGAGCCAAAGTTAAGAGTTAATAAGAAATATATTGTTCCTTGCCCATTTAGAGAACATTTTATCAAAGAGATTCCTCTTTTAAAAAATTTTATTTTACTATTCTTAATGATAAAATGCACATGGTGCATATACATGCGCACGGGCGCGCGCGCGCGCACACACACACGCACACACACACACACACACACATATTAACATACAGGTTACCAAACTGAATTTAAGGTAAATCGGTTTAATGTTCTACCTGCACAGCTTTCTCAAGTATCTGCCCCTTCTTAAACTTCTTTTCTCAAATTCCATCTATTCTGTTTAATTTTTTAATGTTATAATTTATCATTATAACTAATCACATAGTAAAAATAATAAAATCAGGTTAATTTAAAGAAAACTAATCTAAGATTAGAATTATAAAGTTTTACCAAATTATTTTTTAAGTGTGGAATTCTAAATTAATTGTGTCTATTGCAAATTTACCTCCAAAAATTGAAGTTTTCTTTTTTTTCAGCATCAGGTACAGAGAATGGCTAAAGAAGAATCTCAAAATATTGTACTTTTTAAAAAATGCACTTGATAATTAATGTGTAAGAAAGTTATGAATCAATCAGTCAGTGCTACCTATTCATTTGTAACGACCACAGTTTCAATTAATTATCAAGGCTATTCAGAAGATAGATTTTATAATTGGAAATAGCTATTGTTGGGTCATAATGAGAAAATAAAATTTTTATTCAGATAAAATTCAACTTTGTTCAGTTATAAGGACATATAGAAAGGTTTTAAACAAAAATATATTCTCATCACATACACAGTAAAACATAATTAAGTTTAGTCCCTCACCCACAGCATCTGCATTTAAAAGCTCAACTCTAAATGAGGCTCTCCTTTTTTATTCTCTCCATTTCGTTTCACATCCTTCTGGATTTTGACCTCTGGATCCTGGAACCATGCAAGGTACACTGAGATCTTTGATCTAATTAACATGTTTTGCATTTTATTTTTTCTGTATCCATCTAATTAAAATAGATTAGTACTCATAAGATATTAAGTTATAAATCCCAGGTCAGTACACTTACATATTTTAAGTCAAAGCAGGCATTTAATTCTTGATTTAATTTAAATAGTTATTTAAAAATTGGAACAATGGGAACTTGAGAGTTTTTCTACTTCTTACATCTTAGACAAAATTTTCTAAAGTAAATACTTGACAATTTTTTCACTTCTAAGCAATCTCCAGAAAGGGATTTTAAACTCTATTTTGGCTTTCTATTCTAAAAAACACTTAAGATTGTCTTAATCTCAGTGTCAGTATCGAGTTAATCGAGTAGAGATTTTGGTGGTGAGATCCTCAGTTGGAAGAACACACGAGGAGCTGACATGATAATGAAATGACAGGCACCAACTTTATTGCGGGGAGCATACTTCTCTTGAGGAGAGTGCAGTTCTATTGCGGGGAACACACTTCTGCTCCTTTTCTTCTGCTCCTCTTCTGCTCCTCAGGGGACCGCATGGGCTCCACATATATGAGAGTACAATAGTGGCATTCAGCCACACATGCGTGATACAATAACTTGAATTATGTTTACATACTTTAGGCTCAGGTGCCCTACTGCACTAATGTAGGATTCTAAATCCGGGGTCCTATTCCTAGCCATGAGCCTGGATCACAGCCAGACCTGGGACCCTCCAGGCCTGGGACCCATACTCAGACTTAAATTTCTAATTTTATTTTATTTCTTCTTTGTCCTTAGAAGAGATAATTGAATGATTTTCCCTGTAATATCTCATATTCTAAGTTCCTCTTCCAACTTTTTCTTCCCCGTTAGTATTCTCAACTCCATTGCAAAAGAGGAATTTATACATATACTATGATATGTTTTGATAAAATCCCAGTGCCAAAGATAAAAAAAAAATCTGACTGACAAATATTTATTTAATCCCCAGTTATATCCTGTTTTTCCAGTGATAAAAACATGCATGATATCTTTTACGAACTCAAGAGAGCTGGGTTGGATGAGATGGTAATACGTAAACTGCATATTTAATAAAATATATTTATTAAATTCTTTGGCTCTTTCGGTTTTTACATTTCCTTCCTCACATCTGTAACCGCTAAAAACTTTGAGTCAAATTTAAATTTTTAAGCAAATATTAAATAAATATTTTTTGTGGAAACTAGCCTCAGTTTAAAATTGAAAAGCTCAGAGTGACAGAAAAACATTTGAGAACAATTCTTATATTTATATAAGAGAGGAACATTTTCTTGTACACTCTTTCTGTTTTGTTTTGTTTTGTTTTGTTTTGTGTTTTTGCGCTTCTCCTGCCCAAGTTAACCCATGGAGTTTCCAGTTTGATTTTATTAAGGAAGCTGTCATTCTAACTCCTCTAAAATCTAATTACCCATTTCAACTGACTTGCTGGACACTTGAGCAGCCATTGGCTCTGCTGACCATTATACATATACCTCCTTGACTCTGCCTGTTACCCCTCCAATTTCTGAGGGTCTCTCTCACTTTTATTTTTGTCTTTGGGTTATGAGTCCAACTTCCCATGATGCCATTCAGTATTGGGAAAGATAATGAGAAGTAGCAGTCTCTGTACTTTATTTTCTTTTATTCTCATACTCCCTTGTAGAGTTATAATTACTCTTCTTCCAACAAGCTTACTACTCTATCCAGCCTAGTAAACTTCCAAAATTTATTACAGCCCTTTGAGAGATGAAGTTAATTGTGATACCACTGTAAACTGTGAACTTCATAGTATGATCTAAATCTTTGTGTCAGTGCCATGCTGATTGAGAAGGAAAAGTTTAGGTGGTGAGACATGCAATTGGAAAATCGCACTAGGAGCTGACATGAGGACGAAACTGCAAGCTAAGTCCTTATTGCAGGGACAGCATGGGCTTATATATGAGAGAACAATAGTGGCATTCCGCCACACATGCATGGTACAGCAAGCTGAGTCATTCTTCCTTAAGCTAGGCTCAGGCGCACTACTGTGTTTAATGTACCATGCTAGATCTGGGGTCATGTCCTTCGCTGCAAGCCTGGGTTGTAGCCATGCCTGGGACCAGACAGGCCTGGGGCCCACACTTTGCTATCTCACTTTTGAATAAAAATATTGTATTAGGGCTCAGCATTAGCATTGATGGATATGATTAATCCTCAAAATTTATGGAAGCCTAATTGTCTGCATGAAATTTTCATGCCACTAAAGACAGGCTTCACACAGGTCAAACTCTACTCAGAGAAACTTAGAAAATGTTATAATGAATATCACATATACTGACTTTTGTTAGAGAGGGGGCGAATTCCCCGTCTCTACTTTTCTTTAGATATTACAGTTGGACTGGTAATAAAATAATAAAATTGACACAAAACAAGATTACCAGGAGAAAACTAGTTTAATATTTGTGTACAGGAGAATCACAATATGATCTTCAGGTCAAAAATGATCCTCTAAGTGTCTTTTATACTTTTTAGACAAAGTGTCTTTTACACTTTTTAGACAAAGAAACAATAATTTGTGAGAAATTGACAGGACAAAGAAAATTAGTGCTCATCAAAAAGAAATCTAAGCAAAGTCTGGAGTTGGGTAGTAACTTAGAAAAGGCAGCACAAGTTTGTTTATAAAAACTTTTAGACTCTGGATTCTTTTAACTCTTGTGATAAGTTTGTCTCTCAGCCCTCTGGAGCAGAGGAGGCATGTACCACATGGGAGACTTATCTACTGCTTTAAGGAGGACAGAGAAGTCAGGGTTTTCTTCTTGCATGGGGTGTTTCCTAAGTAACTTTAATTCAAAATAACATGCCATTGTGGGATATGTTTAGGCAGCCTGCCTTGGACCCAGACACTTTCATATTTCATCAATCCATTTTACATCCCTATATAACTTTATAATTAAACAAAGAACAAAACAAACAAACAAGCAACCCAACAAGCCACAAAAACACTTGATTCACAAGTAGAGGAAACTTTACCCTAGCTGATCAGATTGTTTTACCTATCTCTGTCCTTTGTCCAGACTTACCTCAAATTCTATTTTGGCATTTTATACTTTTAAGGATTCAACCATAAAAAGGAAGATATTTCACTTTATTAAAATCTTGATACTCTATGCCAGCCCTTGACAAATTCTCTAAATATGTATAATTTTCATAGATTTACCAAATAGACCAAGGTCTTGGAAGTGTGTTATTTTAACAGAGGTGTTGTACTTAACTGTCTGGAAAGTAAAGTAACTTTGGCAAGCATTTCAAAGTTATCTAGCCTTACAGACCAGTAAGTGGGGAAGGGAGGAAGTTTGCCTTAGTCTTCAGATATCTGTATAAATAAGATTAACACACCTCAACATTCAGAACCAAAAAAAAAAAAAAAAATCAGTACTCCTAGGAGATAGCTTTTCTCAACCTTAAACTAGAACTCACAGCTGACTTACTGAGGTAAAGAAGTGAAAGTATAAAAATATACATGAGCGAATTATTTAACTACTTTGTCTATTGAAGGATTTACTAGAAATTTGTCCAAATAACATTTATTTTCATATTACATAAATATTTTTCCAAGAAATATTTACTTATGTATTTATAAATATGAACCTTGTTCTAAATATTAATTAAATATTAAAGATTGAGTGTCTAATAAATTGCTCATTTAAGTAATGTATTACAAAATAAATTTTATTGTTTCATATTTTAGGACATTGTATTTTAAAATTTAAAAAAAATAAAATTATCCAATATTTTTTACTAGTTATCAGAAAAACTTACACTTGTAAGAATTAAGAGTTTTATGTTTTATATAGTAGTCATTCAATAAACATACATAAGTTATTTTTAAAAAGTAGTAGTTAAGCAAATATTCAAGTTTTACATAGAATTTAATAAAATCTTCACATCTATACATACAACTTTAACATAATTTATGGGTATATTTTTTGTCCTTCATATGTCATCAAATTTTATTTCCTTAGAACTCTCTTTTAAGAAAGAAAGAAATGACAGGGGTGGCTCCATAGCGTAGTGGTTAGCACGTCTGCTATACATGCAGAAGGGCACCAGGCCCCTGAGTGCAATTAAAGGTGTGGATTTAAAGAGGGGGGGGAAAAAAAGAAAGAAATGACAGTATGAAATGTCTTTTTTAAATTTAATTGGATATGAAGACTATAGCATTTTGTTGAACTTATTTCTTTAATGTGGATAATGATAACATCTTTGCATGCATAAAATATTTTGAATAGTCTGTCTTATTATCACTCTTTAAGATTAAAATAAAATTTAATTGTCGAACAAAAAATAAAATAAAATCTAAATTGCTTAGAAAACTCTGAATTTACAGCTGACTAGCCAGCAGGTCATATATGAATTTCATATGCAGTTTTTTGAAGTTGTAAATTGAAGAAAACTAATTTGAAATGCTCAAGGAAAATTTGTTACTTTGTTTTTGTTAAAAGCTGTGAGCAAGTCAACTTAATGGAAATTGGATGCGTTGCTATATTGCTTCAAGCTCCTTTAGTTGCAAAGCTGAAGAGATATTTAATTATAAGTTCTAATAAGAATATCCACATGGCAGATTTCTTAAAAATATAACTACTTTATAATTTACAAAATTGTGGATCTAATCAAACATTGTATATGAAGGTATGAAAATCTTTAAGTCATTGAATACTTTTTCTATTGTGAAGCTAATTAACCAATTAATTAACAGGTCTATATTATATCCTCTATGCTTATAATAACGTTCCACATGATATGAGCTGGTCTTACTGATGAATTGCAACTCTTCTATTATAAAGAAAGAAGGGCACTGGCCACAGGTGATAATCTGGAGAAAGAGTGATGTTACATAACTCAGGAGGAGGATACAAAAGATGCCTCAGGAAGAAAGTTGCTTCTTCAGAAGCTAAATTTGGAGCCCTGTCAAGCCCTCTGGGCTGCTCAAGATTGCTGATCGCTCTACAGAACTGATCATCTACTATTCAATGGAAGCAATTGAAGAGAGACAAAAATTATATTAGTTTTGATATTATTTTAAATATTACTGCTCCTGATAATTAATGTTAATGGGTAACATTAAAGTTTGGTGTCTTGCATATTATTCTAAGACTTCGTAATAGTTGTTGCAAGTCTTGCATAGGAAGAGCATTCTTTACAAATGAGAATGTCTTGTCCACCTCAAAGTGAATAATGCAAGGGAGTAATTTTAACACTTCAGATGATTAGGTCCTGGCAGACAAGAATGAGTCAGCTCATGAAAACAACAAAACAAACACAAACAACAGCAATAATACAAAACTCCACAAAAGCCAAAAATCTCCAGATAAAGAAACTTTGTGCAACTAACATGTTACCACCGAGGCCTCTTTAGAAGACACATGTGTTGTAAGAGAGGAGAGGCTTAAAAAGAGAAGTGCTCTTTAACCATGGCCACCTGAATGAAACTAAATGGTTGCATTTTCATTCATCCATAACTTAGAGCAACTGTTTTGTTAGAGTAGCAGATGTGTCAAATATTATTTATGCTATTATACAAGTGACTTTCGATTTAATTCTTCCTCGTCCCTTCAACTGAAATTCTGAGTGCTTTCCTTTTCAAACAGATATTTTTTCAAGATTTCTATGCTTCTCTTTGCCTCACTTTCTCTATGTTTATTGAATCATTCTTTTAAGATTTCATGCAAAGATGTTTTTTCTCAAACCTGACATTCTTCTGCCTTTCTGCAACATGGTTTCCCATGTTTGTTGATAGCACATTCACATTTGAATTTCTAAATTTCAGTGTGCTCCTTATTTTCAACTTAAAAATACATCAAAATTATTATGAAGCTTTACTGCATTAAAATTAGTTCTTTTAAAATACTCTGTTTTTAAAATAACTTTAAAAAGGGGAAGAGTTTTACCTAATTAAGACTTTTATAAACTTACAGGTGATTTATTAGATTCTACTAACTCCAAGCTTGGAGAAAAGTACTGAAGCGTTTCTCTTTCTGTTTCTGTTCTATTTCCAGCTGCACCACCCTCGTGTTAGCCACCTGTACACAAAGAGATAGCTTTCCAGAATCTTAACACTATCTATTTTTTAAAAATAACTTGGAATGTTTGACACTTTATATTCTGTATAAATGGGAATGTTTTTTTTTCCACATTACTAGATGATCCTCTTTTGACACTGAAAAAAAATATCTTTAATTACAAAAAGGAAAATGCACCCTTTGTAGGCCAAGAAAGAATATCCAGATGGTGAATGACACAGTATTTCATCAGTAGACTGCTTTACTCTGACTGGAGGCCAATACACTATATTTTGAGAATTCTAGGTATTAGGGGAAGAAAAGGGCTGGGAACACAGATTTCCAGTGAGCAAGCACTAAAGGACTTTTTACCCATAACAGCTCATCAATAAAGGATTTTTTGACGGTCCTCTCATAAATGTTAAACATCGCTTTAAATATTGGAAATGTACTGAACACAAATTAAAATCAGTAGATTAAAATTGAATTGCATAAAATAAATTTAAAAGCATTTAGAAAAAATTATTTTATTGCAGATATGCATTACATTTCAGATGATAAGACAGAAATTCCCCAAGGTAGTTTCAGTTTTATGTTTTTACCATAAATCGCTTTAATTTTCAGTCTGCATTTTAAAAAATTAAGAGGATAATTTTATTTTTATTATACTGTGGTACAGTTTTCCTTCCCTTATTAACAGCATAAACTTTTCCAACTATGGAAACTCCAATCATTGTCTCCATTGTCACATGACTTCTTCCCTGGCTTCACATGGCTGGCCTTCTTATAAGAACACTTGTCATTGGATTTAGTGCCTAACCTAACCTAGTATGACCTCATTTTAACTAATTGCATTTGCAAATATCCTTTTTCCAAATAAAGTCACTTGAGTAGACATAAATTTTGAGGAAGCAATATTCAGCCCAGCATACTCTTTCACTATATGTTAAATTATACAAAGACAAAAAATAGAGTAGGTTTTTGGTCTCATGTTATTCCTTTCACCATCTATGTAAATATTCAATAAATACAGTACACTGAACAACACACACTCCAACTTTATCTGATTATAAATATGTTGTGGTCCTTGCGGCACTAGTAAGTAGGCAGAATATAAATCTTTCAGTACAGTAATTTCTTATTGATAAAAATTGCTGACCAACTTTAATTCTCTTGTCATTTTGTAATTGGAAACAAAAGAGGAGGAGGGAGACAAAAACAAACTTTTTTTTCTGAAAAGAAATAAGCTTGTCTGGGTTTCCTGGAATCACCACTTCCTAAAGTAGTATTTTAACCAGACTGAGAGACTATGATGATTACTATCTATTAAGTAGATAGCATAGGGACATCTCTCTCCACACCATATGAGAATACAATGAGAAGACAGCTTTCTGAAACTTAGAAAGAGTGTTTTTGCCAGACACTGGATCTGTTGGCATCTTGATCTTGGACTTACCAGGGTCCAGAATTGTGAGAAATGCACTTCTGTTGTTAAGCCACACAGTCTATGGTATTATATTAGAGCAACTCCAACTGCCTAAGACACTTTACAAGGCCTTCGTTTTCATCAGTACATTAAGAAAATATGTAACTGCATGCCTTAAATCTTGATGCTACTTCATATGCATATTTTTCTAGTAGTTTTCATAAATGTTAGATTTTTGTGCCAAAAAGCATGGAAATAGCCAATTGACTTTTCAAGATTAAATTTAAAAAAAAAAATGTTTACTTTAATTTATAAATTCTTCTTCAAATGTGACCTAAAACACAGGGTTTATTTCCGGACTGTAATTGTTTTGGTTCATTAACCAAATTCTATCTAAATTGAATCTGTGACTGCTGATATCTCTGAAGATGCCTTGGGAAGTCTGAAACAACTTTCTATAGTCTACTCTAATGAGGCTCTTCTTATAAAGTGATTTCTAGTGATGCAAAACAATTCTTTCTAAAGAGTTCATTTGGTGTGAACACAAGCGGAAGATTTTGGATTTAAAAAATCACACTGCAATGTCAGTGCATTGCTTCTTATCTGTCAAATGTTTTAATAAACAATTGTTCTAAGAGAGGCCTTGACACATGATAGACTCCACCAAGAGCTGCAATTTTATATTTTCTATTATTATATATACTTGAATGTAAGAATAGAACCTTAGTGTTAGTTGCCAGAAACTCTATGAAAATTTCTAAAGAAGAAGGAAAAAAACCTATTGTCTTAAATGGGTCTAATACCAATGTAGTCTTATTGGCTAGTCTTCTGGGCATGTATTTCAAGTAAAAATTCATTTTCTTAAGCCAATCAAAGTCCATTTCTTTTGGTCCTGAATTCTTCTGAAAGTTCCATTAATTACAAATTAGTGCATCATGTTAGTGCATCATGTTATATAAAACATAATGTGTGATGGTAGGTACACTCTGAAAATGTAGAGCTAGTACTTTTCTTTTTTCAAATTATAAAAAAGAGAGACAGAGTTGGTTACCTCTGTTGACATTTTAAAACAGAAGTTAAAAACCAGAACAGAAATGACCAAAAAACAAACAAACAAAAATAATAATAATGGCAGAAAAGCTAGTATAAAAGGAGGAATAAAATATAAAAAACAAAATTCTTAGAAGAAAAACTACATATGACTAAGCTTACTAATTAGAGAAAGTAAAACTGAAAGAACTAGATAGGACTACTTGCCAATTGGACTGGCAAATACATAAAAATTTATAAAAAGTTTGAAAATAAAAATTGTTAGTGAGAATGCTTATTCAATGCTGGAAAGAGTATAATAGAGTGAAACCCAGCAGTATTTATGGAACAAAATATATGTAAATTTTATTATTCACTTAGCCTACTTCTACGTATGGGTACCGGAGGGAATTTTGCCCAGATTTACAAGGGAGCTCATGCTATCCACCATCATAACACTTCAGTAGTTGAGATTTAAAACTATCTAGATATCTATTGATAAACAAGTGGATAAATAAAATTTAGTAAATGCATAACATTGAGTAGATAGAGGGAAAATTATACAAAACAGTCAAATATGAAAAAATATTGATTAAATAATTTCTCTTTATTTTTGTTTTCCAAAAAGTTGAACTTGAAAATACTGCTTGACATTTCAAATGTTGTTTAATGTTATTAAGGAGAAGTATATTGAAATAAAGAATTCAAATAAACCTTTTACTCCCTTTTAATAGGGCAAATGTCCATCAACATTTTGAAATCCAACCTTTAGATTCACCAAAATAAAAATTTACAAATGTGTAGCACATGCCATTGCTATGAAATTTACTTTAGATTGAATCTAAAAATTATTTCATAGGAAATCAACCCATTTTGATGACTAATCTGCTGTACCAAAAGATAAATTTAAAAACAGCACATATTCATTTATTTCAGTCATATTTTTAAAAAGATGAATTTAGATATTGTAATAATTACCTGAAATACAAAATATTTAAGCAGCTTTTCTCAAATGCATTTATGTTACTCACTGAACCAAAAGCCCCAAGTCAAGCATCCCTTGGACTGTATAGGCTCAGTGATCAAGGCTGTATATAGCTGTGAAATTTATGTATCCCAGGTGGCCAATTTCACACTTGCACAGTTCCATTTTGAAGAAAGATTTGTCCACATTTGTTCAATAGTTCATCTCTCTGTTATGCTAGTAAGAGGAAGCTAGTCAGTATATAGAAAGCAAGTATGCCATTGCTTATTCCGAGTGGCTCTGGTATGGTATAAAACCAGGCAAAATTATGAACTAAGAAATGGTCTCCTTTTTCAAAATTTGTTTTTGCTTCCCACATTCTAATGAAGATCACACAATCCCAATCACTTGCCCATTTATTCTCTTTATTTATGTTTTTGATGTTCTCATCTTTTTCCTTAAACTTTAGGTCTAAGTAGGCCATGAAGAAAGCTAGAGTAGGAGGGCTTGCAATTAATATTCAACTTAGGCACAAAACTAGATGTAGTCAATACATGAGAGAAATTCAAGACATGATGTTGGATGGATCTAACTAGTTCGATGACTGCTGACAGGTGGTCACTGAGTGAATAATTACCCTCTGGACAGCCAAAATAAGAATGAGTATGTTCCTTGAGTTAATGGACCATGGTGATGGCAAATTCAAGAGTAGGCAATGTACAGAGGCCCAGGTCAACAAACTAGCAGTCAACTTTTAAAAGGTCTGAAAAACAGGGTCCAAACCATAGGGATAGAGATCAGTGGAGAATTCTAGCCCAGAGGAGTTGAGACACTAGGGAAACATGGCAATTATAGAATAGGACTGGTCAAAGCAAGACGGACGACAATCTACTGAGCATGTATTTCAAGAAAATATTTAAAAATTTCAGGAATAATTGTCATCACCGAAAACCAACTTTTTAATCAGGTAAACATAAATATATGAAGTCTAGAATACCTATTCTTGGCATGGAATTTACTTCATCATTAAATGCATAAACTCTGATGTATAAAGTTTGACAGGGGCAAATGCCACTAGATCTGATTAAGTACTTGGGTTTAGTGATTAGAAATGTGATGAAAGGAGGAATAATGTAGAAAGTTAACTATATGGTGTGACACTTGAAGTATTGACTGAAGTTTTTCTTTCCATACTAAACCAAAGGCACAATTATTTCCAAAAGGCTGATTATCTTGAATTTACAGTTCTGGCCAGTTACATGGACTATTAATAAGTCAGAGCTTCAAAACCAATAACTGTTAAGATGTTACAAGAAAATTACTTTCAGATATATTTGCATTTTAATAAGAGAATCTTTAGTACTCTAGAAAATTAATTTTTAAAGTTAGAACTATCAAATAGTGATAAAGATATTTATGGGCAGGAAATCTTATCAAGAAACCCAATATGTAGGTAACATAGATACTATCTTATTATTCTAAGTGTAAAGTTAAGTATGTCACATATCTTAATATATAAATAAGAAAAACTAATCGAAGCTTTTGCTTATACGCAGTCATTTTATCACAAACACACAGAAAATTTAATATCAACTCTTAATCTCAATTTAACTTAGAATCTAGCTCAGATGCCATGTGTCAGGTTTTTTTTTTTTTTACTTCTGCCGTGCTTAAACTAAATAGTTTCTTCAACTTTGTACCTATAAATTTTAATAATAGTCTTATATTATCTTATGTTATAATTATGTGTTTGTATCCCTGACGTGAATTTTTTTGAGTGTAAAATCTTTATGGAATTTGTCTTGACTTTCCTAATAAGTAGTTTGCTAGCATTAGTCTCTCCAAAGGAAACAAACTGATTTGTGGTGTTTGCCAATTTCTGAAATATAAGCATTTCCACCATAATACATGAGTGCTTAGTATGTGTTAAGCATCATGTTTTGCACATATGATTTATCCAATAAGTATCTAAGCTGCATATGTTGAGCTCTGTTATTTTACCAATTAATTTCAATCCCAAGGAAAATATACTTCATAAAAAGTCTGAGTAAGCAGAATTTAAGAAAAGAGTCAGAGGTAGTATGATACTCTTATAGCTACATGAAAAATCTACACACTTTAACTGACTGGATTTAAATATTGGTTCAAATATTTAAGAGCTGCGTGATCTTGGTCAAAGAATTTTCTATTACAGGATTGCCATGTGGACTGAATGTGTTTATGTATTTGAAGTACCTAATACAGTACCAAACACATAGAAAGTGATCTATAACTGTTAACTAATTTGTTTTATTTTAATATTATAATTAGAGAGACATCTAGGAGAAATACAGAGTATAGATCCCTTGTGTTAATTACAAGAAGGTTGATATTACTAGTTAAACAGGGCTGGAGCAATTCAAGGGAAGTCCTTTTCTAAGAGGTGAGGAAATATATATTTTAGAAAAATTTTTAATCATACGAGGTTTTCTGTTTGCTTGTTTGTTTGTTTTTAGGTAGAATGTAGATTCTGTTGCTACACCAAATAAAATAATTGAAATGTTTACAATAGAAAAGTTTGTTTCTTTTTTATCTGAGGGCCTGAGATTATGCAATCCAGGGCCGATTTGATGGGATCCTAAGTGCATTCTGTTTTCTGCCATTTTTAAAATATTGCCCTTGTCTACACAGTCTACTGTGGCTTGCTACAAAAACCAGAACAGGGATGCTCCAAGGAGTAAAGAGCAAAAATAGGGCAGGATGGGGAAGGTGCATAAATTAGGTTTTTTCACATCTCATTGATGAGAACAAATTCATATGCGCATACCTATGGCTGCAAAGTAGTCTGAAACATAACGATTTTTTCTAGGTAGTTGTGTTCAGCTAAAATGCAAGGCTTCTATTACTGAGAAAAGAAGAGAATGGATGTGAAGGTGGAAGAAGTCTTTGCCGGATGTGCTAATCTTCAGTGACAACCACCTTTTGCTAATGGATTAATGAGTGAGTGAAGGTCCATGAAAGGTGAAAAAGTATGCAATCCTCTGGAAGATGATTCAGGTATACACAAATAGCCTGATTCCTTCCATTTCATTTCAAATGACCTTCAGAACCATAGCAATCACTCATTGTACTATTTTAAATATTGTAATTATTTTGCCTCGGTTGCTATTCTAACTTTAAATGCAATTTACACACCCTGGGGTGGTAATGCAGCTAAATCCATTTAGGTGAAATGGGAGCTCTCACCCCTCAGAAAGTAATAAACCTTATCATAGGCATAATCCAGCTGATTCAGGCACATTAGCTATTAGCAGACGTTTCTTTTGGCTGAAAGATTGAGGGATCTTGATTCTCCTCATTCTGATATTCCTTCACAATGCCTAAAGATCACTACCTCCAAGGAAACATCACAAATAAAAAATGCATCGATAGAATATATGGGTTTTTGTTCTTGTTTGTTTGTTTTAGTCATGATATGAGAAGAATATTTTTGCATGATTTGGAATATATGGCCGAGGGAAAGTTTTCATGGTACTTGAATTTAAGCTATTTAAAGCACAAGTAGCTTGCCTCAGAATTAGTGTCATAATTTTCTGTTGCTTTGAAAGAAAGAAAGAAAAAAATAAATATTATTTAGTAATTTATTTTTACTTTGTTTGGTTTTGTTCTAAAGTTTCTTACAGTTGTTTTCTAACCCAAGCACTGTCAAAGAATATCTTTGAAAGTAACTATGCCCTTATTAATAAGCAATATCTTAAATATGGAATGTGTTTAAAATTAACCAATTATTTCAGAAGCTAGGTGTTAGGTATATTGATTGCATAATGCATAAGAATTAATTGTTCTAAAACAACAAAAAAAATCAGATGACTTTATATTTTTATTCATAATTCTACAAATCTTACCTTTGTATCCTCTAAGTAATGTAGGGAGGAGGTAAGAGAATTAAAATGTTAATCAAGCCACAATCAGAGACTGCAATATGCTGATCAGCCCTGCAGCCAGGCCAGGAGGACACCTTCAGAACAAAGGAAGATTTTTGCTGGGATTGCTAACAACCCATTCCCCACACCTGTGAAAGGAGAAACAGGAACCAAGAGTCATTCCCTATAGCTAAAGTCATGGGGGAACCTATGGATTAAATAAAGGCTGGGAACTGCCAGCAGCTTTCACTCTACATATTCTTACCTTTTCAGCTACATAGTATTCCCCTTCCTCACTATGTGTCCATATCGAAGAAAATAGGTTAACAAAGTCTTTTAAACTATAATTCACAAGAACTAAAGAATGTTATATAAACTGAATTCCCTGAACACTCAGGGTCCCTCTCAGTGCCTTTACTCTGTCTCTCTCACCGTCCCTACTCGCTGCCTTTCCAAGTCCCTCTAACTCTCTATCCCTGAGAGGAGACCATACTCTGTGAAGTGTCATCCCTTTTCTAATAAACTTTCATTTTGACTAACTTTGCTGAGTGTGTTGAATTCTTTCTACACTCTCCACCAAAGGACTCTCTTCTTCTCTCGGTGCAGGGTTTGATCTCCACCCACCCCCAACTTGGGGAAATTTGCCCTGTCCTGCATCATAAGGATAATGATATTATGTTACCCATTTTGAGACACTGGCCAGAGTGAATAGAAGATGATCTAATTCATACCCCACCCTCCACTCCCATCCTTGTATGCAATGACTGAGGCTTAGAAAGATATAAAGAACATGTGCTTTAGAATCAGATATTTGGAGTTTGACTCCTTACCTGACTTTCGTAGTTATATGAGCATGCATGATGGGTTTGTCCTTCTGTGTCTCCTCTTACCCGGATCTACATTCACTTCTTCCATGATTCCTCCAGATAGACTCACTTGCTGTGACCGGTTCTGAGGAGTCCTGGGACTTCTGGACCTTGGTTCTTGGTGTTGAGAGGAAATGAATTGAAGACAGATGCACAGCAATTGCGAGCAAGCAAGTAAATTTTACTAAAGTGAAAATAAACAAGAGAAAAGTGTGGGCAGCTCAGAGAGAGAGTCTGCTCAAAGCCATCTGAATTACCGGCTTTTATTTTCTTGGGGGTGGGTTGTCTCAAGGCTATCTGTCTTGCCTCATGTCTTGGCTAGTTTCCCATACCATGGCTCAAGGCCATCTATTCTTTCTCTTGGCCTTGGCTTATTTCTCCTTCTGGGATCTCACACTTGAAATCAAAACAGGGAGAAGGCTGAGTAAGGGACTGAGGAAAAATTCCAGAGTCCCATCTTGGAGTCTGGGTGTCTTCCCTAGGTTAACTATCCTGCCTCACTGGGACTCTGGTTTCTATTTGAGTTCAGCTAGTGGTAGGCACCTTCAGAAGCAGATGGTACTTTCTGGGGCCTGAAACTTTGAGTATCCCCTTGTAGAAAAAGAATATATAGAATTTTACACACAAAATTAGGCAGGAAAGTGAATATTTATTTACATTGAAAAAAGAAATCACAGCAAATTATATATTTTAAGTATACAAAAGACAATTTCTTAAAGAAACATTCAAGACAGATACCACAAATATCACAAAATCCAAAAAAAAATACATTTTTGTATAAATTAACTATCTCTTCAATGTTTTTCTTCATACTTTTCATATGGCAATAATATTCTTTCTAGAGAAAATAGAAAGAGAATTATGTATTTATTGTATGGTTGAACAAAATTTGATTTTGTTTTTTACTACATGTATAGAGTTTAGAAAAGTTTCTTTTAAACTCAAATTCTTTTTGGTAATATCATGTAAAAAATGTCAAATGTAAGAAAATATCAGGTTTATCATTTTTTTTTAACATATTAAGTATAAGATTTGAAATATTTTTCTAAAGATAGATTTCATTCAATATTCTGACCTTGTTGCTTCTCTCCCTACATACATCCTGTCCCAGGTATCCTAGACACATTCCTATACAATATCACCTCTGGCCCCGCATCTTTTTGTTTTGAAATCAGGTGAATTAACATGGAAGTAGCAGAGCATTTCTGAAAGCCATTCCTATAGTTGCATTACTAGCAATGACTTAACAATACAAAAAGGGGACCATGAGCCATAAAAATATATCCCACAAAAAAACAAACTAATAAACAAAACCCTGAATTATCTCTAACTCTGGGTTCCAAAATTGCCACTGGCTATTCCAATACAGCCATCAGAAGGAAAGGAAAACTTAGAGAAAAAAAAAATTCTTAATGAGAAGGGATTGAAAAAACATTACTCTTTCAAATTTTACAGAAACTGTGACTTCTAAATATACCGATAGTTCTTTCCCAAGGCCTTGGAAGGAACTCATGCCAGAGAGCTTTATTAATAGTTTAAGGCGTGTGCATCTCCAGATGAGAGGTGTGCGAGTGGGAGAAGAAAAAGTTTGTGATATTTCTTCCCCATTTCTTCCCTGCTCTGGGATGTGACTTCTGGCAGTGGCTGTGTCTTTCTCTCATTATCACGCTTGTTGGGTGGCCCCTCTTTCACAACTTGGTTCTCAGTGGAGAGAAAGGTTGAATATTTATGAGTTTGGCTCTATCCCTATCAGGCTGCACCTAAGGGCTTAGGAACTATAGAGCAGCCTTTTTCTAATGGTATAGTTTTATCTCCAGTAACAATATTATTCACTTGCTCATTCAGACTTAAGTGTTAAAATCACTTCCTGCTCTTGTCAATTTCTGGGTACTTCAATAGCCCTCTGTGATTCTATTGATTCTGCTAACACTTCTGTAAGCTGTTCATTAAGATATCTAAGTCATCTGAGTTGGATTTTATTTCCAGCAGCATCCTAAAACAGACAAGTTCCTTTAATCTTCTTAAACATAAGCATCTTTATCTGTGAAACAAATAAAATAAGGTTCATTTCATAGATGTGTTGTGAAAATGAAATGAGACAATGCATGCAAAATATATACCACTATTTAATTTGTACCATTTATTTATTTTTTCTTTCAGGAAAAAAAAATGAAACTAATTTATTCAAACACACAGAGATGAAGCACTCCAATCTCCTAGTGTGATTAATGCCAACTACATAGCACTTCTCACATCATGTTTTTTTTTTAATTACAACAGTATTATTAGATCAATATTTCTATAAAATATATCACACTGAATTCTTAGAAAAATAAAATTAAAAATTAAAACTATACAAAACAGATGCCAATTTTTATTAGATTCAATACATATACAATTAACATTTCAATTAATATAATCAGAATAAACATAAATAAGAAGAAAACAATTTTAAAAACCCACATTCATGGAAAGTGTGTTCACTGGCAACTAATACAGACTGAACTTATCTGGATGAGGACCAGTAATAACTAAGAACCACTCCATAGCCCGCACATGGACTAGCACTGTAAGGCAAAATTTTATTCTTCTTGTATTTCATTCTAGTTGAGGATATCTATAATGATCACTTTCTTTGCACATGAGCTATGTTAAACAAAAACTTTCACAGCCCAAAGCTTTTCTAAAAGAAAGGGTTTATGGAGCCACATGCTAGCTAGAAAAAGGACCAGGTCCTGGAGCATGTGGTCCAAACCACGAGCAGCAGGGCTAGATAGAGAAGATAGCACGTCCACTTTTGGTTGCCAGGCTCTTTTACCCATTACGTTTTGGGGAAGAAAAGTGTAAGCTGTGTTGAAAGAAGTTATTTTGATTCTAGATAAAGAAGGTAGGAGAAGGTGAAGCAAAGCTAGTTCTGGGATAGGTGCATAATCCATAAGGAAGAAATGTTTGCTCTTTGGGATTGGTTGTGGGCAACCGTCTGGAAAATTCCTGCATAAGCAAGATGCTGTGGTGCCTGGTAGTTGGCCATTTAGCTATTTTCTCTAGATAACTGTGGAAATTGCCATTCTGGAGTTAATTCCAAAGTTTCAACTTGTATTCAGGAATGGAAGTAGTCTTTTGTTTCCTTTGCCCTGTAGTCATTAATGGATTAACCTCTCTTGTCTCTTCCACCCTCTGCCGTGCTATAATTTAATTTAGGACATCTCAGAATTTTTTTTTTTTCTTGTTAACTCCCTTCCTTCCTCTTTCTCTGTCTTTATTTATCCTTTCCCCCCCGACCCCCCTTGGCTATTTTGTAGTAAAACTCTCCTGACAAATTCACCCAAGCCCAGCTTTTTCTTAAGGAGTTATTTATTGGAAATGGTTTATGCCTTTATCAAACACCAGCTATTAAAAGGAGAATTTGTGCTTTATCAATATACAAATCACCTAATGATAAATCATGAAGGCTGCCAACATGCACAGCACAGTCTTCTCTCCGCACAATTACCATATATATACTTTATTTTTAGGCAGTAGAACAGGAACTCGTAGTGTATTGTTGCACATTTGTAGAAATCACCCAACCTGGCTCTGACTCAAGATTTTAGTTCAGAATTAAGTTTGAGCTCTCAGAATCATTTTTCTTATCCAAAGCTAGTTCTGACTATTCTTTATCTAATATAATAAGAAAGTCAATGTCCAGTGAAATTGTGTGTATGTGTGTATGTGTGTTTTCCTTCTAAACAGGGAAAAGGGAGAATAGAACTGGAGCCCACTGGTACATTTTAGCCTCTTAAAGATGAAGGTACTTGTTTTTTTTAATTAAAAAAAAAAGTCAGGTAATGAGAAGAAAAGGAAAGATTCTTAAAGGGAAAAAAAGAAGTTTCATTTGAATGCATACAGGGAGTGTTGCCATGGGAACTCTGCACCAAGTGTGAAAAAGAACATTTATCCTGCCTGTTATTAGGAAGTCCGTCATGTGCTGGCAGCTGCAGAAAACCAGCTCTGATTATTGCAAAATTTTAATTTTCCAAAGAGATCGAGTATGGATAAGTGATTTAAGTAGTGATAAGACATCCCCCCAAAGTCATTATCTAAAACTCTGATCCTGATGACAAAATTGTCTATTATCTTAATTAGTGTCATTTTCTAATTGCCTCTTATATCTAACTGCTATAGATACAAAAAAATGTTTGGGGACACAGAATCCCTTTATAATCCCTTTGTTCATTGTTATTTGTCTTAGGCCTACTAAACTTCATATATATAATTTATATCAAATTCTTATGACTCTAGTAGTATTGACAGAGAATAGTATGAAAGTTTGGTATTGTTGTGAATCTTTATGATGTGGTGAATTTAACTACCTGAAGTAAATATAAACAACAGAAAGCAGAAAGAGGTTTAATCTTAAAATCCACATTAGTCCACCACTGCAAGGTACTTTATGCTTTGGGAAAAAATGATTAATGCTGAGCCAATTTTGTTAATAGAAATATGTTGAAATAATTGTTTCTTCATAAGCAGCAAACATAATTCTCCATTCGACATGCAGATTAGCATAGTTGAGAATGTGAACTGTGGCACCAATCACCGGGATTTAATCCTTGTTCTCCCATTTACAAGCAGTATATGATCTTGGGCTAGTTCCTTAATCTCTCATTGTCCCATTTCTTCATCTTTAAAATAGAGATTAAGATGAGATCAAAAGTTTTAATACAGAGATTGACAAACTTTTTCTGTAATGGACCGTAAAATAAATATTTTAGACTTTACCAGCCATGTGGCCTCTGTGGTAACTAGTCAATTCTGTCATTTCTGTGTGAAAGCAGCAATAGACATTATAAATTAATGGGTGTGGATGTGTTTTAATAAAACGTTATTTATAAAAACAAACAGTGAATCTGGATTTAGCCTGTGAGATATACTTTGCCAAGTATTGATTTAACACATAAAGTACTTAAAACAGTGCTTAATTCAGAATAATTGCTAAATAAGTGTTAACTATATGAGTTGCGCTGTGGATTTTTATCATTGATTATAGTTTAAAATAAATAAAGCATTTTGAAGTTATCATTATATCCTCAATAGTAAGTCAATTGAGTTATAATGAATTTAGGAAGCAATTTTTGAGGAATGAGAATGACTCAGAGTTTTGACTCTGCAAAATAGAGATGATACTAGTAAGAAGATATTACCTTGAAGATACTGCTATTGCAATAAAAGTAAACAGTACAATCTACTTGTTATAAAGCAGAAGAAATGTATAATTAAAATGGGATGAGTAGAATAAGTTGCTCTGTAAAGATTTTTGACATACCTTTATATTAAAGGAATAATTTTAGAGAGCAAGAGTAAAGTGGGCAACAATGGGAAATCTTATCGGTTGAATTGAGATAGAATTGAGACTGGAAAAAATGATATTTGACAGAGAAAAGTATCATCAAACTGTCATCACAGTTGATTATACAAAATAAGCTCTTAATGTCATTGATAATTCTACTTGTGCCTGCCTTTCATAATCAAAATATGGAAACCACTTGAAAATGTAACTGTGAAGTGGCAGGTGGTAAAATTTCAAATGCCTATTTCAATGGCACTAATAATATTTTAGTTGCTAAGCTTCAAGATTTAAAGGATTTGGATGCCGTATTTTCCCTCCAGGAAGTGAGTTATGTACACTTCCTTAATTTGGTAATATCCAGGCTGCACTTTACCAAAATGTTCATGAAATAACTTTTCATTTTTCCAATCATTCAATTCTAAACCAACATGGTCCTCCAAGTTTCACTTGCAAATGTATCCATCAAATGTTTGAGGTGTGTAACAAGAAATAATTTGAAAAGATAATAAGGATAAGAACTGACTAGCATGCATTATTTTTCCTAGGACAAAATTTATTGACCAGTAAAGACCCCAAAAAAAACATCTGTAGTGGAAGATTAAAATGTCTCCTTATCTGAAACAGATGTTTCTCTGAATAATTTGATTACGAAACCCTTGGAAACCTATATTCATATTGATTAACTAATAATAGAAATAAACAATAACTTTTGTTGGCTTTGCAAATTTATATTTAACTCGTCCCATGAACACACACCATGCAAAAATTTCAAGTTGAGCTTTCTATAAACTAATTTTTACACAGAAATTTTATAAATGTTCAGTTACAATAATAATCATGTTACTCTAGGTAAATAAGTCTAGAGCTGCCTTTGAAAATCTTACATGTCTGTGTTTTAGTTCTCAAAGTAATCACTAGTCTAACTGGAATATTTCATATTATTTAATTATTTGGGTTCTATAAAGTGCAATTGTCAATAACCAAAAGACATGGATCACTAAATACACACACACACACACACACACACACACACACATACATATATACATATATATATATACATATATATGTATATATGTGTATATATATATTTATTTATTTATTTTATTAGCATGAATTTATGTCTTGTTTTACATGGGACAGGCCCTGTTTATGTCAGTTTCACTGGTCTATCTGCTTTGGACTTTCAAAAGTACCCCATTTTGGAAAATAATGTATGTGGATGCACTTTTAGTTGTTTATTTCTAGATGCTGTTCAACAAATAGTGTACTCTTCTGGGCCTCGTGTATTTTTTGCTTTGATAAATTTATAAATAAATCTGTGTTAATTCTTCAAGAGCTCATAGAGGCTTGTATTTTCCCCAGGGTATTAAAGCAACTATTACAAGCTATTACTGCTCAAAAGTAAATGCCTTGGTTCCTGACACTGATGGACTTCATTGGCAAGATAAGTAGTCCTGATTAAAATTAGAAAATTAAACAGAAATAATTGTCACATTTGGCTCACATACAGCCTTGGCATCAGTGTAGTCTCAAGGTCTAGAATAAAATTCAAGATTTCTAGTCTTTTATATAACTGTGAGTATAAGCTACCAGGCTTTACATATTAATATGAAGTCCCAAACAGGGATAAAGATAAGGTTGCACTAATAAGACAGAAGCAATGGAATTTAATTTAAATTGCTAGAAGTAGTCCAATAAATATTACTTAGCATAATGCCTTGTCTATTATTGCAGTGGTCCCCAACATTTTTGGCACCAGGAACTGGTGCTATTATGAGAATCTAATGCCTGATGATCTGAAGTGGAGCTGAGGTGGTGATGCTAGCGCTGGGGAGTGGTATCAAATACAGATGAAGTTTTGATTGCTTGCCGCTCACCTTCTGCTCTGCAGCCCAGTTCCTAACAGACCACGGACCAGCACTGGTCTGTGGTCCAGGGGCTGGGGACTCCTGCATTACTGATTCTCAAATTAATTTATGTATCAATCTTGAGTGTGCCATGTGCTTCCTCATCTATTACTTAACTTGATTTTCTCAAAAATCTTAAAATGGCTTTCAGGCAATATGATCCCCATTTTATAGATGAGAGAACTAAAGTTTACAAAAGTTAAAATGTTTACTTTTTTAATGGTAAGAAGTTGTGTGGCTTATGGAACAGGTAAGCATACAAAATGTGAATTAAAATATGTTAAATCATCATCTTCCATATTCACATGTTCAGAATTAAATCTCATGCAGTAATGTTTCTGCATCTGAATCTGCTGTCTTTTCTTCAGAGATTTGTATTTTTTACCTACTGTGATGAGATCTGATCTCTTCTGTGCCCTATTCCTTTTGGGTTCTGGTAGATGTTCATATGTACGGAAGCCATGATATTTTTACATAATAATCATGGAGATGACATCCCATAATTTCTATATTCTATTTGATAGAAGGTAGTCAATAAATCCAACCCACACTAAAAGGGAGGATATTATTCAAGGGTGTGATTACCTGGAGGCAAGTGTCATTGAATACCATGCTAAAGACCATCTACTGCATGCCCAGTTTAAACAAGCAAAGGATTCCAGGTTCATTTCATCCCTTTAGGGAAGATATAGCACCTAATTGAGAAGAGGGTGGTACTGTGTGGAAGGTTAAAATTCTCTAGAAAAGGACCTGCCTCCTCTGACAATGTGACAAATGGCAATTCTGTAAATGCTTTTGTTTCAGAATATACCAGACCCAGCAAGACCTGGGGCTCTTTCTTTTAAGAAGCTATCACAACTTTTGTCATAAATCTTAATCAGGAGTGACCAGGCATTCAAGGTCTGTGAAACCCAAGCAGAAATTATCTACCAAACCTTTTAAATTATACTGCTAAAAGCTGGTCATGCATTCTATTTCCAAAAGAAATGCTCTACTTGTATAGAGCAAAAGAATTGAGGACTTCTTGGACTTTACAAAATGAATTCCATGAGAGCCATGACAGTAATGTCAACTGGTACAAAATGGGAACACCCAAAACCACAGAAACATCAAAATTTATTGCAGGAGCTGATAAGCCTCAGGATTCTACCCTTGTAAGGACTATACAACCTGAACACCTCAGAAAGAGGATCCTCAAGCCTGAGCTGAGAGCATCATGAAAGAGTATGCAGAGAACCGAAGACTCTGACCTTCTGCCCATCGTAGCTGCTGGCTTGGGACTGATGCAAAATCATTTGTGCCACCGGTCAACAGAGCTTGCTTTGTAGACTAAGCATTACCATTGGGGTGATCTAAAATCCATCATCGTCCCAGTGGCACTAAGGGGTCCCTGGTTCTTTTCACGGTAAAGAATTATACATCAGTGAGATTTAGAAAAAGTTAAGATTTATTGAAAGTACATCTCAGGAAGAAAATATGCTCTGCCAGGGAAGGCTGCAGCAGTGTGGAAGTGGGGAGCCATGATGCAAGGTTGTGAGAGTAGTGCTAGATGATTGGTATATGAGGTCATTTTGACATTTGATTATTATATAACCCTTTGCGTACTGCACATGCGGTTATCCAGAATTCTATCTGTTATAATTAGATTCATTAACTTCTGGGCATAGGCATGATATTATAATGATGGTATAATGAGGCTAGGTCATGGGGAAGTTAGTGTAGGACTGATTGTGCACATGCTTGTGGCCAGGCCAAACCGGCTACTATTTTATGGATTTTTACTCCTTTGTGCCTCAGGAGGTAGGGGTAATTTATAACCATAAAATGGGTGTTCTAGGGAGATCCTAAGGGAGATCTTTGGGAGGGGTCTTTATATCCCAGTCACTCAGGTCTACATAACTACTTAACAAAAACTTTCATTTCTTCTCTCTGCCACTTAAGACTCTGTACTTCCCCTCTCTGTGTGTTGTATTTTAACCTGTATGGATACCTGATTGGTTAATCTGAAAGGTTCCACTCAATAAACCTGGCATTGTGGAAAGACACAAATGTGTTCCCGAGTGTTACTGTGGTAGCCACTTTCCTTGCTCATGACATTATTCAAGAGGTTGTATACATTAAAGGTGGGGCAAAATTCCCAAGTGGGGGATTTTCCTGGGTCCACTACAAGTATTATTCTTAACTCAAGAAACCTGTACTTGTTGTAGGTTTTGAAGCAAGATTTCATGCCATAAAGAATTTGCAAATATCCCCATGTTACCAAGTACCACTGGGACAAATATCCCCAAGTTCCAGCTGAGAATCATCACCCAGAATTTCTGGTTCTGGAGAATATCTTCAGCTATTTAATCTTAGGTTTAGATTAATCAAGGCAAGTTTGTACACAGGAAGGAATAAAAGGGAGGCAAGAAAGAGAAAAAAAAAACTTTAAGAAGAAAGGAAAAAAAGCCAAAATCTTGAACAATACCACAAACATTATCTTTTTAAAACCAAAAGCATGTCATAAAACTCTTTTAAAATAAAACATAGCCATATCTACCAAAATGACACCTATGTATGAAAATGTCCTTTTCCATTTTTCCACATAGCAAAATTGTGCCTTAAAGGCCAAAGTCAAATACCATCTGCTCTAAAAAATCTTTAGCAGTACCATCCTCTGTCCCCAAATTTAGCAGTATCCAATATTTCATAATCTGTCAAAGTTAGTTACAAAGTTCCTCCATTGACACTCTATCTTCTCTTACATTCTATTTGTTTTTATCCTTAGTTCTCCTACTAGAATTTAATAATAATTTTTGAGATGAATAACATTTTATAACTTATGATATAATAGGTAATATGCTGAATATTCACAATATTTGGCTAATATTAATTTATTTAGTTCTTTGTTTTTTGAAGATGAAAGTTTAGAGAGGTTAAAAAACATATACAAGTCACAGAGCTAAGAGTTTGTAAGATTGAATTCAAGCTCAGCAAATCTGATTCAAATAGATAATGACTTAAGACTATATTAACATATCAGTAGTTACCAAAGACATGGAGCTACTCTGTCTCTTTTCTTCAGATGCTGAGTAGAATGAACTATTTCAAGAAGACCAAGATTTCAATCATGGGTGTATAAAAATGGGCCTAAATATAAATATTGCTCATTTCTTCAGCAAATAACCTTAAAACTCAGCAGTGATGTTTAGTTTGCAAGGGTAGGGCCTAGCTCCTATTAATCCAAGTGTCTCCAGCACTTAGCAGTATTCCTGACACATTGTAGAAGCTCAGTTTTTGTTGAATGCATTAATAAAAATAGTTTTGTATACATATAAATAAATATACTTAAAAATTAAGATGGTACTATATATATATATATATTGTTTTTAATTAACAATACATGAGTCTTTTTACCATGCCATCATATATAATTTTTGAGAACAATGTAAGATTTTACATAAAGATATACATAATTAATTTACTACATCTATTATATTGTGGTATCTTTAGATCGTACACATAATTTTTGTTAGTAAAATGTTATTAAAAAACAAAATTAAGCTGAGCAAATTTAAAGATTATATTGGCTTTATTCACTGATTCATGCATTAGAAGCATCACATCCAGTGAACAGAAAGGAGCTCTACAGAGCTGTGGGAAAAAAGATTTTATAGATGGAAAGGTGGCAAAAAGGCAATTATTAGCAAAGAATGCCTTGTTTCAGGAAAGGTCGCCCTCCTAAGGGTACTGCAATGGGCCTGCTTGCTGGATTACTTCACTAGTGCTGACAAAATAATTCCAGGTTGACTGGTTAAAGACTATATTCCAGGAAGAATCTAAAACTACAGTTAGATTGACTTAGCATAAGTGACTCCATTACAGGCCTATTGTCCCCTTTTTAACAACATCAAAATTGTATTTTCCATACATCCTTTTTTAATCTCTATTTTTAAATGAACTATTAGAAGTGAAAATACAGATGAAAGGATATGCACAATTTTACACTTATATTATTTATTTCCAATTTGCCTTTGAGAAAAACATGTGTGCCAATCTAAATTCTTTTTAATACCTAACCTTTTCTTTTGAGCTAACACTTAATGATTTGTTTTATAATACCAAGTGAACTGGACAGCTGTCAGTGATATTTATTATGGTAAGCAAAACAAGGAGGAGGAACAGTTTTGTGATAATTGTGCTGGGGGAAGTGTATAGTCTTGGGGACCATGGATTTATAAGTAGAAGAAGGTGATAAATTCAACTTGAACAATGGGATCATAATTGCTTCTGGGAATGCAAATGTAATTACTTAGTGGGCAATTGGTTCTGTCATTTGGAGAGTGAAGAATCAAATACAAATTTGGAAGTTAAGGATTTCTGAAACAAATTTTCATTCAATTAATTTATTTTGATTTTCAAATTTCTTAGTATAGAATTATAAAACACTCACAAATGGATATATGTGCTTATTCCTCACCTCCAAATAATTTCTTTTTCTTTTTATTTTATAATTAAAGTTCAAGGAAAATAATTATAATATATGGGTCTATGATAATATTAAATCATTTTTAGATTTATCTATTGTTTCTTATCTATAATTTATTAGTTTCTGTTTTTAATTTTCATCTATTATTTCCTTTCTCATATTTTCTTTATATATTTTATTTTTTTCTCCTGTCTTATTTTGGCTCCTTATTCTATTTATATTTATTACCTATTATATCTAAAAATGATGCCATCTTTGCTTGTGTGACCATTTGCTTAATAGCTGTGTGCCTGTTCATTCATTCATTATTTGCAGTTCTACAATAATTTGTTTTAGGCATACCTTATATATAGAATAAAGTTAGATTTTATTTGCTAACCCATTTTGACAGTGTCTTTGAGTGATTTTTCCTAAGTAGATGTATTCAGGCTTACTTTTGTTATCTTCTATTATGCTTACTGTTTTCTTCTCAACATATTTTAATTTGTGAACTGTCTTCTTCCATTAGAACTACACACTGTTGTGATGATGGACATGATAAAGCTCAAGAATTCAAAACCTTCTACTGATTGGTTTCTCCCTTTTAATTTGTAGTCACTATGCCTTTTATCACTTAGAAATGACAATCTGATTTTGTTTTCTCTACGATTCTCTTTCTTGCCTCTATATGTTGTCATTGTACATTTTACCTAGAAAAAAAAAATCCCTCTTACTCTGCTCTCTACTGACACTGGCTTGACTAATGTTTATTTTGTAAATGTTTCTTCAGTTCTATTTACTGCAATCTCAATTCCCTGACCATCCTTAAACAGGACTTTATGCTCTTTAACAGTGTTCCCTAGTATGCTGTGCTTATTTATACCCTGCTTTATAATTAACTGCTTATATCAATATTTCTTACTGATCTGTGATATTCTCAAGTGCATAGAATGAATATTATTTATGTTGATCTTTATAGCAACTGGACATTATTTGGCATTTAATAAAAACACAATAAATATATATACATTAGTATTGGTTGATTAAATAGATCAACGGACTATTTCATCAGTTTGATTATAGGTTATTTTTAAGACTGTCAAAGTAAAAAAAAAAAAAAAATTGCCAAAGTATTTTTCAAACAATTTTTTCCAGAAAAATAGCAAGAGTCCATATCAGGCAACTTGGATTTTCTCCCACTTCTATCTTCTAGGCTTTGATATTATAAACTCTGTCACTATGAGTATTTCTTAGATGTTCAAAATTAATTGTCTATAATTTCTGGCAATGTGTTCACTTATTATGACCGTGGTTTATTTTTCTCTTCTTGGCATTCTGTATTACATAATTACATATTTTTTTCAAGAATGTTACATATGGGTAAGCTATATTACATCTGATTATTCTTGAAAATGGCCTTTGCACATGAAATACAACTTGGCTACTTATAAAGTCTTTGAGTCAAATATTTTTTTTCTTCACAATTATGCAGTGGCTGCTTCATCATCTTCCAACTTCTGGTATTACAAAAAAATTTAATGTCACATTGATGTTTATCTTGAAGACAGTTTTATTTCTCCCTTTTTAATTTAAAAATATTTACAGAAAATTTATAGATATATTAAAGTAATAAGTAACTTTAAAGAGAGAAAACTCTTCTGTCTAAATATGCATATTTAAGTTCAAAACTTTATCATTATTTTAGCATTGTATTTCTTGTTTTGAGTTGTTTTGACTTCATCTTTAGGTGCATATTTATACTTTTTAGATGAGATTGACACTTTTTATTCTTCTCTTATAGCTAGCCAGATAAAAATTGGGGTTTATAATAGAATAAGAGATTAAAATAACAGATATTAGGGAGAAAACTAGCATTCCTTGTCATAGCTTCCAAATAAAGGGAAAAAAATAAATGTGTACTACAGAAAACTTTATCAAGCCAAATAGAAGTGGGAAAGGAGGAAACAAATAGGCAAATAAACAGGAGGTTTAAAAAGCATAAGTTAGTATATAAAAATAAGTCTCCAAACATCACTGGTATGTGTTGTTTGAATATTCTAAAAAGTTTGATGCCTTTATAAGATTAGACACCCAAGAGACTTACTCATGGTGTGCCTGTGAAAAATAAGATTTTCACTGTCTGACCCATGTGAAAGAGAAGGAAGGGTTGGGTTGAAAGAGAGACAGCCTGTAGTGTACTTCTGAGAAGGTCTTGTCCAGGCCCTTGGTGACACTTCAAGCAAGAGTTGTACATTGGAGGGTTCCTGTGTTGGATAGGGATGGCCCAGCCATAGTACATCATACAACATGTAGTCATTGGCTGGGAATGGGGGAAGAGTGACCTTGAAGTGAATCCCATAGTAGATCCTGATGTGTGTCACTACTTGGAAGTTAACAGTCAGCTATGTTTTCCACAGCAATTTCTCTTCTGCTAAGTCTATACAGTGACCACCATGACTGCTACACTCACAGACAACATAAACAGAATAAAATAATCTATTAAAAGATATAGTTATAAGTTTGGCTAAATAAATCTACTTATATATTTATATGTACATTAAAATAGGATGACCTAATAAATCACACTAAATTATTTATATAAAGAGGTTGAAATACACCAGGCAAACATTTGCAAGACAATTAGTAATAAAGAATATTATATATCATATAATGAGCATAATTGTGGGTAAAAAGGGTACATAGCAATAAAAGGAGATATTCTGAAAAGGCATTTATAAGTAAATATTTTACATATGTTTTGCAAAAAAAACTTCAAAATAGATGAAGTGTGAAATGACAATGACAAATGCAATTAAGAATATCATATAATGAGATATTATAATACATGTATATCAGAAATGGATATATCATATAGCAAACACTAGCAAAACTATAAAGTAATGCGTATGGAGGTATATGGCTATGTATGTATGTATGTATACATATATACATACATACATACCTCACCAACATATAGAGACTATACATGATGTTTAAGTATAAATGAATTCTTTAAAATCTAGGTTAAAACTCAATAAATTAAAAGTATATTTTAAATTATATTTAACATAAACATTAAAAGTACATTTTTATTATAATGAAAAAAATACCTTAAAATAACCTCAGAATTTGAAGAGATAACAAGAAATACAAAATATTTTGAAGTAAAATATAAGGAAAGGATTAACTATCAAAACTTGTTGAGTGCAGCTAAATTAGTAGAGATAAATGCATGACCTCAAAAGCCTGTGGATAACACATTAAAATAAAAAAAATACATAAAAATTGAAGCAAATTACACTTAGAGAAAATTGAATGATGTATATAAAGATGGGTAGAAATTAATGAAATGGAAAATAAGAAAAATATTTAAAGAGATTTACAGAGGACTTAAAGAGGATTTTTTCATTGGTTTTATAAGATTTTGACTTCACGAAGAGTTTTGTGAGATGATATAACTCTAAAGCATGAGTCATTTCTTTAAATTTTTGGGAAACAATTTTTTTTTATTTCACTCACTTGTAATGCAACTGAGTAGAACAATTGAGAATAATCATCTGGTTATCTATAAAATTATTTAGTTAGCACATGTTGCATTATGTCATCTTATATTATTTTTGCTAGTTTCTATTAGTGAGTATCTGCAAAATTTTCATTACTTGGTGGATATTTGTGTTTGTGTTTATTTTTTTCTGTTAAATATCCAAAATCACATATTCTCTGAATGCTCTGTTAAGTATTTAAGAAAACAGTCACTGGGCTTTTGATTTAGATTTATTCTATGGAAGATTTGTTAGGAACCAATTATGTTCATAAACAAACACAGACTGCAGATATATAGAAGCTAGCTTGCTTGGGTCTTTCGGGATAATCATTTCTTACTTTACTAAATTGTCCAATTTCCCCAAAGTAGTTTTATGATTTTATATTTCCCTTTAGAATGATTTAGTATGAAATTTCTTTGAACATTATTAAATTTCAAGTATGGATTGATATTTTACTAAATAGAAACCATAAAACAATCCTATGGCTTCTTTAAATAACTTATAACTCCACAATCTGCCTATAGAAGTCTAGATTTTGCTTTAATCTAGACCTGGACTTTGAACTTATTTCAGAGGTTCTAGTTTTATACTAGAGTAATCATAGAGACAAAAATAATAATATTTATTTAGGATTTTAATTCTTTATGTAAAGCAAAATCTTAGGTATTGAATGTATCATCTTAGGCTGTGTTACACCATCCTAAGAATCAGCTCCAAAATCTTAGTAGCTTACCACAAGAATGATTTATTTATCATTCATGCTATATGTTCTTTGTATTCCAGCAAAGATATTCTTTTCACTATGTTAGGCATCCAAGATAAAGGAGCAGCCATATTTCAAACAATGTCAGTTTTCTGTGCTGGAAAGAGAAATTTAAATCTCAGAGCTTAATAGACCTAGTCAAATGACGTATGTAATTATAAGAGAGCTAAGAAATAGTCCAATCTTATACCCAGAAGGGGAGAGAACCAGTAATATTTAGTGAACAACACTGATAACTACCAAATATATATTATGTCACTTAATTTTCATAGAACCCCATGGCACAGGTATTAATTTCATAGTTTTAAAGATGAATACACTAAGCAGAGAAAGGTTAAGTTACCTGCTTAATGTCACATGGGTAATAAGTGGCGGACCAAGGAAAAAACCCAGCCAGTCCCACTAAACTTCCTTAAGCATTACTCTATAATATCTGATAAAGGTGAAAGAAGGCTAGGGAAAAGGTGTCTGAAATTCTATTAGATTAAAAACAAAGTAGCGATTATGCTATTATTGCAGGCATGCTTCTTTTTATTCATTACTTCTCTAATCTATTTTTATAAGTATTCCAAGAAGTAATATCTAGAAACTTTTTTGACTTTAGCCTTATCAAAACAGCTTCCAAAATATTTAGTTTATGCCTGTGCTTTCTGATTTTTGTTAATGAGCCAAAAGTGAGTGTTAAGTGATGCTTATTTGGGAATCGTATTCTCGCAAATAATTATCATTCATATTCATATCTAATCATGAAGAGGAGCTTTTATTACTATGAAGTTGATGTCTTTAACTCAAATAAAAGAACTTCATAGGCACTAATCTTTATTTGATTTTCTTTCATTTTTGTCTTCGAATCAGATATTTAAAAAAAACTAGAGTGGCTTAAATCAGGAAAGAATACTTATTATGTTAACAAAAATATTTATAAAATATAAAAACAGAACGTAAAATAAATTAGAATAATAACGTGATCAAATATTTATGTGGAAAGCATAGAAATAACATAGACAAAGAAAAGCATAGACAGTAATATAGTTAATGTGACAAAAATTTAGAGTACAGAAATTTAAATGAAGCTCAGATGCAACCATCTAAGTAATAAAATCTCTTCAAGCTACTAAATTGCTGCTAAATTTGCCTAAACAAACTCTATCTGGTAGCTTCAGAAGCTTTAAAATGTTATTCTTCCTATGTATTTTTAAGAGTTTTATTTTTTCTATGTAAAATGTCATCAAAATTAAGACTCACGACATCCATATTTAACTTTCTAATTGGATCGATGCATTGGAGAATCTTTATGCCAAGCTTCTTGAACTGTTTAATAAATTTGTCATAAAGAAGATGATTTAAAACAGGCAACAGGGATTCAGCCAGAAACATGGCGGAATGAGAGACATCCCCATATCTCTCTCCTTGAAACAACAATAACTTGAACATCTAAAACTCAACAAAAAACACCCAAATGCACACCAGCACATCTGAGCGTGGAATCCGCACATAAGAGCTACCAGAGGTCAGAACCCCGGATGCAGGGCAAGTGGACTGAGAGAAATAAAGAAGCTGCCTCTCACAGCCACCTGAGCTCCCTGTAGGAGGAGGGGGAGGGGTGAAGGTGTGAGAATTTCCCTCAACAGCCCTGCCTGGGACTGCTGTGAGTCCCCGGCGCTGGATAGAGGGGCCCAGTCATCTAGGCAGAAGACAGAGAAGCGGGACAGGACTGCAGAGAAACAATAGTTGATTTTTACCAACCCCAGTTGCAAAACCGAGGCTGAACTGCAGCCCCAACTCCCAACCCAGAAGGCCCCTTCCCCCATACCCTTTGAGAATGATCACCACAGAGCCCCAGGGGAATTTGAGCAAATGCTGCTGAGATTGTTGCTGACACTAACAGGGACTGAAACTGAGGGTAGTGAATGTGATTAAATATCTACAAGAAAAATGCTTAAGAAGGTATTTTAAGGCACTATATAAAGCAGGGATCCAAGAGGCTTAGACGCCACCTACTGGAAACCAAAAGAAAAGCATCTTCTTTAAAACAGGCTAAAAAGAGACCTTTATATTATAAACCTTCTTTCTGGCAAAACAGCGGAATACATTTCCATTAATGCCCAGGTGGAGAAATAGTCTATTAAACATCATGAACAACCAAGGTGACAAAGCACCTCAGAAAGAAAGAGAAAAATCTCCAGAAAATAAGCTTACAGACATAGAAATATACAGTTTAAATGACAGAGAATTCAGGATGGTACTTCTGAAAAAACTCAATGCGTTCCAAAACAAGTCATATCAACAATTTCAGGAATTAAAAAACCAACTAGATGAGCAGAGCAAGGAAATTGAAACCCTCAAAAAGAACAGAATAGATCTTCTGGAGATAAAACACACACTGCAAGAGTTAAAAAATGAAATAGCAAGCTTGAGAAATAGAGTCGACCAAATGGAGGAAAAGATCAGTGATATCTAAACCAGAAATCTAGAAATAATTCAGAAGGAAGAAGAGAGAAACTGAAGAATGAAAAATAATAAAAAAGAAATTCAAGAATTAGCTGATAGCATCAGGAGAGGAAACATAAGAATAACGGGCATTATCAAAGGTGAGGAAAAGGAACAGGGACTAGACAGCATTTTCAGACAAATAGCGGACGAGAATTTTCTAAATCTAAGGAATGAGCTGGAGCTTGGAATTCAAGAAGTCAACAGAACACTCAAATATCTCAACCCTAAAAGGCCTTCACCAAGACACATTATATTAGAGTTATCAAAAATCATCGACAAAGATAGAATTCTCAAGGCAGCCTGGAAGAAAAAAACGGTAACATATAAAGGAAAACCCATTAGATTATTGTTGGTCTTTTCAGTGCAAACCTTACAAGCCAGAAAGGAATTGAATCAAATCTTTAAACTATTAAGTGAAAGGAACTACTAGCCTAGAATAATGTATCCAGCTAAGCTCTCCTTTGGATATGAAGGAGAAATTAAGACTTTTCCAGACATACAAGAACTGAGGGAATTCTCCACTCCGAGGCCTGCACTATAGGAAATACTGAAAGGGGTCAGTTCACCTAAAACAAAATGACAATAAAAAATACATAATTAGGAGTAAGGTGACTATTAGGCAAAAAGAAGCAGAGAAGTACAACCCTTACTAAGAACAGGGCATTTTTATCTTAAATAATAAGAGAATTGTTACAACAAGATAGCAATGAATGTTCAGCATACATAGGAATAAACTGAGATAATGATGACTGAAAATGGGGGGATCCAAGGATCCAAATTTGCAAAGGGGAATGGAGATAACGCACCCACAAAAGAAAATGGAAGACTGTATGTACATAACTATCTTTTTCATAATTGTAATGGTAACCACACACCAAAGATTCAGAACTGAAGTATATAACATAAAACAAGAAGAACCAGAGGCAAAAACCACAAAAGCCAACCAAAATAAAGAAAACAGAAACACAAGGACGAGGAAGCAATGGAAATACTGAGCTACCAGAAAGCAAAATATAAAATGGCTATAAGAAGACTTCATATTTCAAAATCACCCTAAATATAAATGGATTGAATTCACCAATAAAAAGGCACAGAGCTACAGAATGGATCAAAAAACAAAACTCAATCATATACTGCCTCCAGGAGACACATCTCAGTTCCAAAGACAAATATAGACTCAAAGTGAAAGGGTGGAAAACAATATTTCAAGCGAATGGCATTCAGAGGAAAGCAGGAGTAGCGGTACTAATATCGGACGAAATAGACTTCTAAATGAAAAAGGTAAAGGAAGATATCGAGGGGCACTTCATAATGATAAAGAGAATCATGCACCAAGAAGACATAACACTTCTTAATTTTTATGTTCCCAATCAAGGAGCCCCGAAATATGTAAAGCAATTACTAACAGAACTAAAGAGAGAAACAGATCAAAACACTATTGTAGTCAGGGACCAAATTACCCCAATTTCGGATATGAACATGTCATTCAAACAGAAAATCAATAAGGAAATAACAGCCTTAAATGACACATTAGCCTAACAGGACATAGTTGACATTTATAGAGCCTTCAATCCCAGGATAGCTGCTTATACATTCTTCTCTAGTGCACATGGGACATTCTCAGGAATCGACCACTTACTGGGACACAGAGATAGCCTGAATAAATATAAGAGGCTTGAAATCATACCAAACATATTCTCTGATCATAATGCTTTGAAACTAGAGATCAACTGCAAAAAAAAAAAAAAGCAGAAAGAATCACAAATACATGAAAATTAAACAACATACTACTGGATCAGAGAAGAAATAAAAAGAGAGATCAAGAGCACCTTCTAATTACAGAGTCATACTAAAACCAAGTATTACAAAAATAATTAAAAATGTTAATAATGTAGAAAGCTTAAGTTCTTCCTAAAGCTCCTTACGTAAGTTCTATCAACTGTTTGGAATGTATTTTTTGAACTTTTCTTCTTTCAAAATGCGCATAATTTGTGAGATGAGGAAAATGCAACTATATTTTTCTCCAATGCTCCTTGTAAAATTTATAACAATAATTATAAACATTAGGAATGTCACACAAAATAAATATTCTTTTCTATGGAGGCATATAAAAATGTTCTAAATTACCTAATTTCAGTAGGGGTGAGATCAAGACAAGTTTCTTGTAGAGATTATGTTAAAAATAAGACTTGAAGGATGAATAAGAGATAAAGAGGTGGTGTAAGTTTAGTATGACTGGGACAGCTAAAATGTGGGATGAGTCTGAGCTCTTGAGAGGACACACAACTCAAATTATGTAAGACTTTATAGCAATGCTAAGAATTTGTACCTTATACCATGAGTAATGGGAAGCTATTGATGGATTTTTAAAAGAGAGAACACTAGAATATGATTTATGTCTTCAAAATTTTACTTCGTCAATTATATAAAAAAATTGTAAATAGATCATAGGAATCCATTGTAGCGATCCAGATAATTCCAGTGGTCTGGACTAAAGATGGTGAATAGAAAGAATGAAGAGATGTTTGGAGAAAGAATAAGTAGGTCTTAATAATTGTTGATTATTAAGGATGAAAGAATGAGATGAGTCAAGGATGATTCCTGGGTTTCAGCATATACCAGAAATCAGACATAGGACAAACTGGGCAAAAGCATATTTGATAGAAGTCATGAATTCAGATTGAAATCTGTTGAGTTTTAGGTGCCTGGGTATAAAAATACACTTGTAATTATAAAATTAAATGATGTATATATAGTGCTCTGCATGATGCCTAGCAGTGTAAGAACTCAGTACATGACAGCTATTACTACCTATGTGGGTTAGATTAGCAGATTAGGGAGATAATTTAAGTTGGGGTAACAGATGGTTATTAAAGTCATGAGGAAATGATATTAGACAGAGAGGATATAGAATAAGAAAATAGCATCTAGGACTAAGCTTCAAGGTTTACAAAATATTTTCTCCAGAAGCTCAAGGTATACAAGAAATTTGCACTGGTTCTTGGCCCAGATGACAACTGGCTCCATCTGCTTAATCCATGTGCTATTGATAGTTGTACCAGGACCTACATTGTACAGTGACCAAGTATGAGACTCCACTGGGCATGTAACCACATCTAGGCCCTCATCCCATTTTTGTCAATTCAGTCCTAGAGAATAAGCTCCATTTGAGGGTAGGGTCCTATATAGAATATTCTAAATATAAATGGGATATTTTTTTCAGTTTCCAGCACTTTATTATTTTTTATATATAAAAGTAATATTTTATCTATCACAAAGTTATTTAGCTTTCATGAAATCCATGTGTGAAAAGAGAGTCTATAAATCCAAAGTTTTTAAAAACTATGCACAAAAACCACAGTGTTTTTGGGAAAAAGTTATACAAGTAGATTTTAAAATGTTACTTTTTTTTTTTACTAGCAATTACACATTAACATAAACACACTAATTAAAAATATGCCATAACCATAATTCGGAAAAATCATTTATCATTTTCTAAATGCATTTTCCACACATCTACCGTATAATATATCTGTTAATTTTGTGCAAGTATAATTAACAATGTTTAATTACTTTTAAGCAAACTAAGGGATTTTCTCACTCAAAATAAATTTTAAATGTCAAACCTATGCCTATACATTTAAAAAGTTTCAACGTTTTTAATATTTCATTGAAAACTATTACACACTTAAAAGTTTTTTATATTATAGGTGCATCACCCTCATTATCTAGTGTAGAATCTTTACTGGATGACGTTTTCTTCCTGTTTTTTTTTTTAAGTTATTCCTTTCAGTCTCAATTTTTTTTTTTATTTTCAACTATATATTCAAAACAGAACCAGTTTCTAAGTAAACATCTAGTTAAAAAGTTTCAATATAAAATAAAACTTGGCAACCTTATACAGTTTGTATAGTCTAAATGTGATTTATCAATATTCAGAATTAAATTTCTTTAATAGCAGAAAACTTTCGGTCTCGTCTTAATATTCAAAACCAGCAATTTCCCATGAGACTAGAAAGCTAGCAGAGAGGAGTAAACAGATTGAAGTACTGCCTGACTTCTTTTAAAATGATGTGCTCTTTTATCTTTGGAAGTAATCATCTTAAGTAAAAACAGTTTCTCAGTCTGTTCTCTGGATTAAACAGATTAAATACCACCATCTATATGCTCTGGTTCACATATTTCTTTTGTGAGCCATTTTTAGAGGATAGAGTAGCTTCATAACCTAAGCATTCACCAGGCAAAACTTCAGCTCCTCTGGTAGTTATCAGCCATATAAACATAGGTATAACAGAATTCTTTCATTTCCTAGCAGGCCACTGTGGTGGCATCTGATAATTACATACATGCGTCTGATATCCAGTGATGACCTAAACTGGTGAACTTGGATAAGGAGGATATGTGTGAACATACTGAATTATAGGATTCATCCTGCTTGGAGGCTGTGTATAAATTTTAGTGTTTGAATTACTCCAGACACTCTGAAACTGTGGTGGATGAGGAAGATTGAAAACCAAAGAAGGTGGCTGCACATATAAGCACATAAATTTTGTTTCCTGTGCAGATACCAGTTTCAACTTTTTACCATAAAAATTTATCCTTGATTCTACTATCTTCTGCACTTCTACATTATAAAAGAAAACAAATTCATAGCCTTTGAACATACCAGTTCAATCTATGATCATCTACATGTCTTTTACTGAATCATATCTAGCAAAGAAATTTCAGTTTCACCCATCCTAACATCAATTTCACCAACAAAAATAGTGTTTGGCATGATTTTGCCTTCAGGTAAAATATAGCCGTGATTGGTCATAGCTGATGAGAATTGGGTGCTGGCCTGTCTGGAGATAGTTGAGTTTGGAGTCTCAAAATTTGCAGTAGACTTAATTTCCAAATCACCGATTCAGTCCTCTGCTTCATCTAATCCACTGTCGATCCCTTCTAGTGTATTCTTCACATGAGTTATTGTATTATTCATTTCTGACCAGTTATTTTTTTATGTTTTCTATCTCCATTTTTATGTTTCCTATCTCTTTGTTAAAGTTCTCGCTGAGATCACTGAACATCCTTATAGCCAGTGTTTTAAACTCTGCATCTAGTAAATTGCTCGTCTCCATTTTGTTTAGTTCCTCATTTTTTTTTTTCCGGAGCTTTGTTTTGTTCTTTCATTTGGGACATATTTCTTTGCCTCCTCATTTTGGCTGCCTCTTTGTTTTTGTTTCTATGTATTAGGTGAGCTGCTATGTCTTCCGGTCTTGGTAGACTGACCTTATGTAGTAGGTGGCCTGTGGGGCCCAGTGGCACAGTCTCCCTGGTCACCTGAGCCGGGTGCTATAGGCATGTTCCTTGTGTGTATTGTGTGTGGCCTCCTGTAGTAATTGAGCTTTGATTGCTGTTGGCACATCAGTGGAAAGGATTGATCCTTAGGCTGATTGGTTGCAAAGACCTGCCATGAATACAGTGGAGGAGCTATTGTGCAGTGGCTGTCCTTATGGAGCAGGATTCACATTAGCAGGGCTCTGGTGCCTCTCGAGTCTGCCTTTTGGGTGTGTCTTTTGTAGAGGTGCTTGGGTGGTGCTCTGATGTGATCTGAAGCTGGCCACTGGGTTTGCTGATTCTGGGGCCTCTTGGGAAAGGCTCTGGTTCAGGCCAAGTTTAGTCGCTGCCTGTGCCCTCCCCTGGCCACTTGGTATGAGCTACAAAGTGATCTGAAAATGGTTACTATTTATGCTGGACTTGGAGGTTTCTGGAAGAGGCTAGGCAATGAACCAAGACTAGCTGCTGCTAGTGACAGGCTTGGGGCTGCTTAGCAAGAGGTACAGGGCATGCCAAGGCCAGATTATGTTTCTTTGGTGTTTGTAAACTTTAGAGAGAGTTTAGGAAAGTCAGAAGCATGAACCACTTTCTTAAAAAGCCACTGTAAGAGGCTTGGGGGCCCACAAGTTGGGTGGGGCATGGTCTCAAGGAATCACAGGGTGGGTGAACTGTGTGAACAAGGTTGATGGAAATTCAGATACAGTGGGTGGGAGGAGGGCTCAACAAAGGAACAATGGTTTCTGCCACCACTTCTGTCTGGGAGAAAACTGCCCCTCCAGCTCTCACCTTTAAGCCAGATAATTCAGTTCCTCCCTATATGTCCTTGCTGCTTTTTGAGCTGCTGCCCCAGTGCTGGAGCTAAGAGCAAGTGAGTCCATCAGTGAACAAGTTCATGTGTGGGCCCTTCAGGAGGAACATCTGGTACTACAGCCACCCTTTGTCTCACTCAGCCACAATCTCTGCTTGTTTTCACATCCAGATGTTATGGAGACTCCTCTCTCTGGAATTCGAACCCTGGGCTAGGGAGCCTGAAATGAAGCTGGGACTCCTGCCCCTCCACTTCTCTTGGGGGACCTCCACAGCCAATATGTCCCTCCTGATTCTTAACCACCACACATGGGTGTGGTACCAGTCCATTCTGTAGGTTTCCACCCCTCCTACCAGTCTCCACATGGCTTCTCTTGTATCTTCTTAGTTATAGGACTCTTTAGCTAGACTTTAGACACTTTAGGTGATTTTCCATAATGTTTCTTCTGTAGTTTGTAATTTTGATGTGGTCATGGGAGAAGGTGAGCAAAGCATTTATCTGGCCCACCATCTTGACACAGAGCTGAATGGGATATTTTGAGATTAAAGTACAATTCTTGGGTCATTGTTAGAAGACATAGTTGAATAAGGCATTTCATTTCTTCCCCTTTTTTCTTTCTTTAATTGCTTCTCTCTTTTCATTCCCTCCTTCCTTTACTACCTTCCGCCTAATAATTGCTAATTGTTTCTAGCAATAAATAATCTGATTCTTTGTGTTTTTCCTTTTTTCAAACTCTTCTATTTTCTAGAGGAATCTCTATTTGCCTTAAATGTATACATTTATACTCACTTCACATAAAATGTTTATTTATATTATAGCTATAGATTTCCTATATCTCTAATACTTGCATTTCCCCCCATTCGTAAGAGATAGAGTGACAAATCTGAATATAATGGGAAGAACACTAAAAAATTTATAATATTCATAAAAGCAATAGAAGAATATTAATTTACTCATAATGGATAAAATTATAATTTATTGAAGAGATTTTACCCAAAAAAATACAGATATAAATAATATTTTTTATTAAGACAGCAAGCTTTCTTTACCAAGAGCCTTTTTTAATGTACTATCCCATCTATAAAAAACACCTAGATATCCTTATTGATATAGGTCTAATTTCTGATGTAGCTAAGCTCTTTATTTCTTCCATCGTAAACCTTTTTATGCTTAATAAAAGCTCTTCTGAGAGGAAAAACAAGAGCAAAAACATTTGAATTATTAATTTAGATTTTTTAGTTGAAAGCTATTTTAGCTGTTTCTCATTTCCAATCACACTGACATTTTTAGCTTTTTTATACTAAAAAAAGCTAAAAGTAAATATCTACCATCTCAAATTCAATGAAGATTATAAGTAGAGTGCAATATAGGCTCTTTCTTTTATGTAAAGGAAAATACATTGTCCTCAAAGCTCCATTTAAATTCAAGTTATTGGAGGAAAAAAATGGCAGACTAATTGTAGTTAAACACTAACGTAATCAATTACATCCAAAATAACAAAAAAGAAAATATATAGGTAGAAAGTGGATGTGTAATACTGGCAAATAAAACTTTAAGTATCCCAAGCACTTCATGTTAGCTGTGATAAAAACAGATTTCAAATCACTGAATTCCAAGCTACTATTTGGAAATCTATTCTATGTCTTCAAGTTAATGAGGAAATATAGTCTTAAAGACATCATATATACTACTTATTTCTAGCAAGACCCTATATTTTCAGTTTTTTATCATGGTGATTTGAGATGGAGGAGAGAACAATTTGAATATATGTGTGACTCCTAAATCTTAATACCTAGAGTTGAGTCAGCCCTTAGTATCTAAACAGATTGACACTTCTCTAACAAATGAGAATCTATAGGGATTTCTCTTTCTACCTTTTATGTAATACCTTTAATTTTACCCTTTACACTTTCTCTTCTTTCAAGTAGGATGAAAAAAAAAGTGACTGGAACATTTTCCAAAAGCATTATTCTGTCTCTGAAGATTATTTTCTCCACATGCAGAGTTGCTTTCTAATTTCCTTCTAGAGTTAAGTGCTTGGATTATGTGACCAATAGACAGGAGGATATTATCTGTGGAAAATGTTGACTGTTCAACAATTTTAAAAAAAGAACAAGCAGAATAGCACAAATGAAAGATTAACACTAAACAAATCTAGAATGTTACTGCTTCAAATCAAATAAAAGCAACAACAGAATGACAAAGTTTTGATTTCTAAGTATACCATGAGAGTCTCCGTCTATGTGTATGCTAAAACTATTGTTAATAATGTTTATTTTTCATAATTCTTTTCAGTGTCAAAGCTGAAAAAATATCTTAAAATAATTTGGGTTGAAACAATTTAAAAGTCAAGATAATCATAGAACTATAGAATACTTCCCTTACAGCTTATCACTGCACTACTAGAGGCCTATTTATAGCAATTCCTTTTAACAAATTCATCAATTATCAAAAAAGGATTACAAGGTATAGTTAAGAAATGCACACACACAATTTGAAGAGACAGAGCAAGCATCAGAACTGAATCTGGCAGTAATGTTGGAATTATCAGACAAGTGATTTAAAACAACTATGGTTAATATACTAAAGACTCTAATGGATACAGTAGAGAACAGTCGTGAACAGTTGGACAATGGAACCAGAGAGATGGAAATCCTAAGAAAGAACCAAAAGGAAATTCTGTATATCAAATACACTGTAGCAAGAATGAAAAATGTTTTCGATGAGATTATCGGTAGAGAGTTGAAGAAAAGAAATCTCTAGGCTAGAGGATATATCAAGAGAACCTTCAAAAACTGTAAGACCAAAGAAAACAGACTGAAAAATAAAACCCAGAATATCCAAAGACTGTGTAATAACTACCAAAGTACATGTAGTAGAAATGCCAGAAGGAGAGGAAAGAAAGAAAGAAAGAAATAGAAGAAATATTTGAAACAATAATAACAGCATTTCTCCAAATTAATGTCAGACATCAAACCACAGATCCAGCAAGTATAGGGAATATCAAATTGGATAGATGACAAAACAAACAAACAAACAAAAACTAAACCTAGGCATATTCATTTCAAACAGAAAATCAAAGATAAAGAAAAAAATGCTGAAAGAAGCCAGAGGAAAAAAGCATCTACTTATAGAGGAACAAAAATAAGAATTATATCTGGCTTCTCCTCTGAGACCATAACAAACAAGAAGAGAGCATAGTGCAATATTTAAACTTTGACAGAAAAAAAAACCACTAAGCTTGATTTCTGTACCCTGCTAAATTATCTGTCAAAAGTGAAATAGATTTTCTCAATCGGAAATTGAGGAAATTTGTTACCAATAAATCTATCTTGCGAGAATTGTTAAAGGAGATTCTTTGAGAAAAAGGAAATAAAATACATCAGAAACCCAAATCTGTATAAAGCAAGGAAGAAACTTGAAGAGGGAATAAGGGAAAATAAAAATGTTTCTTTTTCTTATTCTTAATTGTTCTAACAGATAACAGGTTCTTCTAAATAATAACAACAATGTATTTAATTATATATGCATATGTATATCATGTATATATTTATATATGCTTATGTATACTTACATATAAGTTAAATGAATGCCACTATGATACAAAGGATAGAAAAGAAGAAAAACAATTATTTTATTCTAGGGTACTCACACTACTCTCGAAGTGGTATAGTGTTATTTAAAAGTGGATTTGGATTAGTTATAAATGTATATTGTAAACTTTAGAGCAACCACCAAAAATAAAAAGAAAGAAGTATAACTTATATAAAAGTGGAATCATATAAAATACTTAATTAAAACCACAAAAGGAATAAAAAATGGAAGATAAAAATAAAAATAAAGAACAAAGCAATAAGTAAACAATAACCAATAAGATAGATATTAGTCCAAATGTATCAATAATCTCTGAATATCAATGGTCAACTATATCAATTAAAAGATAAAGATAGAGTGGATCAAGAAACGAAGCCCAACTATATGTTGTCTATAAGAAACCTACTTTAAATATAAAGATACATATAGCTTAAAAGTAACTGGATAGAGAAAAATATACCATTCTAACTCTAATCAAAAGAAAGCAGGAGTAGCTATATCAATATCAGACAGGGTAAACCTCAAAGCAAGAAAAGTTATAAAGGTTAAATAAGGGCATTGCATAATAAAAAAGGAATAAATTCTCAAAGAAAACATAGTAATCCTTAATGTTTATGTACCTAACAACAGAATGTTCAACTACATGAGGCGAAAACTAATACAATTGCAAGGAAAATTAGGTGAAACTACTTTCATAGTTGGAGACTTCATTACCCACTATTAAAAAAAAACAAAAAGCAAAAAACAGATCCAGAGTCTATAATCAATAAAGACATAGTTGAACTCAATAAACCTTCAATTAACTGAATACATTTGTCAGCTATGGACTATTTCATCTAACAACAGCAGAATATGTGTTTTTCTTAAACTCACATGGTACATTCATCAAGATAAACCACACTATGGGCCATAAAACACACATTCACAAATTTAAAATAACAGAAATCATGCAATGTATGCTCTAATACCACAATGAAATTAAAGTAAAACTCAATAACAGAACAATATTGGAAAATCCCTAAATATATGGAGATTAAACAACACACTTCTAAATAACATGAACATAACATAAAGAAGCATGATTTAGCACATTATATAGACTTGGACTTGGGTGTCAAGTTAGCATTATATTGTAGAGAACAAATTGTTATCTTTCAGTGATGGAAAAATGATCATTGTTAGCTATTGCTAATCTTAGCCAGGGTATAAGAATATGCCATACTTCCTTAAAAAAATAAATAAAAAATAATTAATCAATTAATTTTTTATGCTGGCATTGGTTAATGAAACCCAAAAAGTTTTAGCTGTACATTTTAACAGTAAGGTATGCCATACTTTCTTGATCCAACATTTCAGAATTTTGCTCTTATTCAGCTAGATTGCAAATGTATGATGTAATACATTGATTAATTTTTCAGCTCTGCCGCCTATGCCACACTTAAAATTTAGAGGCAATATATTTATTTTTATTTTGGCTACAGCCTGAATGTGACACAATAAACCAAGTTAACATCAATTTATTTAATGTTTGAATCTCTCTCTTGTAATGTTTGATGAGGGACCAATATCACCTCTTTTTAACCACTTCCAGTGACAATGTTATTCATAAAGTAATTCCTTCTTTTTTTTTAAGTAGCTTTAATGAATAGTAGTTATTTTCATATTTATGTCATAAAAATAATCTGCAACTTGGAAATAGGCCAAAAAAACAAAAAAAAACAAAACCTGTTCTTTCAGTTCAGTGCTGGGTGCAACTTCCTATTGTCTAGAATTTTTCAAAAACTCTATAGGGGCATAGGTTAATTGTTAAATTTTTGTCTGGTGGAAATGCAAATAACAGATACCTCCAAAGGTTAAACTTCATGGTTCTATTAGACATTAATTATTTTTTTTGTAACACATAAATTTTACTTTAACTTGCTTCTAAATAGCTAATTTGCAAATGTTCTTTGGACAAGATTTTACCTCTTATTGTTTCCTTTAATTAATGCATTGAATAACATCTTTGACACATTTTATATTTACAGTTGACCCGTGAACAACATGGGATTGAACTGCATGGATCTATTTATATATGGACTTTTTCAAAACTATTTGCACTGTTTTCAATCTGTGGTTGAAAATCTGTGGATACAAAGGAATGACTATATTTATCAATCTGTGCCATTTTATATAAGGGGACTTGAGTATCTGAGAATTTTGATATTTTCAGAGGAGTCCTGGAATCAAACTACCACAGATACTGAGAGACAACTTAAGTTTTTGGAGAGTCAAAAGTTATATGTGAATTTTCAACTATACAGGGGGTCGGAGCCCTGAACCCTTGCGATGTTTAGGGATCAACTGTACATGAAAGACATGATTTTAACTCTTGGAAAATTACACTCTAACATCCATTATGGTCCTGATTAACAAAGATTTATTCTAAATAAATGGTCCCCAATTTTATCATTTATTAGAATCACCTGAAGGGCTGGTTAAAACACACAGTTAGGGTAAGGTCCAAGAATTTGCATTTTTAACTAGTTCCCAAGTGATAATAATGTTGCTGATACTGGGACAGATTTTGAGAATTACTGTTCTAATTTATTATTTATTGTTTGGCTCTCTAACATTCTTTTCAAAATGCTAAACATTATCCACAATAATACTTTTTGCATAAGATTTGAGAAGTTATAAAACAATATACAGGAACGTTATAGGATCTTGTGAGTTATACAATTTTCCAATCACTACCGCATAGCAGATTAGAATCAAATCCCCCCAAGAATTAAAAATATGCAAATTAGCAAGACTGGTGTTTTGACATCTTATTTTTTTCTTCAAAATTCTGAAGGCCTTTGTATTTATATGATGAAGGGAATTCTTTATCTACTAAAAAGCAAGGATATTAGATATTATCAATTTTATATTGTTTTAGAACCAATATACTCCAATTTTGAAAATAGAGAGATGTAAAATTTTTTTCTCCATGGTGGGCTCTACTCTACTGATAGAGGAATTTAAAAAATCATCCAGAAGGGGCATTCATTTCCAATAAATTCTCCATTACCGATCACTTCTTAACATTTCCCAGATTTTATTGAGCTAAGAATCACTGAGAGGTACTTGTTAAAAGTAGATATATTCCTTGGCATCCCACCAGATTCTCTAGATCAGAATCTCCAAGAGGAGTTGAAGATGATCAGATGCTTCATAAAGTTTCAGTGATTCTAATTGTCAGGGAAACTTGAAAGATACGGAGGTACAGAGAGGGTGATCCAGGGTCCACATATTACTAATCACTTCTTTGATGCAGTCCAGTAGTTCCCAAATTTGGTTTTATTGTTGATCTCTAAAAGATACTGATTCCTCTCATTCTTAGGTATTTTGATTTAATTGGTATAGAGTGCCACTGGGGCACCAGGATATTTTAAAGCTGCATATTACAGTAAAGTTTAAAACCACTGACCCAGTCAGTAAGATTTGTTCCAATACATCTATGGGAGTTTAAGAAATTTCTCTGGCTTCAGTATCTCTAAGGTTTATTTTATATCACCTTGAAAGAAGAGGAAAGATTTAAAACCTTGTATGTATTCATTTCTTTGGAGCAAAAGAAGATGGTAGATTTGAATATTTACACTGACCTTTAGGTTGGTTAGTTTTCTGTGTTTTTTACATTATGAGAACTAAGGAATATTCAATCCACTGCTAATTAGTGGAATCTTTCACAAAAGAAATAGTGAATTGGCAGTGAGAAAACACTACATGAAGGTCATTCTCTTCTCTGGCCCTCTATACCCTAATCTTTAAGATTGGAACACTACTTGTCAAGACCTTCATAAAATTACGGTGAGTCTGTGAATGTGAAGCATTTTGTGAAGTAAACAGTACTAATAATATGAAGTATTATTCTCTTCTTGTGGCAATGATATTACTAAAATAATCAAAAGTGACAAATTATAAACACAGAGATGGATGAATGGTTTTTAGAATAAAGTATTCTTAACAAATTTAGTCTCTAAAGTATTTTTAATATTTGTGATCAATATTTATTGTGTGATTATATTTATTATTATTTAAAATATTTGATATGAGAAAAAGTAAAATATCTTTCAAAAATTCCTAACATCCATGTTCTATTTTATTGTTCTTTTGACAAGTACTTATAATTTTTCTTTATTGTATTTCAGCAAGTTACTTGAAAAATATTTACCCCTATGGTTTTAGTTTGTTTTCACTAAATGATATTAACAAATGTAGAGTCATTTAGTTTTTTCCACTTTTGTATGTTATACAAGAAACAGATTGGAAATAATACCATATTACTTATGTATCTTAGACAGTAGTTACTTGGATTTTATAAAGGATTTTTGTTATTCACTTGTATTCAGAGAGTGCCTATTTTCCTAGCTTAGATTTCAGAGTTAGTTAAAAGGTTTTTCATATCTATAGAAAAAGAAGGTGAGTAATATTTTGAAGCGACACTTGTACAACTTGTTTGTGATGTTACCACCCTAACTTTTTAAAAATATTACTACATACAAATAATACCACTTTCCCCCAATGTAAGACAAAACAAAAGTTGAAACAGACAGAAAGACGAACCTATGTAATTCCATTTCCCTTCAGTGAAAAACAGCAAAAATGGTCTTAAATAAATATTCTAAGTGATAGTATTTCAATCATTTTAATAATACCCTATCAAGTACTATTGTTTGGAGTACAATAACCTACCCTTTAAAGTCACAGAAGTGAGAAAAATTTTTTTTTGTTTTTTTAATTCTTCAGCTTTCTTGTTCTGGGCCAGGATTCTATTAACAAGAGTTTCAAGTCCCATTTGGTTAGCATTATTTAATTAACTTCTAAATATCTCAGGAATCCAAAGATCCTTACTTATTAATAGTTTGAGTGTATATATTAACTGGCAGCAAAGTAGCCTCAAAAAATTCTATCCTGTGTGCACTCTGGGTTTGTCTATGTAGCTGAAGCTCACAAGCCTGAGAATAAACTCTACAATTAAATGCACTACATAGAAGAAACAGGCAAGTGAATTTCTTTCTACATCTGGAAATATGCAACAGACTTTCTCCACAGATTCAATCTAACCCAATATTCATGGATATTTTATTAACAATAAGCACATGGTCTAAGCACTCAGTATGTTTTGAACGTTAAACTGACAATTGTGTGCTGAGTACCTGTGTTGAAAGCACTATGCCACATGCTGAATCAGCCTAGTGAGAAAGAGAAATGTGACCTATACCTTCAGAGAATTTGCTGTCAGGTGAGAGGAGACAAATATTCTATAGCAATACCAGGAAACTATATGCCCCAAGAGACTGGGGACTGTATCTATCTCTCACTGCTAAATTCTTGAAATATACCTAAGTGAAATCTAGCAATACACTTACTCACTCTAAATGGAATGAATGCATACATTTACGACAGTTTCTCTTCTCTTTATTTTTAATATTCTTATTCATCTGAAGCTCACTTGGGCCATGTCAGAAATATCTTTATTTCATCTTTCCGGCAGACTATGGAAATTATGAAGCCCGTTAGGCATATGAATTATTTCCCAGGCTGTGGTTCAACTCAATATAGTACTCTGTGTCAGTACTGTGGCTCAAAGCCAACTAATATTACTGTGTTATTTGCCATTTTCCTATAGGCACTATTGAGGAGATATAGATGTTATCTGAATCAAGATTAATCTATTCACAAGAATATTAATTTAATATTCCTATTGAATATCTTCAACTCATCTATATTTTATTTAAGTATAGTAAATGCCCTTATACAGAAATTATAGGAAAAAAAAAACACATAGTAGGGGCTCCTAACCCTGGACAATGTTCATAGAAAGGATTTCTGGAGGAAGCGACATCTGAGAATGAATTGTTGTCAAGGATATTTCCTAAAATGTGAAAATGGATTTTTCCTTTAGTGTGTCAGAATTAATTGTGTCTTGGGAGATATGAAATATTTTAAATATCATAAAATATCTCTAAGTTTCTAAGTTCGAGTATTTCTTTTTCTTTTGTAACAAATTTTCTATCTTTTTTATAATCAAAATAATATAACAACCAAGATAAAAATGAAATCACAGTAATTTGACTAAGAAGTATTAGTACAAAATTGTTGACTTGTTTGTAAATAAATACTTATATGTACATATATGTATAATGTACCTATATATAATAATATTTGAACAATACAATTCAATTAATTTAGTAAAAATCATTATTAATATTGGTAGATATGCAGAGGAATATCAAATTATTCTGCTTTATCTAGTACTATATTATACAGAAATTTACTCATTTCAGAGTGAAAAATATATCAAATTAGTTAAGATTTTATTATAAATCTTAGTTTGCATATCTGATAAGATTATGAAGAATCATTGATTTGAGAGCACATAAATCTAGATAAATTGAATAATTCAAGCCTCTGAAAAGTAATAAATGCAGTTCTAAAAGCTATTCAAATTATCTAGAATTATGAACTTGTGCAGGCATCATAGAAAAGACAGTTTGCTCCTCCTTTGGCCTCAGGACAGGCAATGGACAGGCATGAATGACTTCTGGAGGATTTCAAGGAGACCAGTAATGTGGATCATTGTGAGTTGGTTGGACATGTCAAAAATGTCATAAAGCAAATATATGTATGCACAAAGTCTAACAAAAAAGCGAAAGCACTTTGAGGATTGAAGAAGATGAATAACAATTTTGATGCTTTTTTTAGAAAACACAGTCCAGATAGAAGTCTATTTAGCAAAGATTAAAAATATATAGTTGACTACTTCCATTGTTTGAAGTCACTAGATATCTGACCAAATAGTTGATTCAGACAATTATGGCTCTTGTGGTTTTGACTAGCCCTCTCTTTGCCTCAGTTACTAAAGAATATGTATGAAATACTAATGAATGCATAGAAGAAAATATTTTCTAATTTCTATTAGTTTGTTAGAGAGATTTTTTAAAAAGCATTGATGAGAAAGGGATATTTTAGTTGCAAATGAGAAATATTTGACCAGATGAAATGTTTGGCAGGAGTTAGAATAGGAGATTCAGGGTAAAAAAAATCACATGACAGTCCTGACATAAAGGAGAGAATGGTTCACTGTAGTAGAGAAAGTCCAGAAGAGTTGAAATGAAGAAGCTAAGGGGAAATGATACAAGATAAGGCTGACATAGCAGAAGCCGGGTAGCATAATATTTCTCAAATCTCCTGATATGAAGGAGCATCCTCCTCCCTCTACACACACACACACACACACACACACACACACACTTTTTCAGGAATCAATTCAATTTTAATATGATAACAATAAATAAATAAACATTAAAATAAAAGCTCAAGTTATTACTATTTTTTAAATTTATAGATTCAACAGATATGAAAATACTATCAAATCGATATTAAAGTCTTTAGAGAGAGGGAGAAAGCACTGAATCCTAAACACTAGATAAGGGTAAAGGTCAAATATATGGTGACAGAGAGAGATTTGACTTTGGGTGGCTAACACAAATGTAATATACAGATGATATATTATTAAACTGTACACTTAAAACCTATTTAATTTTATTAATTGATGTCATCCCAATATATTTAATAAAAAGTAAAAGAATAAAGTCTCTAGATCTTTCCTCTCAATTTTGATATTGATCGTATCACAGTTTATGAATTGGCATGAGTCTGTGAACCACACTTTAAGTATCAGAGATTAGCAAACATTTTCTATGAAAAGCCATAGCTCTATAAGGCTCTTTTACAACTACCTAAATACCATGTTAATGTGAAAGCAGCCTTAGATAATATGTTAATGAATAGATGTAGCTGCATATCAATAAAACTTTATTTACAAAATTAGCCTGGCTGGATTTAGCTGTAGTTTTCCAATACTTGTTATTGTTTTAGAAAATGAAGAGGCTTTGGATTCTATCCTAAAGCCAATATGAGGAGAATGAAGGATACTAAAAAGAAGATAACTAAAATTTGATAGGACCTTTACCTTGTTCACTCTGAATAATGAAATGAAAAAAGAAAAACTTTCTAGAAGACAGATATTACAAAACATATGGACTCAGGTGATAGCATTTGCTACAAGAGAGTTATCTAAATCCAAGAGATGTCTAAGAAGTATAAATTAATATAAGGTGATCAAATGTCTCAGTTTTCCTGGAACTAAGGTATTTCTCAGGACACAAGACTTTTACTGCCAATATGTGGCCTAATAAATTACTCCAATATTTCTGTCTTTAAAAAACTTGATGGACCATAGTAATGGATACATTTGACCAAACTTAAAAATGTACAACACTATGAGTGAATCCTAATACTAACTATGTATTTTGGGTTCAATCAATTATAACAAATGTACCAATCTGGTGGCTGATAGGAGAGGCTATGCATGTGTTGGGGGCAAAAGGTGTATGGTAAACCCCTGTACCTTCCCATCAATATTGCTGTGAATCTAAAACTGCTCTAATAAAATAAATTCTTAATTTAAAATCTTGGTAAAAAGTATTGCCATTAACTAAAATAAAAAATAAAATAAGAGGTGAAGGGGACATATTATGTTTTAGTTTCAGTTTGGAATTCACAAATTAACAACTAGCTAAGAAATAAACCTGGGACTGAGCAGTAGACAGTTGATATACGGTTCTGGATTTCATAAAAGAATATTAAACTAGAGATGCATGCTGGGACATTAACAGACTGTCAATGCCCACCTACCAAAGGCCACAGAAACACACTTGTCATCAAATACAGTTGGGTTCCCTGACTTTTTACAGTGAAAAAAAAATCATGCACCATGGGGAACTCTGAAATATGTCAGTTGGAGGGGATTAGGAAGGGCATGAGTTAGCAGTTGAAAATTAATATTATTAAAAATTTAAAGCTTTATTCTGTTTTATATTTTTAAAGTTTTTGTGTGGAGTGCTTTTGAACAGGGTACAAAGCAATGTGTTCTAGGTTGAGCACTTTTAGAAAGCAAGGGAATTCTATGATCGAGTACTCTAGTAATTCTTATCTAGGAGATGGTGGGAATGCAGTAGGCCTAGAGCTAATTGATAAAGAAGCAGCAGTCTTCATATTAGCACAGAGGAGGGTATTTGGTCCTTTTTAGTGGTTACACAATGTTCTAGCTTTTGTTGGCACTCAAATTTGGTTACAAAATGATCTTACTTTTGTTTCATTGCATCGGTCACCCAGTGACTTTGTTTTATGTTGCTATTCTATAAAATTGGTTATATTCAGTAGGGAACACTGTGACCTAGTTTTTATGGCCAAGAGAAATAAGTCAGGACTTACTATTTTCTTTCTCAAAACTAAAACTGCTATTTCAAACCATGAACATCTCAGAGATTTCTTAAGTACAGTGAACAGATTATAATACAATGAAGACCCTGAATTCTATCATCAGTGCTTTGAAATCTCTATCTCTCCTCCTTTTTCATTTACTATCATTCCCAACTGTTTCATTTACTATCATTCCCAATTATCTTTAGGTCTTAGAGTAATCAAGAATAGACCAATCAAGTTTTGCCTCTAGTAAACTGAGAAATTTGGTTACTGTGAAGCTAGGGAACTCCACAGGAGATAGTAATGTGACATCTCAAACTCTTTTCAAAAGCAGTTATGTTGTTTAAAAAATCTAAAGACCACAGAATACACTTCTCTCAGAAGAAGAGGTTTTTCATTATTATTTCTAGCAACATTAAAAGGAAAACATTTGAAATAATGATTATGAGCAGTGCAGGACAAAGCTGACTAGAGGGTCACAGTAGAACTTTAAAATATTGTTAAGTGTCCAAATAAAATTGATCATCATGCATTTGGTGTCACTCAATTTAGAGCCTTTTCCATGGTTTGACAATTCCCTGTAGGCTCAGAAGTGTAGGATCTTAGAATTTAGCACTTTTGGTCCTCATTTCCTATCTAATTCTGCCTTCTAATAATGATCTTCTGTTTCCAGATTTAATTTCAGATATCCCTACAGGCAAGCAGTACAATATTGTTGTTAAAAGTAGGGATTCAGAAAACATTTCCTCAGGATCCAATCTTGTGTCTACATCATTTTGATATATGACCTCAGGCAAATTATTAGTTTGTGCCTCAGTTTCTTCAATAATGGGAAGATAATAGCCTCATAGAATTATTGAGAAGTAAAAAGTTCTTACATGAAAACTTTCTTAGTATGTAGTAAATGCTTTTAATCATTTCTATTGCTATTGTTTTTGTTGTTGCTCATTATTATCATTATTATTAAGAATTAATCTTACCCAAAGAGAGATATGGCCTTTTTCCCAGCTCCTAATAGGTAACCTCTAAATCCTTAGTATTTTCTGAGTTATAGGAGTATCTTTGTTATTCATAGCGGTCCATCAAAGCACATCTGATAATTTATGCTAATTGCATAACTAAAGATGGGGCCAGCCATATGTGATAATCTCAAGGTGAGGGCTGGCAGAAAGACCAGTCATATGATTATAGAGTTGGGATGTTAAGGCATATGATACCAACCTGACCACTGGGAAGGGAAGAGAGCTGGAGATTGTTTAACCACATGGACCATAATTTAATTAATCATGCCAATGTAATGAAACCTCAACAAAATTTCTGGACACGGAAATTTGGGTGAGCTTCCTGAGTTGGTGATACTTGATTTGTGTGTTGTACACAGCAACGACAGGATGGTAACACATCTCTAAGGACATAGAAGCTTTGTGTTTGGGACCTCCCAGACCCAGATTCCACCCTATGCATCTTTTCCTTTGGCTGGTTTTGATTCGTATCGTTTGCCTGTAATAAAACTGGAATTGTAAGTGAAGCGCTTTCCAAAGTTTTATGAGTTGTTATAGAGAATTATGAAAACAGAAGGTGGTCCTAGGAACTCCCAACTTGGTAGTCAGCTAATCTAACTAAGGTTGTAGGGATCCCTGAACTTGTGGCAGATGTCTGAAGGTTTGGGTGAACTTGGCTGTGTGGAAAGTTATGCCCTGAACCTTGAATTTGGCTAATTCTTTGTAAAAATAAACAAGTTAATAAATGCAGATTCTTTTTCCTTTACTATGTAGTAAGTATTGCTTAACCATTAGCTATTACCATTATTTTTTGTTGCTGTTTGTATTATTATTTTCAGATTCATGTCCTCTTTTGCCTAGCAAAGAAGCGATTTACTCTTGAATTTCCTCATGAGTTAAAATCACTGCTTTCCTTCGCATTTTCTGTGATGCCTTGGCTTCCTGAGTTAGGCGTTTTTGATGTGACGTTTCAGGCTTTACCTATTCCCACTGTTATTCTTGCATCCTACAGTATCTCCACATAGCATTTAGTTATCCTTTAAAAATATAGGCCAAATAATAATTATATTCTAAGCAAAATTTTTTAACAATTTCTCACAAAACTCAGTACTATATTCACACTTTTCACAAAGGCTTGCAAGATTCTTGGTAATATGGCTCTCGCTTCCTGTCAGTGTTCATCATATATCATTTTCCACTTTCATATTTTACTCTAACAAGCTGATTTCTTACTCTTCCTCAAACATTTCTGCTGATTCCTGCCTCAGTGCCTGTATACTTATAACACCTTCTACCTGGAATACTGTTTTCCCAGAACATTTCTATGATCCTCTTTCTTTATGTAATTTCAATTTCTTTTTTTAATGGATTTTAAATATTTTTATTATTCTTTTAGAATTTACAGTTAATATATTTATATTAGTTCTAGATGTACAGCATAGTGGTTAGACATTTATATAATTTACAAAGAGATCCCCTGATTAGTTTAATATCCACCTGGCACTATACATAATTATTACAATATTATCGATTATATTCCCTATGCTGTACTTCACATCTTCATGACTATTTGTAACTACCAATTGGTACTACTTAAGCCCTTCACCTTTTTCACCCAGCTCCCTAAACCCCCTTCCATCTAGCAATCACCAGTTTGTTCTCTGTTTTTGCTTTGTTTGTTCATTTATTTTGTTCTTTAGATTCCACATATAAGTTAAATCATATGGCATTTGTCTTTCTCTGTCTGACTTACTCCACTCAGCACAATACTCTCTAGGTCCATCCATGTTGTTGCAGATGACAAAATTTCATCCTTTTAAAAAAAAATTAATGACTGAGTAATATTCCATTATATATATGTACCACCTCTTTATCTCAGTGCACAAAATAGCTTTTTATAAGCAAGAAGAGTATGAAGATATAAAGAATAAATATAGTGATGAAACAAAAGGTCAGTGAGGAAAGAAAGATGATGTAATGTAGGCAAACCAAGCTTTTTCACAGTAAAAATTATTTAGTGATTCAGCAAATGAAAAAGCAATGAAATAATGTCTTGTTAGTTTAGCCAGATTATTTGTTATTGACGTTGCAAAGGTCTTGCTTCACTCATTAGTATAAATATTTCACAAAGTCAGAATTTTTTACCTTTGATTTTATTGAGGGAGGGTGTAAAACTTATTTAAGACAAAAAAAATATTTCAAAATAGAAATTATTTTTTAAAATCAAAGAGGTTAGCAAAAGCAGGCAGAATGGGTAGGAAAATGAGATGGCAGAAAAGTCTCAAAATCAATAAGAAAAAAAGGCATTTATTTATTTTTACCTTTAAAATAACATTTGGCATAAATTCAACTTGAATAAAGACAAAAAGTTGGTTTTAAAATCAATTCTCAATCACTGATCCACTCATCAAACATTTATTCAACATCGAGTACTGGCATACTGCAAAGCTCTGAGGCTGAAAAATAAATGAGTCTCTTTCTACCTTCTAATAGCTACAATTAAGGGAGAAGACAAAAAGCCCATCAGTGAATTAAGAGACACACTTAAAATGCTGTGGCAGAGGAAAGTGTTGAATGAAATGGATGTCTAAATGAAACTAGCTGGATAATGGCTATCCTGGAGAAGAGAGCTACAGCATCTTGTGAATTTTTCTCTTCATGATCTTTCTCTTTCTCTTTCTCTATCACTATATTTCATTCATTTTTGATAATAAAGAGTTAAGAAAATGGAAGGAGTGCTAAAAGAAATCAAAGTAGAATTAGAACTTATTTATTAGAATTTAGAATATATAATAGAAGTGATATTAAAATTAGAATGTATAATAAAATTTGTATTTCAGCCAGATTAGAAATCATGTATTATTATGTGAATGATATTTAACGACTGCTAGACATTTGGGGAAATCTTTAGTTATATTTCTAAAACATGTCATGTACCAAAATATATTACATAAATTAAAATGTCAAACCCTTAGTAAAACAGCAGGTATGGGGTGAGCGATGGAGGTGAAAGAGCTAAGTTTCTTTTCTGATTTATGGTTCCAAGAAAAATACAAGTTTAGACCTCATTCTATTTTTCTTTTTCCTGTACTTCTTTAGCTTAAGAGATCAAATAAGCTAACGTTACTTCCATATGGTATTTATAATTGTGAAAAATTCAGAAATTATATTTTTGTATATGTTTTGTGGTTTTGTAGTATGTTAGTTTATCTCAGCTTGTAGATAAGTTCCAATACCTTTAGGTAACTTAAAATACTGATATTAAATTGAGTAAACGAATCAATCATCATTGGATTCCTAGTTAATTTCTAAAATGCAACACTGGAATATTTATTACTAAGCATAATTTTAAGTCTACATACTTTTGTTCCTTTTTTTTATGTTATACAGAGAGAATTTTGGGGGATTGTGTTTATAAATGTTTATTTTTGCCATTTTAAGAACGTGTTAAAAGGATGTGAACAGCTATAAAAGATTGTATTGAGTGTGCTTGTGAGCTCTGCTTGTCTGCGAAATCGTTTGGGCATGACAGACAGTTCTCAATTTTCCACTCCCTATATTTCTCAATAAAATAGAAATAAGTTCTTTTGATTGAATTTATAATTAATGTAAAAGATAGAGACTATCCTAGTAGCAATAGTAACAGAGAAACAAAACTGTACGCATTTTGTCTTAAGGCAGAGGTTTTAATACTTTATGTTATCCAGAACACCTTATACTCCAAAATGGTGAGGATCTCAAGGGTTGTTGTTTTTTAAAATGAGGATTATAACTATTGATATATATTGTATTAAAAATTAAAACTGATAAACTTTAATATTTTTATTGATATATTAGAAAGTAGTAACATTAAATCATTGTATTTATATTATATATACACGTATATATAACATAAACATTATTATCAAAATAGTTTTAACATTAACCAACTGAGCAAGTATCACTGTCCTACATTGTCAATTTGTACTAGAATATGGAAGAGCACAATTAAGAACAAAATTTGTAAATGAAATTTTATTTGTCTCTATCCATATGCCTGAGTCTGAAAAGAAGCCATGAAATGTGTTAAAATTTTCTCAAAAGTTGATCAAATTTGAGGTTCTTGTTTCCTTAGTTTACCCATTAATGCTTTCACCTACAATATAAAAGGTTATTCTTTACCTTCTGGGTCTTATACATTTATTCAAGAGTCATAATTAAATAATTTTGTCTTTTAAAAATTATCACTTTAAAGCACTTAAAAATAATACTGTAAAAAACATTTAGTGATGTAAAAGTGTATTTATGATATAATAAATTTAAAAAGTAAGTTACAAATAGTATTAGAATTCCACTTTTAAGCTTTACCTGCAAAATGAACACATGCACATTTGGCCATTCTCACCAAAGGAAATCTCTAACCTGCTATATTTTCTCCACGGGCCATTTCCACTGTGTCATGCTTTTTCTCTCCCTCCTTTTCTTCTCATCACTGAGCTTCCACATTTCCTGTTGCTTGGACAGATCTCAAAGCTTGTTATACTTTACAATCTTTGTCTTATCCTGGTCCATCCTGTTCTTGCTGTGGAATCTTCTTTCATATCCTAAAGGGCCATCAATGAATGATACTGGCAATAATGAAAATAATGATGATAAAGATGAGGACAATGATGACAACTAATATGTACTAAAGCTTTGAGGTAGGTACTACCTAAAAACCTCATATCACTCAATTTGGAAATAAACTCCAATGGACAGAAATTAATAGTTTGTCCATTTTACAAATGAGGGAAATGATTAATTAATGTGTCAAAAGGTAAAAAGACAATAAGATCAATAAGCTGGGATTTGCACCTATGCAGTATGACTCTAAAACCTATCACCAAGTTATTTTTTCTAAAGAAAAACAATTCTTTTTCTCAGAGCAGTTCTGTCATCATCTTTTAAAATTTCACTTTTCTTTCATATTACATATTTTTACATCTATATTTGGAAGCAATCAATTAATTCCCAATGGAGGGCAATAATAATAATTATGTGTTATTTTTATTTCTCTATATATTTAAAAATTTATATAGAAAAAATATTGATTTTTAACATAAATAGGAAACATCTTTAAAAACTAAAAAAACTTTGAGATAATTTTTTAATTAAAATTATTGGGTTGACATTGGTTAATAAAATCAGATAGATTTCAAGTGTACAATTCAATAATATGTCATATGTATATTGCATTGTGTGTTCACCACCCAAGGTTAAATTTTTTCCGTCACCAAATATTTAACCCCATTTCCTCTATCCACCTCCTTCTGCCCCCTCTTTGTCTGATAACCGCTAATTTACTGTCTGTGTCCATCAGTCTTTCTTCGTTTATGCTATTTATTGCTTTCAGTTTTAGATTCCACACATGAGTGAAATCATATGGTTCTCAACTTTTTCTGTATGACTTATTTCACTTAGCATGATAATCTCAAGTTCCATCTATGTTGTCCCAAATGGCAGTATCTCATTTTTTTCTTATGGCTGAGTAATATTCCATTGTATATATGCACCAGATATTCTTTATCCAATCATCTATCTAAGAGCACTTTGGTTGTTTCCATGTCTTGGCCACTGTGAACAATGCTGCTATAAACACCGGGATGCATACATCTTCGTGGATAAATGTTTTCAAGTTTTTTGAGTAAATCCCCAGAAGAGGGATTGCTGGGTCATGTGGTAATTCTATTTTTAGTTTTTTGAGGAATCTCCATACTGTTTTCCATAACTGCTGTATCAATTTACATTTTCACCAACAGTGTATGAGGGTTCCTTTTTCCCCACAACCTCTCCAACACTTATTAATCGTCCTGTTGATGATAGCTATCCTAACAGTTATGAGGTAGTATCTCATTGTGGTTTCCATTTGCATTCCCTAATAGCTAGTGAAGTTGAGCATCTTTTCATATGTCTGTTGGCTGTTTGTATGTCTTCTTGGGAGAGGTGTCTATTCAGGTCCTCTGACCATTTTTTAACTGGATTCTTTATTTTTTATAAAGAATATACATATATATTCTTATAAATATAGAATATTGGCGCTTATTGAAATAGTTTGCAAATATATTCTCCCATTCAGTTTGTTGCCTCTTTGTCTTCTTAATGGTTTCTTTTGCTATACAGAAGCTTTTTACTTTGATATAATTCTATTCATTTATTTTTGCTTTACTTCCCTTTGATTTTGAGGTCAAATTCATAATAAAATTCTCTCTAAATCCAATGTCTGTGAGTTTAGTACCTATGTTTTCTCTTATGCAATTTATTGTTTTAGGTCTTATAATTAGGTCTTTGATCCATTTTGAATTAATTTTAGTGTATGGTGACAGATAGTAGCCTAGTTTCATTCTTTTGCATATGGGTTTTCAGTTTTCGCAGCACCATTTGTTAAAGAGGCTTTCCTCTTTCCATTGTGTGTTTTTGGCTCCTTCATTGAAAATTATTTGCCCAAAAATGCGGGGATTTGTTTCTGGACTCTCAATTTTGCTCTATTGGTCTGGGTGTCTGTTTTTCTGTCAGTACCATGCTGTTATGATTATTAATGTTTTGTAGTATAATTTGATGTAAAATGCTTTTTTTGCATCTATTGATATGATCATATGGTTTTTATCCTTTTGTTGTTGTTGTTGTTTATGTGGTATATCACATTAATCAATTTAAATATGTTGAACCATCTTTGTGCCCCAGGAATAAAGTCCACTTGATCTTGATGTATAATCTTTTTAATGTATTGTTGTATTGGATTTGCCAGTATTTTCTTCAGGATTTTTGCATCTGTATTTATCAGAGATATTGGTCGATGTGTGTGTGTGTATTATTGACCAATATGTGTGTGTGTGTGTGTCTTATTTTACCAGGTTTTGGTATCATGGTAATGTTGGCTTCATAAAATGAGTTGGGAAGTATAGCCTCTTTTTTAATTTTTTGAGAGGAGCAGGTATTAAATCTTTGAATGTTTTGTAGAATTCACTAGTGAAGCTATCCGTTCCTGGACTTTTATTTTTTGGGAGATTATTTAATTAGATTTTCTAGTTCTTTGTGATTCAGTCTAGGAAGGTTGTATGTTTCTAAGAACTGGTCCATTTCTTCTAGCTTATTGAATTTGATGGCATATAATCTTTCATATTATTCTTGTATGATACTCTCTATTTTAGTGATATCTGTGGTAACTTCTCTTTCATTTCTTATTTTCTTTATTTGTGTCACTGCTTGTTTTTCCTTAGTGAATCTAGCCACAGTTTTGTAAATTTTATTGACCTTTTCAAAGAACTTGCCCTGTGTGGCACTAAGTTTTCTATTGTCTTTTTGTTTTCAATTTTATTTAATTCTGCTATAATTTTTATTATTTCCTTTTTTTCTGATGATTTTGAGCTTCTTTTGTTCTTCTTCTAGTTCTTTAAGAAGTAATGTTAGGTTGTTATTTGGGATTTTTCTTGTTTCTTGAGATAGGTCTGTAATGATATAAACTTTTCTCTTGTTACTGCTTTTGTTATGACCCCAAAGTTTTAATATGTTACACTTTTATTCTCGCTTGTTTTTATGTATCTCTTGACTTCTCCTTATAGTTCTGTCTTGACCTAGTCATTCTTACATAGCATATTGTTTAATCTCTACATATTTGTGGTTCTTCCTTTCTTTTTGCAGTTGATCTTCAGTATCAAAGCATTACGATCAGAGAATATGCTTAGCATAATTTCAATATTAAATTTTTTGAGATTAGTTTTGTGTTCCAACATATGGTTTATCCTTGAGAATGTTCCATGTGCACTAAAGAAGATGTATAATATGGTGTTTGGGGATGAAAGTCTCTGTAAATGTTGATTATGTCCAATTGATCTGTTATTTAAAAATATTTCCTTATTGCTCTTCTGTTTGGAGATCTATCACGGATGACATTGGGGTATTAAGGTCCCCTACTATAATTGTGTTATTGTCGGTTTCTCCTATTAGTACTGTTGGTAGTTGCTGTACATATTTTGGAGCTCCTTGATTGGGAGCATATATATTGGTAAGTGTTATGTCTTCTTGATGTACGATTCCCTTTATCATTATGAAGTGTCCATATTGTCTCTTGTTACTTTTTTTTATCTTGAAGTCTATTTGGTCAAATACCAGTATGGCTACATGCACTGTTCTCTGGATACCATGTGCTTGCAGTCTTGTTTTCCACCCTTTCATTCTGAGTCTATATTTGTCTTTGCAACTGAGATGTGCCTCTTGAAGGCAGCATATGGTTGGGTTTTGTTTTTTTGATCCATCTGCTTCTCTGTGCCTTCCTTTTGATGAGTTCAGTCCATTTACATTTAGGATGATTATTTATATATGAGGTTTTTCTATGGCCATTTTATCTTTTGTTTTCTGGTAGCTCAGTGTCTCCATTGTTTCTTTGTCCTTGTGTTTGTGTTTGTTATTTTTATTTGGTGGTGTTCTATGGCTTTTCCCTCTGTTCTTTCTTGGTTTATGTTATGTGTCTGAGTTCTGGATTTTTCGAGTGCAGTTACCATTAAGTTTATGTAAAAGAAAGTTTCATATATGCAGTAGTCCTTTTTCTTCTGCATGTTCCTTATGTCCATTCTCCTTTACAGATTTGAATCTTTACTCTCTCCTCTTTTCTGTTTTTGTTGTCTTAAATTATCCTTATTTATTTATACTCTATATTAATTCTGTGTTGCAGTAGCTGTTTTCTTGTTCTCTTTTTAAAGTTTTTTTTTAACCATTAACCATTATGTAATACTTAAGCTTATAATATCCTGTTCTCAATAAGAGTTGCACTTTTCTTTTTCTTTTCTGTCTGTTAGTCATCTTAATCATAGTTATGTATTTTTTGTCTTTTTTAAAAATTTATTTATTTTTAATTTATATATTTTTTCAATTATAGTTGACATACAATATTATATTAATTTCAGGTGTACTGGTGATTAGACACTTATATAACTTATTAAGTGATCAACCCAATAAATCCAATATTCATCTGATACCATATATAGGTATTACACTACTACTGACTATATTCCCCATGTTATACTGTATATCCACTTGACCATTTTTTAACTACCAATTTGTACCTCTTAATTCCCTCTCCTATTCAAACATTTCACACACCCCATCTGATAACCATCATAATGTTCTCTGTAAATATGAGCTTGTTTCTACATTTGTAGAATCCTACAGTTTCTACATATGGCATTTATCTTTCTCTGTCTGACTTACTCCACTCAGCACAATACCCACCAAGTCTACTCATATTGTTGAAGATGGCAAGATTTCATTTTTTTCATTACTGAGTAATATATTCCATCGTATATATGTACCACCTCTTTATCCATTCATCTATTGATGGATACCCAGATGGCCTCCATATCTTGGTAATTGTAAATAATGCCACAATGAACATATTGATTCACATGTCCCTTCAAAGTAGTGTTCTGAGTTTCTTCAAATACATACCCAAAAGTGGGATAATGGTTCTTTTTTGTTTCTTGTCATAGCCTGTGTTTTAAAGTCTATTTTGTCTTGTATAAGTATTGCTCTCCAGCTTATTTTGTTTGTTTCCATTTTCATAAAACATCTTTTTTCATTTCTTTTCTTTTAGTCTCTGTGTGTCTTTTGATATGAAGTGAGCATATTTAAGGGTCTTGATTTTTTATCCATTCAGCAACCCTATCTTTTGAATGGAGCATGTAATCACCTTTAAAGTAATTGTTGCTAGATATGTAGTTATTGCCATTTTATTATTTGTATTTTATCTTATTTTTTGCTTTCCATCTTCTTCTTAAAGAAGTCCGTCTAACATTTCCTGTAATACTGGCTTGGTGATGATGAACTCCTTTAGCTTTTTCTTGTCTAGGAAGCTAGACAAGATGTGATCCTGGGTGATGCTCTGGCTCAGATTGAAGTCGGCCACTGGGCATGCAGGCTGGGGCCTCCTTGGAAGGGTCCTTCCACAAGCCATGTAAACTGCAGCTTGTGCCCAGGGCCACCTGACATGAGCCACCAAGCAATACACAGATGGCCTCCACCCACACTGAGCTTGGAAGTGCCTCAAGAGGGTAAGCCGAAAACTGAAGTCAGGTGCTGTCAATACCGGGCTTGGGGATGCTCAGCAAGAGGTACAGAGAACGCCGAGGCCAGATGCTGCTTGTTTGTGTTTTGCGACCCTTTGAGAGATTTCAGAAAATTCTGCAGCATGAGCCAAGACAAGCTATTTGTATGGAAAATCAACAGGAAGCAGTTTGAGTAGGCTTGCAAGTTTGGAGAGGTTGGTCTCAGGTACTCAACCAATGGGGCAACCGTTGTTAGCTACACTGATGGAGACTCAAGTATGATGGCCACTTCAGTCTGCAAGCCAGGTTGGGGAGAGCTCAACAAAGGAAGAATATCTTCTGCCAGAATTTCTGTTTGGGAGAAAGCTGCCCCTCTAGCTTTCTCCCTGAAGGCAGACAATTCATTTCCTCCCCAGGTGTCCATGGTGCCTTTTGAGCTGCTGTCCCAGCTTCTGGAGCTCAGAACAAGTGCATCTATCACTGAGAAAGAGTTTGCAGGGCCTTTGAAGAGGAGCTCCTGGGACATCCCCAGCCTTTCGTCTCACTTAGCCACAATCTCCACTGTTTTTCACAATCAGAGTTGTGGGGGGCTTTTCTTCCCAGCACTGGAACCCTGGACTGGGGCACCCACTGTGAGGCCAGGACCCTTCACTCCTCCGGGGGCACTTCTGTAGCTGAGATATTTCTCCTGGTTTTCAACCACCACATGTGGAAGTGGGACCAGCCTATTTAACATCTCCACCCCTCTACCAGTCTCTTCTGCTCTGTGTGTCTCTAGTTGTAGGACTTTTTTCAGATAGACTTCAGACAACTCCCAATGTTGGCTCTCCTGTAGTTTAATTGTACTTTTAATGTGGTTGTGAGAGGAAGCAAGCACAGCGTTTACCTACTCTATTATCTTGACTGAAACCTTTTTTGTCCTTCTGTTTCAGGTAGAATGACTCCCTTCAGTATTTCCTATAATGCAAGCATTGTGGTGGAAAATTCCCTCAGCTTTTGTATGTCTCAGGTCTTTATTTCTCTTTCATATCTAAAGAAGAGCTTTGCTGAATATATTATTCTTGGCTGTTAATATCTTTCTTTCAATATTTTGAATATTTGTTTTTACTCCCTTCTAGCTTGTAAGATTTGTGTTATAAAGACTGATTATAATATGTTGGGTTTTCCTTTATAAGTTACTGTCTTCTTTTCTCTGGCTGACATGAGAATTCCTTCTTTGTCATTAATTTTTAATAATATTAAAATAATATGTCTTAGAGAAGGCCTTTTTGGGTCAAGATAATTAGGTGTTCTATGTCCTTGGATTTGAAGATCTAGTTCTTTTCATAAGTTTGGGAAATTCACATTGACTATTTGTTTTAATATGCTCTTCATTTCCTTCTTTCTTTCTTCTCTTTCTAGTAAACTCATATTTTTATGTTGCTTTTTCTGATGGTGTCAAATATTTATTGTACAGTTCTTTCATTTTTTTCACTGTTTAGTCTCTCTCTTTTTCCATCTACATCATTTCCAGATTTCTGTCTTCAATATTACAAATGTTTTCCTCTATCTAGTCAGCTGTATTTCCTCAGCTTGCTATTTCATTATTCATAACTTTTAATGAAATCTTACACTCCAGAAGTTCTATTTGGTTCTTTTTCAGAATTTCAGTCGTCTTCCTGTTGGTTGATTTTGTTTCTAAGTTTTTTGAATTGTTGATCACAATTTTTTTGCATCTCATTGAATTTTTTCAAAAGTGTAATCTTGAAATCTCTGTCATTGAAATCACATATTTCTATATATTTAAGCTTATTTTCTGGAGATTTTTCACTTTCTTTCTGAGCTGCCTTGTCACCTTGGTTATTCATGATGTTTGATGGACTATTTCTCTTTTGAGGCATTCATAGGAAAGTAATCTGCTTTTTTTTCAAGAAAGTTTATTATATAGTGATTTTTCTTTAGTAGTTTAGTAAGAATAGGTTTTTCTTTTGATTTCAGTAGGTGACACCTAAGCCTCCTGCACTACTCAAGCCTGTTGGATCTCTGCTTTGAGGTGAAGAATGCCCTTTATTCTCTGTTGAGCTGTATGTCTTCTTTGTGATCAGGTTCTCCCATGGGAGAACGTGAAGGGCAATAAGGGTCCAAGTTTCTGAAAAGCCCCTGAAGTTCCGGAAGTGCCCCAACAGTCATGTATAATGCTCCACTGCTTCTTTACTGGGTGGGGGTGAGAAGGTTTGGGAGTATCCAGTGTCGCGTGTGGCTGTTTTCCTTCCAGTAATGCTGGCTCAGAGTTCAGCTGCTTTGCTTCAATATCGCCAGCCCCTCACTGGGACAGGCTGCAGTGTATGTTTCAGTTCTGGTTGTGCAAAAGTCCCTGGGACTCAGTGCTAGCTCTGAGAGGGTGTGGCGGGGGAGGGATGATGGTGCATTCTAGGATGGTGGGGAGAAGCAGTTAGGCTCCATGACTCAGCTTTCTGCCTAGCAAACACAGTTACTAAGACACAGCTGCTGCCCCTCTGGGCTCAGCCTCCGCCCTGCTCTTTGCCCTGATCACTGGGCTCTACTGCATGGAAAATGATTAGCCATCAGGCAGGACTGTTAGGGGTTTCAAAGAGCCAAGGAACCACCATGTAAATCTCCCCTCCTGTCTCTTCTGCTGTGAGGTCCTAGCTGCTCTCCACAGTGCCTGTCTTAGTTTTTTCTCTCTCTTTTCACCTCAGAGTCTCCCACTTATGGCCCACATTCAGATACTCTGATGTACATATCTCTCAGACATGGTTATGTGCAGATGGGGTGTTATTTGTTGGAATATAGGCGTTCAGCTCATTATAATTTTAAGAGGATACATCAGGGGAGATCCCTCATGCTGCCATGCTTCTAATATCACTTGGTAATTTTTTTCTAATTAAATATCTTGAGTGATGATGTAGCTGATAGTAAGAAAATATTTAGATAAATCTATCTATTTTCTGGCCTCCTGAGTACTTTTTTTTCCAGTAGTGTAAAAAAAAACTTGATTAAAAAAAGGTGGAAAATCAAAGCCAAAGGAATAATTAATTATTTGATCAAACACCAGATTTTATTTTTTTTTAGCATTTTTTAAAATTAAGTTTATTGGGGTAATGTTGATTAATAAAATTAATAATTTTCAGGAATACATTATAATTTGCCATCTGTATAATCTATTGTGTGTTTACCACCCAAAGTCCAGTTTCTTTCAGCTACCATATATTTGATCCCCTTTACCCACTTCACCCTCCACCTATCCTCATATATTTGACCCACTTTAACAGTATACCTACCCATCTTCCCTCATTTTTACCCTCTAGTAACCGCTAGTGTATAGTTCATGTCCATGAGTCTCTGTTTGTTTGTCCTGTTCATTTGTTGTTCTGGGTTTATATCCCACATATAAGAGATATAGTGTGATTTTGAATGTTTTCTGTCTGGCTTATTTCGCTTAGCATGAATATCTCAAGGTCTATCCATGTTGTCGCAAATGGCAGTATTTCCTCTCTTCTTATGTTGAGTAATATTCCACTGTATATATGTACCACAGCTTCTTTAGCCAATCATCATAGGACACTTCATTGTTTTCAAAGTCCTGGCCACCGTGAATAATGCTGCTATGAACATTGGTGTGTAAATATCTTTTTGGACATGGGTTTTCAAATCTTTGGGAGCAAATACCCAGTAGAAGGATTGCCGGATCATATGGTAGATCAAGTCTTAGTTTTTTGAGGAACCTCCATATTGTTTTCCCTAGTGGCTGTACCAATTTGCAGTCCCACCAGCAGTGTATGAGGGTTCTTTTTTCTCCACATCCTCTCCAACATTTGTTACTACTTGTCCTGTTGATTATAGCTATTCTAACAGATGTAAGATGGTATCTCATTGTGGTTTTGATTTGCATTTTCCTAATACATAGCGATGTTGAGCATCTTTTCAAATATTTGTTGGCCATTTGTATGTCCTCTAGGAAGAAGTGTCTGTTTAGGTCCTCTACCCATTTTTGATTGGATCATTTGTTTTTTTGCTGTTATTGAGTTGCATGAGTTCTTTGTATATTTTGAATATTAGGCCCTTATTGGGGGCATTGCTTGCAAATATATTTTCTCATTCAGATGGTTCTTTCTTTACCTTGTTGAAAATTTCTTCTGCTGAACAGAAGCTTTTTAGTTTGATGTAGTCCCATTCATTTATTTTAGCTTTTACTTCCCTTGCTTTTGAGGTCAAATTCATAAAATCCTCTTTAAGTACAAGGTCCTTGAGTTTAGTTCCTATGTTTTCTTCTATGCATTTTAATGTTTAGGTCCATTGTGAGTTAATTTTGGTGTGTGGCGATAGCCAACAGTCAAGTTTCATTCTTTTGCAGGTGGCCTTCCAGTTTTCCCAGCAGCATTTATTGAAGAGGCTTTCCTTTCTCCACTGTATGTTTTTGGCTTTTTATGTTGAAAATTATTTGCCCATATGAATACGAGTTCAATTCTGGACTCTCGATTTCTTCCACTGGTCCATGTGTCTGTTTTGCTGCAGTATTTCCTCTCTTCTTATGCTGTTTGATTACTGTTACTTTGTGGTATAAACTGAAGTTGAGCAGAGTGATGCCTTCAGCCTCGTTCTTTTTTCTCAGGATGGCTTTGGCAATTTAGGGTCTTTCAAAATTCCATAAAAATTTGATAAATTTTTGTTCTATTTCTTTAAAAAATGCCAATGAGATTTTGATGGAGATTGCTTTGATCTATATAATGCTTTGGGTAATATGGTCATTTTAACTACATCAATTCTTTCAATCCAAAAACATGGACTATCTTTTTATTTCTTTGTATCTTCTTCGATTTCTTTTAATAGGGTCTTGTAGGTTTCATTATAAAGATCCTTCACATGTTTCGTTAGATTTATTCCTAGGTATTTTATTCTTTTTGATGCAGTTGCAAAAGAAATTATTTTTTCCAATTCTTTTTCTAACACGTCATTATTAGAGTTTAGAAATGCTATGGATTTTTCAACACTGATTTTGTATCAAGAAATTTACTATATTTGCTTATTGTTTCTAGTAGTGTTCTTGTAGAGTCGTTAGGGTTTTCTATATAGAGAATCATGTCGTGTGGATGATATGATTCTTTATTTCCTATTTGGATGCCTTTTATATCTTTCTCTAGTGTGATTGCACTTACTAGAATCTGCAATGTTATATTGAATAACAGTGGCAATAGTGGACAGCCTTGCCTTGTTCCTGATCTTAGAGGGAATTATGAATGCCTGCCCAGTTGAAAAGTCTGGAAAGAGAATACTAATCCTCTAGAAACTTAAGTTGATAGCAAGAATTTGTTAAGAACAGTATAAGACAGTCACTCTGAGAGAGGAGAGAAAATTTTAGTTGTCAGGATGGATGCTGCAGAACTGTTGATATTCTCATTTATAACATTGACTGCTCCTCCTTCTCAGGAAAGGAGCTACATTAGATGTAAACTCATGCTGATGCTAAATTGGGTTTATTTAGCAAGAAACTAAATTTTATGGTCCATATGGGAAAAACTAACACTAATAGAAAGAAAGATCTCTGACTCAGAGTTGGATAATGACAGCAGAGAAATGGCTCTACAAATTTACAAATCTGAGGAAACATTATCTTGGTTTCATCCTTAGACTGAATTAGTGATGAGGAGAATGCACACTTGAATTCTGAGAAGAAAGAAGAACAAGATTTGAGAGAGTGAGGTGGGAGGGAGAGGGAGAGAGAGGGGATAGGGGGAAAGAGAGAGAGAGAGAGAAAGAGAGAGAGAGAGAGAGAGATTAAAAACAGCTTTGAGAGAAGATTGTACTAAAGCATGATAAATAATATGTGTACTTTGAAATTTTTTCTTTTCTCCTATTATAGCAACAAGAGTAGAACAAGCATCGAGAGATTAATAGCCCTTCTGACATGAAAAATAAATAATTTAAAAAATTAAGAAGATCAGAAGCCTAACACAAATATGCTAATAAGAAAATCCCTTGCAACAGATTTCTATTTGAAAGATTATATCATCTGAGAAATTAAAAAAAAATTTTCTATTTTATATTGTTTCTAGTGAGCCCATAAATATTTTGATTTTCTATAAAATTACTTTGGTCTTTGAATTGTGTTAATATACTTTGAAGAATAGAAAATTATATATTAGATGTAAAGTAAAGTACATTATTTTCTGACTTGAAATGGAAATCAGTTTTTCCATAAGATATAACTTCTCCCAAGCTACCAACGGTCTATTGGCAATTATTTTATGTTTTCTAATTATTTCAATAGTATTTAAATTTTAGTAACTTATATATTTTTGTACTCATTTTCTTATTTAGCTAGGTAAAGATGTTCTTTAATTAAGAAATTATTTTTAATAGTAATTATTTATCTCTCTGAAAATACTCTACAAATATACTCTACTATTGGGAGCGAACATTTTTGGAGGAAAAAAAGAGATAATTACTTTTGTTTTCTATCCTAACTTCACAAGTTAGAAATACAACTATATTTATGAGGGAGAGTTCATCAGTTTTAAAATAATCTACATCAATAGTTGTGACCTTCAAGCCTTAGAACTCTCTAGGCAACTTTTAGATAATAACTGCAAAAGTTGTTCTAATAAACAACTCTTTAATATTGTCTGCTTAATTATCTGAAATTAACTTAAAATAGCATTTATTGGTAAGCTTTCATTATCTATTGAGAGTAATCTTTTAAAATAATCACATTTTCTTTTGGCTCATCAGAAAGATAACATAATTAACCTGATTTCTCATGAGCATTCCCTGAAGTTTCTCCAGATAGAATATTAATTTAGATTCTTCGTTTCTGTCTCTCCAAAATGTCAATGGTCTTATGAACTTGATGTGTGTGTAATGTGTGTGTGTGTGTGTGTGTGTGTGTGTGCATGTTTTTATTATCTCTTTAGAAATCACCCTGGATGCTACCCTTATTGCAATATTTTTAGCCACAAAATCAGGCTACCTTGCCTTTATTCTGGGTATGAGATAACCATTTAGTCTCAAGATAGTCTTAATTCTTCCTCCCTGAAAAAAACAAAAAAGTATCTCTTCTCCATCACAAATCACAAAGCCATTGTTAGAGCATAGACTCTGACCACAGTAAAGAGCAATCTCTCTAACATATTCTAAGGTATTGAATACAAAATAAACTTTCGAAAAAAATGTCATCTTCAATTAAAGTGCAATTTGAGTCTATGATTAAACCAAGAAAACAATTCTATGTGTAATATATTGTGTGGTCCACAGATGTTTTTCCCTTTGAATTATTTGTCTAGACTGAGAAAGCTAAGATAGATATTAAAAACAAAGCTCCATTTGGAAATTTCTATAACTCATGATTATATCAAGCCTCTATTTTTGTGCTTAACACTATGAAAGCTGCTAATGAAATAAGAACACTCTCCAAGAGTTTACAGTCAACGATCAGGTGATAAGAAACTGTATAAATAATAGAATAGAATAAGATTGACATAAGGAAGGTAGAGGCATTTAGTTCTTTCTACCTGTGGAGTAGGACCTCAGAAATTCTTCCTGGGGAAGAGGATACTTGAGCTATGTCTTGAAAATAAAAAGTTATCTATATCAGCAAGTTTGGTAGTAGGGGTAGAATATGACAAATAGAGTGTATACCTTAAGTTAAAAAAATATTGATTTACAAAAGAGTCTGATTTTTATTTAAGAAATCTAATTTAGTTTGGTTTAGCTGAAGCATAGGTTGTAAAGGAGCAGAAGAAAAGTAAAAGATTGTAAAATCTGAAAAAGTTAGCTCTAAGCAGGTGACAAATCTTAGATGGTCCCATACACTATTACCAGTTTGTGGACTTTGTCTTGGCTATGGATATCAGTAAATATTTATATTCAGGAGAGAAAATTGTTAAGTTTATATTTCAAATATAGAGTTGTTTTCTGAAATGTAAAGTATGAATTGAAAAAGGAGATGTTATTGACAGAGAGACCAGTTGCACCCACAGTCTTGGTGAGGGGTAATGAGTATATAATCTATAGCAGCAGTCATGAATAAAGGAGGAGTTAGACAAGAGATGTGTAAAGAAGTATATTTATAGGATTTGGTAATTGACTACTTGTGGGTTTAAGGACAGAGTGGTTATATAAATCATATCTCTAAAATAGAGTTTGAAAGACTGAGTGAGTATTGGTAAATATTTGGGAGAAAATAATGGTATCCTTTTGTTCATATTGTGTATGAAGTGTTTTGAGACTGTTTATAAATATTTGTATACTGTTGTAAATACTGGTCTGTAGTTTAGAAGACATATTTGCACAATAAATATTGGTTTAATAAACATTTATTGAAAACCTATTATGTAGCAGGTAGTATTCTGGGGATGCAATGATGAATGATACTCCCTAAAGGAGTATTTGGTCTATTACCTTAGACTAAATATGGTATTCAACAGCAGAAGTTGTCCTAATAGGGATGGATGATCATTTTTGTAAGAAGAAAAAAGGAACGGGGAGAGAAAGAGAAAGGGAAAGGGAAAATTAATAAGCATAGGAAATAAAATCTTGGCAATTATTAACCTTTAAGAAGCATCACAAGGATGAAATGCAAAAATAAATAGAAATATTTAGAGAAATAAAAAAAGAACTAGAATTTTAAACTACAATTTAGGATCTTGGAATCCAAGAAATGAGAAAAAATGATGATCAAAAAGTGTTAAATGTTAAACAGATTCAAGTAATATGAAAGACACAAATAACCTATTAGAATTTAGCAGGCCAATGAATAACCTTTTAGAGAGCAATTTCAGTAAAATAATAGAGACAAGAGCATAATGGTAGAAGGGCAAGAACTGACTGGCATGTGAAGTCTCTCATTTTGAAAGAAACGTAGCAAACATTTTCTCTTTAGCAAGAATTTTGCACTGCAAGAATGGAGAAAGTATTGCCCTAAGGAGTTTTATTTTTAAGTTTGTAAAGGCAAATATTTTATTGCACTGTAAAAGCAGTCAAGAGAGACAAAGAGAAAGAAAATTTAAAAATACAAGAAGGTAAAGACTGATGAATGGTGACCTATTTGAATAAATGAATAAAAGCATGAAAACTTTAAAAAAACACAAGTTGAGGAATATGCTTTGAGCCTGAGGAAAGAGGCCACATTTTTCAGAATGGATGAAATAAAGTGACATAAATAGATAGATGATAGAGAGAGAGAAAGAGAGGAGAGAGGAGAGAGGAGAGAGGAGAGGAAGGAGAGGAGAGAAGAGAAGAGAGAGGAGAGAGAGAGAGAGAATATGAATATCCGGAATTAAAATTCTACATTATGAGAAGTAGGCAGCTTTTGTTCTCAGGTTGAAAAAATATCCACACTTGGTTTCACTAGTTAAAATTTACCTCTTTTGTACATTTTTATTTGTTGTAGGATCCTTTTAATTTATAAAAAAGATTAGCTGTTACAACTCCCTTAAATTGAATGACCTAGCTAGTAGCACACTACGTTGGAAAATTGAGTATGAATATATTTTAAATATAGTGTCTTTTTTATCTTTAAATTAAATTTATATTCATCAGTATAGTATAAATTTTTATAACTCCATCAGGTTAACTAAAAGGCATCTCAAACAAATTCTTAAACAAAACTATTGATAGCTCTTTCATCTTCTACTTATCTCAGAATATATCACTACCATTGACCTTGTTGCTTAAGCCACAAAATAAACAAATTTTGTAATAACTCTTAACCCCACATTTAAATAAATCCATTAACAAATCTTGCATCCTACAGCTTCTTACCAGCTTTAACATTATTAGCAAAGGCCAAGCCACCATTAACTCTAGATTATTGCAATAACTTCTTTACTTGTCCTCACCCTTCCAATTTGGACCCCTGTGTCATTCACATTTCAGCTTGTAATTCTTTTTAAACCTATATTATATATCACATGACTTCTTCCTTGAAATCTTCCAATGGCTTCTCATAATATAGAAAAAATACAAATCCTTTCTCATAACCTGTAAGGCCCAAGTAGGAACTGATTCTTGGCTATCTCTTGAACATCATCTTCCACACTTCTTCTCCTTGATGGCTACACACCTACTAGTACACCAAACATGCTTTTATCACTGGGCCTTTCTAATCACTGGTCTCTCTTCTTGGAATAATCTTTCCTTACTTTACTAGCTTCTATTCTGTTGTCATTTATTAATGGAAATTATTCCTGACAAGCTTTAAAAAATAATTTCTCATTAACTTCTATCCTTTATCTACTGTTGAATCACCAGTACTTGCAGCCTGAACTCAGACTTCCAACCTCCAGAACTGTGAGAAGTAAACATTTGTTATTCATAAGCTATCCAGTCTATTTTACTTTTTTATAGCCACCTGAAATAAGACACTATCTTTTCATATAGAGGACACAGAAGTTTTTAAAGATCACTTAGTTAATAAATATCAGAGCCAGAATAAAAACCCAAGCATATTCACTCCAGTGTCCGCCTATTTGGTTTCCATGTTATCTCTAGAAAGGCAGCAGACATTATAAATACTTTTAATCTACCATATGATCCAGCAATCCCTCTATTGGGTATTTACCCCAAAGACTCAAAAACTCATATCTGAAAAGATATTTGCATACCGATGTTCATAGCAGCATTATGCACGATCGCCAGGACATGGAAGCAATCTAAGTGTCCTACAATTGATGATTGGCTAAAACAGCTGTGGTACATATATACAATAGAATATTACTCAGCCATAAGAAGAGATGAAATACTGCCATTTGCGACAACATGGATGGACCTCAAGATAATCATGCTAAGCAAAATAAGCCAGACAGTAAAACTTGAAAATCACATGATGTCTTTTATATGTGCGATATAAACCCAAAAGCAACAAACAAACAAGACAAACAGAGACTCAAGGACATGGACAATAGACTAGTGGTTACCAGGGGAGGTGAGTAGATGGAGTAAAAGGGGTCAAATATATGATGATGACAGAAAGAAATCTAACTAGATGGAATAAAAGGGGTCAAATATATGATGATGACAGAAAGAAATCTAACTTTAGGATGTAAAATTTTTTTAAAAATTGAACAATTAAAATATTATAATAATTTTGAAATATATATATATGTATTTCACCTAAAAATAGACTTAGAAATAATTGGTTACTATGTAGTATAGGAAACAAGAACAAAATAAACAAAAATCACAATGTTAACAGTTAACTATTTGAAAAACAGAAACAAGATTGATATTACCTATAAATAATATCATTTCTACATTTTAATGATATTTAAATAAAACTTTAGGGGATTGCCACCTTTGAAATCAGGTTTGGTAAAAATGTAATAAGATTTAGATTTTTCTGAAATCATGAATCTGATTCAATTTTAAAGCATATAGTGAGAATTACTTTTATAAATATTTAAAAAATATCTTCTCATTTTTTTTACTGTTAATGATCCTGATGTTCCATAGAGGGTCATTGACCTCTGACCTGAGGTCAGCTTTGACCAATATTGAATACCAAGCTTACGGGGAAAGCCATAGTCACCAGAATTGCATATCTAAGAAGCTAGAAAGGAGAAATGACATAAATCATTAAAAACCATGATTAAAATTATTTGAAGAAAGGTATTCTTGTGTAAAACAGATAATATAATTCAATGAGAATAAATTAAAAACATTGCCTTTGATTTTAAAGAATTAATTGTACAGTATAAAATTACAAATTCCTGGTATAAATTTTGTTCACAAGAAAATGTTCTGATATTTTAGCAAAACTAAGCTAAGTCTGATACCACACATTCTCCACAGGCTTCTATCACTCTTCTATAGTTATAATAATTGTTAATTTTATGTGTCAGGTTGACTGGGCCATAATTTTCCAGATATTTGATTGAACATTACTTTTGGGTGTGTTTGTGAGGGTGTTCCTAATTGAGAATAACATTGAAATTGGTAGACTGACTAAAGTAAACTAATTCTTATCTGAGAATAGTGGACCATTTGCTCACTTTCTCTCAAATCAACTAAGAAATGTCTTTGTCTCATAATCAAAATAAAGAAAATGACCATTACTCAATCAGAGGTTAATCTCTTCTGTTTCAGAGATCATCTCCTTTCAGGTATACTACTCTCATGGTTTCTTTTTTCCCAACATTATCAATATCTCTTTCTCCATTGCTTATGACATAATCACCCAGCAAATTTCTCTAAGTACATTCCACTAGATAATAACTGCAACAATAAAACATGCTTTATTTATTTCCTTTTATCAATTTTACTTCATGACCAAACACTCTGAGAGATTTTTTCTAAACCTTATAGTTACCCTTTCTCAAACCCTATGTTCTTTAGCATCTTTCTCCAAGTGTCAAAGAAAACACTTTTCAAGGTTTCCAACAGTTTCCATATTGCCAAAATTATTTTTAAATTGCTGTTTTATTTACTTATTTTATTTATTTAATTACTGTTTCAAAATAGTCAGACTTTTAGTAGCATTCCACATAGTTCACAATGTCTGTCTTCATGAAATATCCTCTCAGTTTCCAGAACACACTACTCTTTTTTGGTTTTCCTTTTACCACTTCTCTATTCCTTAGCAGTTTCCTCATCTAGTCCTCCCTAAATTTTGCCTAGCTTCATAATGAGTCTTCTTTCTCTCTGAAGTTTCTCCCTTTACATTAAGTGTCTACATTTCCATGGATTTAAGTAACATCTTTTTTCTACATGGCCTTTTAAGCTATACATTGCAGAGTCTCCAATTTGCATTAGTTTTAATAATAAAATATTAGCTGAGTGAATTGATAAATTTAGGAAGCCATATTGTAACTGACATTATTTTGGTCTTTACCTCATGGTTGCAAAATGGCTATCACATCGCAAAGCATTCTATTCTTATACAATAGCATCCTGAGTTGAACACAAGGGGAAAGCTGGAAAAAAAAAATGTTTTTCCTGATGTTTTCATATAACAGGAAATATAACATTGACAGAAGCTTTCAGAAATACTACTGTGTTTTATTAGCCAGAAATGGGTCACATACTCATTTATACACCAATTGTTGTCAATGGGGAAATGTTTGCTGTAATTTTAACTTTATTAAAATCAAACTAATTTATCCCCTAGCTTTGAATTGTTCCATATAAATTTGGAATTCTATTAGATGCCTATTCTGAATTTTTTCCTCTCTTTTTTTTTTTTCTTCAAATAGAACTTTTCTTTTTCTCATGTATCGAATTATGATCTCTACATCTGTGGAAAAGTAGACCTAGTCTTAAGCTATGGTTGATTTTTTTGCCAGTGAAAAGAAAGAAGGAAAGAGGTCTTTGGGAATGATTTTGTGCCTCTTATAAGAGTAAATATGTGCTAAAATGGACTCCAGCCATTGTTACTCCCTGTTTTCTCATATTCGATTATGACATGATTGTTGGAACTTTTGCGATGAACTTGTAACTATGAAAGAAAGATTAAACACACATACATACACACAAAGATTTCTAACATCGATGAGTCCCTGAGCCGATGCTTTTACCTTTACCTTAACAATAGTAAGCCTTTACCATCAGAATTCTTGCTATATGAGAAAAATAAACTCTTACTATTTAAGTCATTATTTATCAGGCACTTTGTTATTTACAGGGATAGCACGTCTAACTGATACGCCATCTATATGTTGTTGACTTTCTAATCTACATTTCTCAGACCTCTGTGAGTTGCCTTATGTTTGGCCCAAGATAAATATTTTTTAAATAATGAATAAAATAACTTGGTGATTTATAGGCAAGATGGCAGAGTAAATAAACACTATGCTTGCCTCCTCTCATGATCACATCAAAATAATAACTAAATTATACAGAACAACCAACATTGAGAATCATCTGAAATCTAGCTAAACAAAAGTCCTACAACTAAGGAAACACAGAAGAAGCCACCTTGAGATTGGTAGGAGGGGCAGAGATGTGGAACAGGCTGGTTGCCAAATTCATGCATGGCAGTTAAATATCAGGAGAGATATCTTGCCTGTGGCAATCTTCCCTGAGGAGTGAAGGGTCCCAGCCCCACACCAGAATCCCCAGCCCAGGGTTCCAAACCCAGGAAGAGAAGGCCTTACAACTTCTGACTGTGAAAAAAAAGCAGAGATTGTGGCTGAGGGAGATAGAAGACAAAGAAACGTATTCCAAATGCAAGATCAGAACAAAACTCTAGAAAAATAATTAAACAAATTGGACACAAGCTATCTACCAGATGCAGAATTCAAAACACTAGTTATAAGAAAGCTCAATGATCTTAGTGAGAACTTCAACAAAGAAATAGGAAACACAAAAATGGAGCTAGAAAGCATAAAAAAGAACCAGTCATAAATGAAGAATACAATAACTGAAATAAAGAATACATTATAGGGAATCAACAGTAAATTAGATGAAACAGGGGATCGAATCAGGGATTTGAAAGATAAGATAGAAGAAAACAACAAAAAGAAAAAAGAATCCAAAAGAATCAGAATAGTTTAACTGGCCTCTGGGACAACATCAAGCATACCAGCATTCACATCAAAGGAGTAGCAGAAGGAGATGAAAAAGGGCAAGGAATTGAGAACTCATTTGAAGAAATAATAACTGAAAACTTTCTTAACCTGATGAAGGAAATAGACATACAAGCCCAGGAAATGCAGAGTCCCAAACAGATGAACCCACAGAGGCCCACACCAAGACATATCATAATTAAAATGCCAAAGGCTAAAGATGAAGAGGTAATCTTTAAAGCAGCAAGAGCAAAGCAAATACTTAAGTACAAAGGAGCTCCCATAAGACTGGCAGCTGATTTCTCAACAGAAATTTTGCAGGCCATAAAGAATTGGCAGATAATATTCAAAGTGATGAATAGCAAAGACCTATAATCAAGATTACTCTACCCAGCAAAGCTGTCATTTAGAATAGAAGGACAGATAAAGAGCTTCCTAGACAAGAAAAAGCTACAGGAGTTCATCATCATCAAACCAGTCTTATAGTAAATGTTAGGGGGGGAAAAAGAAAAGGAAAAAGAAGGAAGAACAAGGAGAAGAAGGAGAAGAACAAGAACAAGAAGAAGAACGAGAAGAAGAGAAAGAAGAAGAGAAGGCAGAGGAGGAGGAGGGGGAGGAGGAGAAGGAGAAAAGTTAAAAATATAAATATTAAAATGTCAATAACTACATATCTATCAACAATTACTTTAAATGTAAATGGATTAAATGCTCCAATCAAAAGAAAGACATAGGATAGCTGAATGAATAAGAAAACAAGACCCATATATATGTTGCCTAAAAGAGACTCACTTCAGATCAAAAGACACACACTGACTGAAAGTAAAGAGATGAAAAAAGATATTATATGAATATGAAAACAAACAAAGAATAAAAGGTGAGGTACCAGACAAAATAAACTTTAAAACAAAGGCCATAGCAAGAGACAGAGTAGGACTCAATAATTAAACTTCTGGGTATTTATCCAAAGGAACCCAAAAGACTACTTCAAAGGAATATCTAAACTCATTTGTTCATTGCAGCATTATTTACAATAGCCAAGATATGGAGGCAACCTGGGTGTTTATCAATGAATGGATGGGTAAAGAAGAAGCAGTACATACATATAATGGAATATCAGCCATAAAAAAAAATGAATTCTTGCTGTTTGCAACAACATGGATGGATCTAGAGGGTATTGTGCTGAGTGGAGTAAGTCAGATAGAGAAAAACAAATGCCATATGATTTCACTTATATGTGTAATCTAAAGAACAAAATAAACAAACAAAACAGAAAGAAACTCAGAGATACATACTTACCTACAAAGGAGCTCCCATAAGACTGGCAGCTGATTTCTCAACAGAAATTTTGCAGGCCATAAAGAATTGGCAGATAATATAGAACATTTTGATAGTTGCCAGACAGGAGGACGATTGGAGGGGGGTTAAAAAGAAGGGAACTAAATTAGTAGTTACAAAATAGCCATGGGGATATAAAGTTTAGCATAAGGTATATAGTTAATAATATTGTAATAACTACGTATGGTGTCAGATGGGTACTAGATTTATTGGGGTCATCACTTTGTAAGATATAAATGTATCTTATGTTTTACATAAATCATTATGTGACTCATTATTAGTTTTACAAATAAAACTAATATAATATTGTATGCCAACTGTAATTAAATTTTTAAAAATATTTTAAAAACTTTACCTCTGTTAATAAAATTCCACCTTGCCATCTGCAATTGGCTATTTCAAATCAAATAAAGATATTTCCTTCCTGCTTTATAACTTATTTCTTTCTTCATCATCTTTAAATAAATGGGACAACATTTCTTGTGTTAGGGTTCTTCAGAGAAACAGAAACAATAGGATGTATATAAAGAGATCACAAGAAATTTTCTCATATGACTATGGTGGCTGAGAAGTCCTAAGATCAGCAGTTAGCAAGGTGGAGACCCAAGAGAGTTGATGATATAGTTACAGTCCAAATTTTAAGGCCTGAAAACAGGATAATGTAAATTCTGGGCCAAGTCCAAGTCTCAAGACAAAAGGCCAATGTCCCAGCTCAAAGATAGTTACTCAGAGACAGCAAATTCTCTCTTCCTCAGCCTTTTTGTTCTGTTCAAGCCTTGAATGAATTGTATGAGGACCAACCGTATTGGGAGGGTGATCTGCTTTACTCAATCTACTGATTGAAATGTTAATCACATCCAGTGTCACCCTCACAGTCACACCCAGAATAATGCTTAACTAAATATCTGGGCACTCAGAAGCCCAGTCAAGTTGATATATAAAATTAGCCATCACATTCATCTAGATTCTCAAATTGAAATCAAGATTCATCATTGATTATTTTCTTTGGACAATCCCATTACACTGAATTTTAAATTCTTTTTCTATCATCATATTTCAAGCCATGCATTTGGATTAATTTTCCTTCTTTAATTTCATCTTTTACTATCTATCCATTATTACTTACTGATGTCCAGACACAAATGGAAAGCATTTTAGTTAAGTTTTTTTTGGTATCAATATGTTTTAATATCTAAAGAGAATGGTCATTCCCAATTCTAGGCATTTAAACATGATCATTTATTCTGTTGGAATAATCTTTCTACTCTTTGCTGTGTTTCTTCTTTTCCTTTAGATCCTTAAATATAATATCCCCAGAGAGACGTTCCTTGATTTTTATGTTTAATTCATGTTTCCCAGATATTTGTTATCTTAGGTAACTATTTTTTTCACTTCATTGTATTTATTGTTGATTATTGTTTTTAAATGACTTAATTAATATTTTAAAAATACATTAAAGTAACTGGATAATTATTATTTAATAGACATTTACTATGGTATAAACTCTGTAATTTAGATAGTACTCGCCCTTATTAATGGCATCAAATTCAAAACTGCATTAGGTATCTATTGCTACATAACAAATGGCCTTAAAATTCAGTGACTTAAAACATCAAATTTTATTAACTCACAGTTTATGTGACTTAGGGATCTAGGTACGGCTTAGCTAGGTACCTCTGGTTCAGGGTCCCTTACAAAGCTACAACTGGGAAGAATCCTTATAAACTCACTCATGTGACTATTGACAAGATTTAGTGCCTTCTATGTTGTTGGATTAAGGCTCTTTGTTCCTAATTGACTGTTGGCCAAAAGCTTCCCTCAGTTTTTTGCCACATAGTCCTCTCCATGAGGAAGCTCACAATATGTCGGCTGGATTCCCTCTAAGAAGCTAGTGGGTAAGTAAATATGGGTAGCTAGATGGAAGCCATGGTCTGTTTGCAACATAATTTAGAAAATGACATTTTATCACTGTTGCCATATCCTGTTCTTAGAAAGTGAGTCTCTAGTTCTGGCTCACATTCAATTGGAAGGGATTACACAAAGGCATAAATATTAGAAGGTGGGGGAACTTTGAGGGCTATCTTAGAGGTTTTCTTCACCAAATAATACTTTAGAGTTCAAAATGCAGTCATTATGTAGTGATTTTCACCTAATGCTATTTATCCTCTAGAATGTAAGACTGTTGGACATATTCAGATGTTTGTTTTATACTATATCTTCAGCTTCCTGACTATTGCAGGTTTGTATTAAGACATGTATGGTAAGCTGATCAATGTCTTCCCAACTCCTGCAAAGATGTCTATACTCCTGAACCTGTGCATATGTTACCTTACATGGTAAAAAGAGATTTTGAAAATGAGAATATGTTAAAGAATTTCAAGATGGGAGTTTATTCTGGATTATCTGGGTGGATCCAATGCAATTCAAGGGTCATTTTAAGAGGAAGGCAGGAGGACTAGAGTGAACAGAAGGGGATGTGATGATGAAGAGGTTGGAAAGATGCAAAGAGGGAGACACTAGCTAAGGAATGCAAGTTAACCTCTAGATGCTAAAAAATATGTGACTTTAATTATACCTGTACTATTAATTAATTATAAAATATCATATAATAGCTGGAGGAACTAAGATTGATTAGTCTGGAAAACAAAACAAAGCATAAGACATTATTGTCATCAAAAGCTCACCAAAGTATGAGTTAAAATGTAAACTTTGAATTTTCCAATTATTGAATGACTTAGTAGGTACTGAAATAAATAGACTACAAAGTCTATTCCAAATCTGAGTCAATGATATCATGATTGTTAGATCAGTAGTTTGTAAATTAGATTTTTCTATTTTTAAAATACTTTTTAAAGTTGTATGTATTAGCATCAACAAATATGTATCTAAATTTAAAAACATATGTACACATTCTACAGAATTATGTACTATAAACAAATCAAGTCAATGAAGTACACGTCAATAATTAAATTCACCTTAGAGAAAGGTAAAACATCTTTTACCATTTCTTGTTATTCTGTAATTCACTAAGGATAAAAAAAGATTAAATAAAATATACGTTTAAATTATATCCATATGCAAATATAGTTTAACACATTTTAGAAAATCCGAATACTCATGCAGCTTTGGACAAATTTATTAAAGTTCTTGAAGTAAACATTTCATATATTGCTCTTATAATTTTATCTTAAAGGACTGTGATGACTATTTAACATGTTCAGAGCTCCATATAATTTACACTGCTTTTTCATAAGCAAACTGTATTTATTTAAAGAACTGTAATGTGACTATTATAAAGGTTTATATTCTAAAAGCATTTAGATATTAATAGAACTCTACTTTCAACATATTGCAAAAACTCATTAAAGAACAAATATTTTTAGGAACAGAAGTAAAGGGATATACAAAGGGAATTAGAAAAAAATAAATCTGTCAATTTTTCTAATAGCAGTCTTTCTATGAAGAGTCTGTAAGTTTAAAATGTTTACAATAATAATGCATCAGATGTGACATTTGTTTGATTACGGCTTTCATTTAGTAAATAATCTTTCTACTTTAATTTATAGAAATAGATATATCAGTGATATTTCTCAAGAAACCTATCTTTAGAAATCTACAGTTATCTATAGTGGACTGGCAGCTTAGAATTAAATGAATAAATAAGGCTTATAATATTTTGCTGTCTTTGAAATATCATAAAGGATGCTTTTCCTCACTATGCATTTGAACTATGTTTTGAATTTTTATAAAAGAGTCACTGGGAGTTGGGGTAATAAAAAGAAAAAGACAGAATTCCACCAAGAAGAAATAAATTTTACAAACCACACAGAGGAACCCTTGAGTAAAATGTGTATGCATGGAGTGTGTGTTTGTGCAATAAAATTACAGAGTATGAGGATGAATGTAAGAGAGGAGGGTGGTGATAATTATAACAGGTTAAAATAGTTGACTTTAGATCTCCAATATCTTACAGGAAAATAGTCTATTTTTTTTTAACAGTAAATTTACCCCTATCAGTTGCTTCTCTTTAATTTGTATTAAACTGAGGCAGTATGAAGTGAGTAATCAAGTAGGAGGAAACTTGGAGACACCCTGCTTGAATTTGAATCCCAACTCCACCCCTTTTAGCTGTGTGAGAATAAGCAACTTCATCTTTATGTGCCTCAGTCTCCACATCTTTAAAATGGGATTAATGGAAGCAGAGTGACAGAAGAAGCATGGTGGCATGAGAGGTTGCCTTAATCTCTACCCTTGAAATTGCAACAAATAGAGCAGCAACAGTTCAATGGAAAATACACAGCCTAGCACAGAAACATGCCTAAGAGATCTGTGCATCAGAGGAGCTGATGATGGGCTAATCAAGGAGCACAAGAGGAGGAGAGAGGAACAAAGTCCTGTTCTGTGGACACACCAGAGCTCCCTTCAGTATATGAAGAGAGGGGGTTAAGTAGGTGGCAGCTGCACTCTCCATAGCCCCGAGCATTCCTGGCTGAGTGATCAGCATATGCCATGTGATGGAGCCTAAAAATCGGGGCAGAAAACAGGGAAAGGACAAAATACAGAAGGATGACAGCTGTGTTTAGCAACCGTCGTTGCCAGGCAGAAAGCTGCATCACAGAGCTTGGCCACCTCTTCCACCCTTCCAGTGCTCACCTGAACATACAATCCCAGAGCTGGCAGCAGGAAACTGCAGCAGAAATTACCCCAGGAACTGAGGAGACACACTGCAGCTGATCCCAGTATTGGGGTGGAGATTTAGAGGCCAGACAGCTGAAGCTTGGCAACCAGCATTACTGGAAGAAAAACAGCCACAGGCACATTAGTGGCCTCTCTCAACTCATTTAATCCATCCAGCCAGGCTGATTTGTGAGGAGGCAGCACAACACTGCATTTGGCTGCTGGGACAGTACCGGGACTCCAAGAGCTCTTCAGAGGCACGGATCCCCATCAACGATCATATTCTTCCATGGAGGTGGAACCCTGGGACCAAGAGACCTGGTCCTAGAGGAGACACACACCTTTCAAGGGAATAAAGAGTATTTTTTGACCACAAAGCAGAGATCTGGGAGGCCTGGACAGTGCAGGAGGTTTAGGTAACATGACATGGAAAACAAAAGAAAAATCTCTTCTTATCAACCTGTTAAAAAGAGATCACTTTAAATAGTAATAATAACATTTTTTAAGTAGAGAACATTCCCAAAAATGCCTAAGAGAAGAAATAATTCATCAATAGTACATGAACAACCAAGATGACAAGGCAGCTTAGAAAGAAAATAAAAAATCTCCAGAAAATAAACTTAAAGATATAGAAATATGCAATTCCAATGACAGAGAATTCAAGATTGCACTTCTGAAAAAACTCAACGAGATGCAAGAAAATTCTGATCGACAGTTCAATGAACTCAGAAACAAATTCAATGAACAACAGGAATACCAAAGAGATTGAAACTCTAAAAATGAACCAAATCAAACTTCTGGAGATGAAGAATTCATTAAAAGAGATGAAAAATACAATAGAAAGCTTGAGAAATAGAACTGACCAGGTGAAGGAAACAATTAGTGATATCAAAGACAGAAATCTGGAAATGACATAGAAGGAAGAAGAGACTTGAGAGTAAAAAAAAGGAAAAGAACTGTACAACAAATATCTGACACTATCAGAAAAAAACAACATAAGAATAATAGGTATATTAGAAGGAGAAGACAGGGATAAGGGAACAGAGAGTATATTCAAACAAATAGATAATAAGAATTTTCCAAGCCCATGGAAAGAATTGGATTCTCAAATCCAAGAAACAAACAGAACACTTAATTATCTCAATCCAAAAAGGCCTTATCCAAGACAAATTATATTAAAATTGTCAAAAATTAATGACAAAGAAAGAATTTTCAAGGCAGCCAGAGAAAAGAAGATGGTAGCTTATAAAAGAAAATCCATTAAAATATAATTGGACTTTTCAGCAGAAACTTTACAAGCTAGGAGGGAGTAGAACCAAATATTCAAACTATTGAAAGTGAGAAATTACCAGCCAAGAATAATATATCCAGTAAAGTTCTTCTTTAGATATGAAGGAGAAATAAAGACATTTTCAGAAATAAAGAAGCTGAGGGAATTTTCCACCACAAGGCCTGCATTACAGGAAATATTGAAGGTGGTCATTTTATCTGAAACACAAAAACAAAACAAAACAAAATACAAAACAATGAGTAAGATGACTAACAGAAAGACAGAGACAAGAAATTGCAATCCTTCTTAAGAACAGGGTATTATAAACTTAAATACTACGTAATGGTAAAAGGAGATAAAAATACTTTTAAAAGAAAAGACAATAGCTACTGCAATTCAGAAATGAACTCACAACACCAATAGGTATAATTTGAGGCAACAAAAACATAAAAAGGGAGGGAGTAAAGGTTTCAATCTGCAAATGGAGATTGAAATGGAGATAAGATGCAGGCAGAATAAAAAGGACTACTGTATATATGAAACTTTCTTTTACATAAACTTAATGGTAACCATATATACAAAAAACCCAGAACTGAGATGCATAACATAAAACAAGAGGAACAGAGAAAGAAATTAGAGAACACCACCAAACTAAAATAACAAACACAAACACAAAGACAAAGAAACAATGGAGACACTGAGCTAACAGAAAACAAAAGATAAAATGGCTATAGGAAAACCACATATATGAAAAATCACCTTAAATGTTAATGGACTGAACTCACCATTAAAAAAGCACAGAGTAGCAGATTGGATCAAAAAAACAAAACCCAACCATATGCTGCCTTCAAGAGACACATCTCAGCTGCAAAGACAAGTACTGACTCAAAGTGAAAGGTTAGAAAACCACAGACCAAGCAAATGGCATCCAGAGAAAAGCGTGTGTAGCCATAATTGTATCTGATGAAATAGGCTTCAAGATAAAAAAGTAACAAGAGACAATGATGGACACTTCATAACGATAAAGGGGACCATACATCAAGAAGACATAACACTTATCAATATATATGCTCCCAATCAGGGAGCACAGAAATATATAAAGCAACTATTAACATAACTAAAGGGAGAAATGGACACAATTATAGTAGGTAACATAAATACCCCACTGTAAGCATGGCTATATCATCCAAACAGAAAATCAATATGGAAACATCATCCTTAAATGACACATTAGACCAAGTGGACATCATTGACATTTACAGAGCCTTTCATCCCATAACATCAGATTATACATTCTTCTTTAGTTCACATAAAGCATTCTTAAGGATAGGTTATGTGTTGGGACACAAAACTACCCTCAACAAGTTTAAGAAGATCATACCAACCATATTCTCTGACCTCAATGCTTTAAAACTAGAGATCAACTACAAAAAGAAGCAGAAAAAAAAACACAAATATGTGGAGATTGAACAACACACTACTGAATAATGACTAGCTCAAATAAGAAATAAAAGAAGAAATCAAGAAATACATAGAAACAAATGAGAATGAAAATAAAATATATCAAAACTTTTGGAAAATAGCGAAAGTCGTAATAAGAAGAAAGTTCCTATCATTTTGGGCTTATGTCAAGAAACAAGAAGAATACCAAATAAACAACCTAATATTACATCTTTAAAAATCTGGGGGAAAAAAAAAAAAGAAAGAAAATATGAAACCCAAAGTCATCTTAGAAGCTAAGCAAGGTTGGGCCTGGTTAGTACCTGGATGGGAGACCACCTAGGAAGACCAGGTGCTGTAGGAATAAAATAAATAAATAAGTAAAAACTAACAACAACAAAAAAAAATGAAGCCCAAAATCAGCAGAAGGAAAGAAATAATAAAAATTAGGACAGAATTAGATGAAATAGAGACTAAAAGGATAATAGAAAGAAATTAATGCACAAAGAGCTTGTTCTTTAAAAAGATCAATAAAATTGACAAAACCCTGGCTAGACTCACTAAGGAAAAATGAGAAAAGACACAAATAAACAAAATCAGAAATGAAAGAGAAGTTATGACAGATATCACCAAAATACAAAAGGTCATACAAGAATATTATGAAAGATTATATGACACCAAATTTAATAACCTAGAAGAAATTGCCAAGTTCTTAGAAACATATAGCCTTTCTAGACTGAATCATGAAGAACTGGAAAATCTAAATAGACTCATCAACAGTAAGGAAATTGAAACAATCATCAAAAACCTCCCCAAAAGTAAAAGTCCAGACCCAGTTGCCTTCACTAGTGATTTCTAGCAAACATTCAAAGAAGATTTAATACCTGTTCTTCTCAAACTCTTCCAAAAAAATTGAAGAAGAGGCAGTACTTCCTAAATCATTTTATGAGGCAAAAATTACCCTGATATCAAAACCTGATAAAGATACCACAATAAAAGAAAACTATTGACCAATGTCTCTGATGAAAACAGACGCAAAAATTCTAAATAAAATACTAGCAAATCAAATACAAAGATATGTTTAAAAGGTTATTCATCATAGTCAAGTGGAATTCATTTCAGGAGCTCAAGGATGGTTCAACATACACAAATCAATTAATGTGATACACCATTAAATAAAATAAAGGATAAAAATTATATAATTTTATTAATAGATGAAGAAAAAGTATTTGACAAGATACAGCAATTATTTATAATTAAAATACTTCATAAGATGAGGATAGAAAGAAAGTACCTTAACATAATAAAGGTCATATATAACAAATTCTTAGCTAATATCATATTTAATATGAAAATCTGAAAACCTTTCCTCTAAGATTAGAAAGAAGACAATGTTGTCTGCTAACATCACTTCTATTCAATACAGTGTTGGAATTCCTAGCTAGAGCAATCAGGAAAAAAATAAATAAATAAAAGGTATCCAAATAGGGAATGAAAGTCAAATTGTCTCTGCAGATGACATGATTTGCTTCATAGAAAATCTTAAAGACTCTATTAAAAAAAACTATTAAAAACAATAAACACAATAAATTTTCAGGATACAAAATCAACATACAAAATTCACAGCATTCCTATACACTAACAATGAAATTTCAGAAAAAGAAATGAAGAAAAACAATTCTTTTTGCAATTGTAACAAAAAGAATGAAATTTCTAAGAATAAGCCTAATGAATTATTTGAAGGACCTATACATCGAAAACTATTGCATTATTTAAAGAAATTGAAAAAGACACAAAGAAATGAACGGATATTCATGTTTATGAATTTGTAGAATCAACATAGTTAAAACGGCCTTATAATCCAAAGCAATATACAGATTAATGCATTCCTCATTAAAATCTCAATGTCATTTTTTAAAGAATTAGAACAAAAAATCAGATACATATGGAATCACAAAAGACCCTGAATAGCCAAAGAAATCCTGCAAAAAAAAAAATGAGTAAGGCTGGAAGTATCACGCTGCCTGGCTTCAAATTACACTACAAAGAAACAATAATCAAAACAGTGTGGTATTGGCAGAAAAACAAACACATTGACCAGTGGAAGAGAATTGAGAGACCAGAAATAAACTTATGTATACATGGCAAATAATTTTCGACAAAGGAACCAAAAATATACAATGAAGAAAGGAAAGCTTCTTCAAAAAATGATGCTGGGAAAACTAGAAAGCCACATGCAAAAGAATGAAACTAGACTAAACTGCACTCTGTCACCATACACCAACATTTACTCAAAATAGATCAAATACCTAAATATAAGAGCTGAAACAATAAATTACATGTAAGAAACATAGGTACTAAACTCACGGACCTTGGATGTAGAAAGAATTATATGAATTTGACTTCTAAGGCAAGGGAAGTAAAAGCAAAAATAAATGAATGGGAGTATATCAAACTAAAAAGTTTCTGTACAGCAAAAGAAACCATCAACAAAACAAAGAGGCAACCAACTGAATGGGAGAATATACCAACCAACTGATGGGCAGAGGACTGGAAGAGAAACTTATCTGAATAAGACATACAAATGGCCAACAAACATATGAAAAGATGTTCAACTTCACTAGCTATTGGGGAAATGCAATTTAAAATCATAATGAGATACCACCTAAAACCATAATGAGATACCATCTAATAAGTTTCTCTTCCAGTCCTCTGCCCAACCAACTGATGGGCAGAGGACTGGAAGAGAAACTTATCCGAATAAGACATATAAATGGCCAACAAACATATGGAAAGATGTTTAACTTCACTAGCTATTGGGGAAATGCAATTTAAAACCATAATGAGATGCCACCTAATACCTGTTAGAATGGCTATCATTAACAGGAAAATTAATACCACGTGTTGGAGAGCTTGTGGGGAAAAAAGCTCTGCATTGCCAGTGGGAATGTAAATTGGTACAGCCACTGTGGAAAACAGTATGAAGATTCCTCAGAAAACTAAAAAAAGAGTTACCATATGCCTCATCGATCCCTCTTTCAGGTATCTACTCCCAAAACTTTGAAAACATTTATTCATAAAGATATATACACCCCAATGTTTATAGCAGCATTATTCACAGCAGCCAAGATATGGAAACAGCCAAAGTGATAGATGATTGGATAAAGAAGATTTGGTACATATATACAATGGGGTATTATTCAGCCATAAGAAAAGAAATATTGCCATTTTCGACAACATGAATGGATCTTGAGATTATCATGCTAAGTGAAATAAATCAGACAGAAAAAGTTAAGAACCATATAAATTAACTTACATGTGGAACATAAAACTGAAAGCAACAAATGAACAAGACAAATAGAGACTCATAGACAAGGACAACAGTTTAATGGTTACCAGAGGGGAAAGAGTAACGATGGATGTAAGTAAGGGTAAAGAGAGTCAAATACATGGTGACGGAAGGAAATTTAACTTTGAGCAGTGAACACAGTGCAATATACATATGACATATTATTGAATTGTATACTTGAAACCTATGTAATTATATTAACCAATGTCACCCCAATAAATTTAATACTAAAAATAATAAAATAAAATAAAATGGCATTAATAATTGAGAATTATGTATTCATAATAATGAACACGTGGGAGATATGATGATTTAAAATAAAAAGTATATTAAATACTCATGTACTGTGCATAGTAAGAACTTGATAAATTTTTATTGTCCAAATGTTGATCAACTTAATTCTTAGGAATATCTTAAAATATTTCTCTTAGTTATTGAACTACTTTCCTTACTTTGACAATTTTCCCTCATCCTTCTCCTGAAGGCTTTCTTTTTATATTCTATTATTGGATTTCTTTTATTTCATTTTACAATAACTATTTTCAAGATTTAGTCCTTTTCTAATGTTCTATTTGTGGGGTAATACATAAAGCATGATTCTTACAGCAAGGCAATGTCATACCTCCCACTACATATGCAGAAGTATATGAATTGTTGCCTCTTTCTGCCTCTTGAAAACCAGAATCCTAATCAAGTATTTCCAATATCTGAAGGGAGAGATGCAAAGACATAGATACAGCTAAGAAATTTTTACAGCAAAGGGTAGCAGAATTCTGAGTTCTTCACCTACAGTCGTGGGAATTCAGTGGCCGCAATGCCAGGGGTATCAACCTCACCAACTGGGTTCTTGAAAGAGATGTTGTGTATGTTCTCAGCTTCCAAGAGACCTTTAGTTTCTTTGTTTCCAGGCTTCCTTCCAACTCTTCAAGACATGCTTCTAATGAATTCTTTTTCTGATTATGTGAATTAGAGTCCATTTCTGTTGTTTATAACCAAGAACTTCACCTAATACTGAAATTAGTGTCAGAAATAAATGACAAGTAACAAATTCTTAGGAGAATGGGGAAAATATACAATTAGCGTGGAACCTAGATGAGTCTGAAGACAGTGAACACTCCATTAGCATTCCAGAATGGGAAATTGACACCACATAGCATACAGTAGTTATTTAACTAATTAAAGTTCCATCAGTAGTCACCTGGAATCAAGTAGCCATTTGAAAGAAAGACTTTGGTTTAATGAGTTATAGGTTCTCTAAGACAGAAAAAAGGTATGATGAATTCAAGGCCATGGGGTAATATGACTTTTTGTAATGAAACTTTAAAAAAAAATTAAGATCAAATCCCTAAATTCTTAGTTCGAAATATAGTAGATTACAAAGATGGACATTAACAATTTCTGTCACCTTGTATGCTCAAGCCACTTTCCTGGAGTGGTCTCAGGACTGTGTATTACAGGGTTTGGGGTTGAGAAGAGTTAGTAGCTTCCTCTTTCACAGTTTTTGGGATTCAGCATCACGAGAAAAGCTCAAGTCAGACCTTTGAATAATAATAGAATTCACTGACACAGAGTACCCCAGCCAGTCCCCAGGTATACTAGCAACTCCAACTGAGTTTCCAGAAACATGAGTAAAACCATTTTGGATATTCTAGCCCTAGTTACAGTTCCAGACAGCACCATGTAGAACAGAGACAAGCTATCAATGGTAGGCTGAATAATGGTCCCTCAAAGATATTCACATCCTAGCCCTAGAATCTATGAATGACACTTTATTTGGCAAAATGGATTTCACAGATGTGATTAAATTAATGATCTTGAAATGGAAATATTATCTTGTATTATCTGTGTGGACCCTAAATGTAATCTAAGAATTTTTAAAGAGGGAGGCAAAAAGAGTCAACAACACAGTATTCAGAGATGTCACAGTGGAAATATTGTGCTGGATTGATATGTGGAAGGAGTCATGAGTTAACAAATGCAGGCAGCCACTAAAAGCTTAAAATTGTAAGGAGATAAATTCTCTCCTCAGAACCTCCAGAAGAAACCAGCCATGATGAGCTGACATCTTGACTTAAGCTCGGAAAATGAGCTGTAAGAGAATAAATTTGCATTGTTTTAAGCCACCTAGTTTTTGATAATTTGCTATAGCAACAATAGGCATTTAATACAATATCCCTATTGAATCCTCCCCAAATTAGAGAATACTGAGAACTAATGAATAGTTATTGTCTCATGCTACTAAATTTGGAGGCAGCTGTTGGGCAATAATAATTGGAATATAGTGCGAGTGAGTAACCAGAGTTCCTTAAATCTTTGCTAAAAGAAACTACCAGTTAGAGCCTAAGGAAAAAAGTAATTAAGAATTAATGTAAATTTGTATTCTATAGATTTACAGTATTAATTGAATTCACAGATTTACTAAACCTTTTATGTGCGATTTAGTACCCTGTCAGGAAAGAGTGGATGTCTAAAAACTAGAATAGAGATTTAGAGGAGGAGTTGGAGGCTCCAAGTACCAAAAGCACAACATCCATTTACTGCATCTTCTTTGTCTGCCAAAAATAACCTCACCTCACTTCCCTAACCAGGCCAAGGCTCTCTCACCTGAAGGAATTATTTTGCAATGCTTCTTATAGTGATAAACCAGATGTCAGCAGACTCCTAGTTGATACTAACAAAGTCAATCCAGAAAGACATATACAGCAAAACAATTTTAGGGGCTTGTTAATGTGTAAAGAGACTATAATTTGTATGTATTTTGGAAGGGATTCTGAAAGTATATGAACAAAAAGAGAACATAGTTTTATATTAAAATACATGCATTAATTATACTACACTTTATTGCTTTCTCCCATCTTTTATCCGAATCAAATAGCATTACTGTAATGAGATTTATTATTATATATTATACAAACTCACAGTAAATTATTACTATTTTTTCAGATAGTCAATTAAATTTTAAGATGATTAAAATAATTTGAAAAATTATTTTAAATTACATTTACCCTCATTTTAATTATTTCTAGAGTTAATTTTTTGTTTGTGTGACTGTACAAGTTTCTCTCAGGTGTATTTCTTTTTAACCAACTTTCTCTTTTATTATTTGTAGTTCAAGTCTGCTGGTTATGAATTCTCTCTTCTTTGTCTTCTATGAAAGAAGCCTTTATTTCACCTTTGCTTAGAAAAGTGAAGTAAACATCATATTGTACCAGGGCTAAATCAAATTTTGATCTATGTCTATAGTCTTGGACTAAAATTTACTTCAGAGAAAACGTGAATGTTACTCAGTTCTTTAGTGACATCTTAACATGACTGGGAGAAAAGAAAGTTGGAGGTTTTACTGAAAGTTTTGGTGAGACACTTGCATATCAAAGGTTCTAGTTGAATCATATGAATAATGAGGGTTACCACAGTGAAGTTCCTGGAGGTCCAGTGGTCTGGAACGCATCAGAATATCAACTGTACTTTGCATTCCTACCAGCACTAAAGTTGGAATAAATGTACTCTTTGGGCTTAAAATTTTTTTCTATATGTTATATATTTTTTTCTTTTCTTCATCTGATTTGCTTCCAGTTTATAATAGGGCATGGAAAAAGAAAAAGATCCATGTGGTTCAGGCTGCAGTAAATACAGCTCTACCTTTCAGTCTTTATGCTTGAACGGATACAATGATGCTCCAAGAATCTGTAGTAGGTTTTGCACTGTGTGAGACAATGGGAATCACAGCAGAGATAGTTTGGCTTTTATAGCAAAACGATGCCTCTTAATCAACTTTTTCTATTGAAAAATGGTTCTTGGCTACATATTGGGTCCTGGAAGGGGCAGATTTCTGAACCAGGGTCTCTAAGTGACCATACAAAGTAAGCTGCACATAATGTACCTAATGATGTCTATCAAGCCCAATAATGAGCATAGCCAGCAGTCATCTATAATGAAAATAAAGTGAAATATATGAGACCACTCCTGAGTTAGTTTGAGACCACACAAATGTAATAAACAAATTGCTTTCCTTCTTAGTATATCCTCTCTGGCCTTACTAATATCTAAGATCTCTCCCACAACATATACCTCTAGCTGCATGGAAAATTCTCCAAAATCATATAACTGAGAAAAAAAAAAATATATGAGTCTCACAGATAACCCACTGGCAGAAAAATAAGATTTAAAATTTAATAAAATTATCTACTCTGACTTTAAATATCTACAAAGAGTTTGCCCTGGAAGATTATATAATCCACTCAAAAATTCTTTCAAAAGATAGAACTTCAAGTGGTATTTCTAATCCTCTATTTCTCTTATAAGAAAAGATGGTTTAAGATAAGCTTCTACTTCAATGTGTAAATAGATGCTAAGGTCTATTTACCCCAGATGGCCAAGGGCTTACAAGGAATATAATTAGAGGACTCGTACTAAACAATATAGTTAAGATGTTTCACTCAAGATGCAACATGGGAGACAATATTATGAATGGCCAAGAATTTTATCCTTCAGAATGGGAAACATATAACGAAGGGTGAATATAAATGGGGAAAGAAGAGAAATAGGTATGATAAAAAGGGAATTATTTAGTGCCATCTTCTAGTGCTATAACAAGTGGTAAAATTCAATAAAAGATCATGGCAATTATATATCAAAAGTTCTTCCAAGGGCTCTCAGGAATGACGTTTTATTTAATCTCTAAGCTGAAACTCTATCAGTTGAGAACAGAGAAACAGTTGAGGACATAGAAATAATGATTAGAAGAGGGAAGTGATAAATGCCACCAATAGTCTTATAATCATTTGTAGAAACAAGTCTTATATCTACATTACCTTCCTTGTTGTGTCATCTAAATATTTATATATACTTTTAAATCTTTACATTTACTTTTTTTTTCACTTCTTTCAAGTATATACAGAACATATTGTTCGTGGTTAATTTTACAAACTAGCTCTTAGAGTGCAAAAACACACTAGAGTTAGAGATAAAACGAATATCACACAGGGATTCTGGGCTTATATCTGGTAGTTAGAACTGAAGAGAATTTGAAGTGCCTTCTTTAGTCAGAGTGTGGGTGAACATATTTTCAGCTACACCAGGTGAGAATTCCGGCTCCATGACAAAATTCGATGTGTGTTTTCTTAGACCACTGGCAATTACAAAGGCTTTGCTGTCAGGCCACATGGGGGAAAGTTGCTCTTTCTACACTTGAGTTGATGCACAGTCAATGTAAGGGAGTTGCAGTCAAGGAATCAGCTACCCCTCTCCCACTAGACCAGGCTTTATGCACATCTGCATTCCTAATCCAGATGTTTCCATTTGGAAGTCTCCTTATGGGGGTGAGGGAGGTCAGCTATTCATGTGCCTTTGCTAAGACCTCCTTATCAGTAGGACTTGAAGACACTTTTCTCTACTCTGAGTCAGTACTCCATGCTTTTCCATTTCTAGACCTTCTCCCTCTTCCTTTCTGGCCCCCGAGTTCATAAAATGTCAAGAACATTATGTGTGGGGCTTTCTTAATGGTGAGGCAATTCCCTCACACTCTATCTGTGCTGATACAGCTGACCTTTGTCTGCTTTCATTTATGGGTTTAAATGGAATATTGAGGGATCCAATGCCTCTCCTATTTGGCCTCTTGCTTGTATTAGCACAGTAAGTGAATAGAGGCTCAAATGTTACTTCAGTTTGGTTCAGTGTCTTAACTGGCCACTTTAATATTGGGCAGCTCAATTCACTTGACACCAGAGAATCTTATTTTAAATTTCTTTTGAAATACGAATATGAGAATGAAGTAAGTGAACCTGTAGATAATTTTGTAAACTAAAATTGGACAGTTCCAGTGTTTCTGACTTCCCATCATCTGATTTCTTATTGGAGTTAATTCCTCAATTTGTATGTATTGGTGGGGCTACAGCCCATTCCCTTTACAGAATGTGTCATTTCTATTGATCTATTTTCAAGTTCAATGGCTTCTCTCTCATCTCCATTCTGCAGTGAAACTCATCTGATGAATTTTTCATTTTAAATTTTCTATTTTTCCCAGTTCTAAAATTTCTGTTTGGTTCATATTTTCTATTTTCTATTCATCTTCTGAGATTTTCTATTTTTATTCATTATTAACATACTCGAATACAGTTATAATATTGGCCTTAAAATCCTTGTCTGTTATTTTCAGTCTTAGTCATTTCTCCATTTGTTTTATCATCTTGTCTCTTACACACAGATCATATTTTTCTGTTTCCTTATATGCCATGCAATTGTCCCCTACTTGATTAAGTTAGTTCATCTTTACTTCTCTTACCATGTCTGCTGTATTTCTCAGTTTTCATTACCTTAGTTCATATGCTTAATTATACTATAAGTATATGAGTGTATATATGTATATGTAAATTTGTGTGCCTGTATATCATGTGTACTGTAAATATTTTTATTCTTCAGTTAAAAATCTCTTTTTATGTCAGTTTGCCACCGCAATTAAAAAAAATACACTGCATTTTACATTTCATAAATTCTGCACTTTGCTTCAGTTCTTTATCTGCCAGGGAATCTTTTTTATTTTTTCTTTCTTATATCCTAAAAGCTGCATATTCGAATGGTATTTTCTGGTGTGCGTGTATGTGTGTGTTATAGTTGAAACTATTAATGACTTAATCCATGTTTCCTAGCTGAGCTTGAGACAAAGATTGAATGCTGATATTTAACGTGGAAAGTGCAAATCCAGAGAGCACCAAGTTTAATATAAAGAAAAGATAGAAATCAATGCAAGAAGAAATATTGGTGTTCTGGCATCTACTAATGACAAATCTGAAGAGACACAGAAATCTTTTTAGCAAAAGTCTCCTTTTTCGCCCCGGAAATCTCCAGTCAGACACATGGAAAAGCCTCTAAGCAATCCAGAAGGGAGAAAAGAGGGAGAATTGATTTGTCCAACTCCCTGTAGCCATATATTTATCATTGGTCAAAATTTTCTCTCAGAGGAACTTAACTTCTCCCATTACACACTACACACATACATATATTACATGATTCCAGATTTGTTATCCAGCTCTTTTGGCTGCCCCAGATACCAGATCCCACAACATGTTTTATGGACTTTCTTCTAAATCTGGAAGTGAAAAATGGATTGATCTAGCAGCATGAAAACAACCCAGAAAGAAGGCCAGAAAATCCATGAGTAAGTAGATAATTGGCTAGAGGTAGTAGAAGACCAATAGAGGCTGAATTGGATGACAGTGGCTGAAGAGATTCATGTGGTGGTTCTTATTTAATCTTCCAGTTGCTTATACATATTAATGACAACTTAAGAAGTATATAAATCTTACATCACAAACTTTTTTTTCAACATTCTGTACACATTGCTTCATTGTGTTCTGGTTATTAATTTTCCAAAGAAAATGTATAGGCCTCTTGATTTTTTAAACTTTAGGAAATATGCTAATATTAAATGACAAATAATATTAAATAGAAAATTATTTCATCTAATATATATTGAGAACATCATATGATAGACTCTAGTCTAAGTGTTCTACAAGCACTAAACTATTTAATAGCTCATTTAGTAATGATTCTATACTGAGAAGTAGTTGGTATTATTATCTTCCTTTTAAAATGGAGAAACTAAGGCCCATAGAAGATGAGTAACTAATTTAAAATCACACTAAAAATAGCAGAGTGTGACTAGAAAGCAAACAGTATATACATAAAAATAGGTCCTTAACTACTCTCCTACTACTCTACAAAGATAACTTTATTAGGGCATGCCTAATCATGGCATTCTATAATTCATTGTATTTAAAGTTTTATGAGCATATTTTATTTTATATGTAGCTATTCCAGTATTTTTTTCATTTCTACTATTCTTTCTTTCTTTCTTTCTTTCTTTCTTTCTTTCTTTCTTTCTTTCTTTCTTTCTTTCTTTCTTTCTTTCTTTCTTTCTTTCTTTCTTTCTTTTTTTTTCAAGAATGTATGTAATTAGTGTATACTTAGTTTGGAAGTTTTAGTCTGTTATCACAACATGGCAGTTTCCTAAGTTAATCAACTTGCAGACTTTTTCCCCCAGAGCATTTATTGCTTTCAGTGGAGATCTTAATTACATAACAAGAGTTATATTTATATTTTCATATTTTTTTGTGTGTTACATTTTTGTTCTTAATTATCTTTGTTTTTCTTTCTTCCTTTTTCTGTCCTGGTCCTTGTGCATTATGTTTTAATCTTCCTCTACAGAGTCCACTTTCTTTTTCATAGTATTCTATTGCTAAGCTTTTTTTATGATTATTATTACCTGAAAACGAATTCATATTCAGTGATAGACTGCATGTAATGAACTGTTTCTGGAGAAAGCCACATAGTTAGGACATAACTTATTTCCTCTAGGAACTAAAAGTGACCTTCGGCCAATAATCAGTAAGGCAACAGAAACCTCAGCCCTACAACCACAAGAACTAAATTTTACCAATGACCTGAATGAGCTTGGAAGAGAACTCTAAGCTAAAGATGATACCGCTGCCCTGCCCACGACTTGAAAATTTTCAGAATGAAACATTTTTTAAGTATAGTAAAAAAAATGCTGATCTACATATGCATATACATATATGTAGGTAGGTAGATAATTAGGTAAGTAAATAGGTGTTTATTTATATATTTATTTATCTATCAATCCATCTATATGTTTATTGTAGATGTAAAAGAATGTAGTAAATAGTGCTGAGTTTACAGTGTAAACAATGGTCTGTCCTACGCTGAAATCTGTTTTTGCACTGAAAATGTGAAAATTTTCTCCTATAATATGAAAAAATTGCTTGCTGAAGGAAGGAAACTTGAAAAGTTGCTGACTACCTCAGGCAAGAAGTCATGCAATATAACTAAACCACATAAGAAATTATACAGCTTTAAAAATTCTCTGTAAAAGAATTATTGTAGTCTGACCTCAGCAATGGATTTTAGTATGTAGCAGAGTTAGTTTGTATTTTCAGAGCCATCCTACAGCCCATAACACCTCATTTCTTAGTTTAATTATATTTTCTCTAGTTCTGTGCTCATTGTAAAATAAAAACAGCTGATTCCTCTCCTTTGGAAAAAATCTCTTCACACTCGAGTTCTATTATTGAAAGTAGTTCAAATTCCTTTTCTTTAAAATCATTCATTTTCTCAAGGCCACATGGGATGTTTGACTTGTTCTGCCTGTGAAGATTAGACCTATAGTTGATACGTAAGACAGCCCCTCAGAAATTCAGCCATCTGATTTATCACTAAAAAGATATTTTCTTAATCAAATTAACCCATTTTATTAAAAGCTCTACTTCCCAAAATGAAATCATTTCCTAAGCCAAAACAGTCTGCCAATGTTTCTAGTAAAGTTGAAAGTCTAGTATTTTCTAGATTGTACTTCTAGAAAAGATAGGTCCAAATGTACAAACAATAATCCATTCTAAAATATCAATGAAGTTTTCCTCATAGTAAGTATAACACAAAATTGTAACAAATTTAAATACATTAGATAATTTAAATCAAATTGATTAGTGTTTGGCTGTAATCAGTCATTGGCATGAAATGCTTTTTAATCAGGTAATGACTTCATTAAACATGGTTAATTGCACACCACCTTGAACTCATTTTCTAAACATAGACTTAATTATTCAAATTATAGCAATTAAAACACACCAGTCAATGGCTGGATTCAGTTTTGAAACTACCTAGGAAAGCTTGCCAAAAAATCTCATCATTTGCAGGAGTCGGAGTATGTGTTGAATATCTAATTAAAGAAAACAGACTTGTGAATCAAACAGTACTATAGAAACAAAATATGGACAACACCGAGTTGTTATTTCTTAACCAAATTATGTAATAAACTTAGAGAATTAAACAGGGCATAGAGAATACACTTGACACTTGAAAAAACAGCTCATTTAGTGTTTATATATAATTTATCATTTATATTTCAAATATTATATACTTTTTTATCATTAGACAATACTCAATTCAGATAAAGTTGAAGTATATTTTCTGTACAGCCCACAAAATCAACATAAATATATAGAACCTCCTATTCAATGCATAGGTACACTAGGTAAACAAAAGAAAGGAAGAACTTTTAAAGCCATATCCTGGAAGGGGAAGAGTATTCCTGTGCTATTTATTCTGCCTCACATTCACCAAGATTCACTGAGATCCAGACACTGATTGTGCAGCTAAACAATACTCAGTGGGTAAATAATAAAATGCATTCTTTGGTCTTTCTGTTTTGAGGCATACACTTGGAAAACATATTCTTTAGCTCAGCTAAAGAAATTAAATTGGATTCTGTTTCATTTGACTCTTTACTTGGTTTTTCTTGACCACTCTGACACTGAGTAGAATTATTTTCTTGACTATGTTTATTTATGTACTCACTAAGAAAAGGTCCAATAAACATCAAGGAAATGGAATAGAGCATATTGCCTTAAATTTACCTCATGTCTCAGTTTTATTCATAACAGTTTAAGAGTAGTAATTATTATGTGTAATATTTGTTTTTTTCAAAATTTGGTGTATCATTTAATTATTCCACACTTGATTCGATGTTCCATCTGCTAATGGACAGTATAAAAGTATATATCCATAATTGTAACAAAACAAATTTCAAACATTAATTTAAAAGAATTAGCATACCTATAGAGGTCTCAAGGTGCATCAGTTACTTTTATCCATTAGTTGAAACCCACAATATAAAGATTTCATGTGAAAAGAATTCTTGCAAATTCACAGAATGACATGTTTTGTTGCATAATTCTTAACAATATTCTTTTTATTATAGCAATGTTTTCCTTATTAAAATGATCAAATCAGCAAACAAAAACGATCACATTTACTTCTGAAGAAGTGATAACTCTTAGTAATGTCATGTAAATGTGATATCAGATATATAGCTCATTTCCAAGGGACATTTAAGTTTCATGTATTTTTTAATTTAGAAAAAAACTGGAAATGTCAATATGTCCTCATCACAGAATATTAATTTATGGATTAGAGCTGTTCACACAGTGTTTTCAAAATAAAAAGCTGTTCCTAAAAGAGATAGGCACAATAATAATAATAATTTCAACTTCATTTCATTTTTACCTTACAGCTCAACATCAGGTACAAATTTTATGAAAATTAATGTGCTCCCTATGTCATTCTGAACCTGTATTTACAACATATTGAAGAAAACTTATTGGCTTAGTAATGCAATGGAAATTACATCTTATTATCATAAAATATAAAAAACACTTTGAATAATTTTATTGGATTTTTTTTCTGAAATTACATCATTATAATAACAAGAGGAAACAGCATGAGAGAAACATTTCATCTTCTCACCATGTAAAAATATATTTTAGTAAAGTTTACCTGACATACGTTGATATTTTTTTTTCTTTGAGGCTAGAATATGATAATGAGAAATGGTTGCTAAAACAACAAATACTTGAAATTCCACCCTGAAAATTAGTGAGTTTATGAATATATATATATATATTTGTCACATGTAATAAAAATGCACTCTAGGCCTCTTGCACTACGCTTCTCTTGCTTAGGTCCCCTTCCATGTCTGAAAGTATACTTTCCCTTTAATAAAGCTTTTCTTTTCTGCTATAAAAAAAAATGCATTTGATTATTTACCCACTGAGTATTGTTTAGCTGCACAATCAGTATCAAGATCTCAGTGTATCTTGGTGAATGTGAGGCAGAATAAATAGCACAGGAATACCCCTCCACCTCTAGGATATGGCTCCAAAAGTTTTTCCTTTCTTCAGACATCACCCTGTTTTAGCTTTGGCAAGGGCATAGGGGTAAGCCAAAACCAGTTTTTTCTAGCTTAGACACCATCTTTGGCTAAGGCATGACCTTTGGCTAATTATAATATAATCGTAATCTCATTCACATTGCAAATACTACAGCTCCCATCATGCATCTGACACCATAATAGTTCCAGAAACACCATATAAGGAAGAAAAAGTGAGAAACTGAGCTTTCTGTCTACTGGAAGGATACCACGAGGCTACATCATCAGTACCACATTTCCAGACTCTGCCTCAAGGAAGAACAAAGGCCCACAATCGAGACATCTTCATATGACTCTCCCTAGTTCTCCCTCATTCCCCTCTTGAGTGTGTACTTTCACTTTAATATACCTTGTGCTTTCCTACTTGCAGTCGGTTTTGCCCTTGAATTCTTTCTTATGGCATAAGACAAGAATCTGGTTACCAGAGCCCTGAGCTCTCTGGCAACAAATGTATATCATGTCTTTCCAGATATATCATCGTCTTCATATTCCTTCCACAGAAACTGAGAGATAGGAGTGCTATCTTAATGATGACATTTCAAAGGCACCTCCCAGGTACTTGAGGAAGACATTCCAGGGATATAAAACCTGCAAGAAGCTAGGAGAACATTTACATCTCAAAGGGGACAGAGAAAGTTTACTCTTATAAGTTTTCTAAAGTAAATGGCCTAAGAAAAGACAGGTAAGTGGGACTAGAGTCAGGAAGAAACCTGTCTAAATTGTAGTCAGATTGAGAGAATCTTTAAGACCATCTTGGTCAGAACATAGCATCCAAGGGTTAGGACCAGAGTGAGACACCTCAGGTGTAGAATTTAAGAAGTCCTAGGTACTTCACCCTGGTCTCAGTCCTGCAGCATTCTGTAGACTATGTCTTGTGGCAGATTTTACTGAAAGTTTGGGGTTATCAAAGCAAGATTTGGAAGACTGGAATTTTATTCTATCTTTATTCCTAAAACATCTTCCTCAGATGCAGAGGATTGAGTTAATCATATTCCTCAGTTCAAACTGTATTCTATCATCTTTGGTTCATGTAAGACCCCTGTTACGTATGGGATTGTGTCTTCCTCAAATTCATTTCTTGAAGTCTTAATTCTTGATGTATTTGGAGATGGGACCTTTAGGGAAGGAAGGTTAAATGAGATCATAAAGGCGTGGTCCTAATCTGTTTAAATTGTTACTGTATAAGAAGAGAAGGAGACACCAGAGATCCCTCTCTCTTTCCAAGGGAGCACAGAGGAAAGACCATGTGAGGACGCAGTGAGAAAGTGGCTGTCTCTAAGCCAAGAAGATAGTCTCGTGAGAAGCTGAATTTGCTTGTTATTGGTCCAAACTTCATGTGCCAGACATTTCAAAAGGCTAATATCCAAAGTCAGAGTTTAGAGTTAAGGAACGTTTTATCGATAGTGAAGACACCAGCTAAAGAAAATGGAGACCTTAGATGGTCCTCAAATCTATCTTAAGAGGGCCCAGACTTCAGGGTTTTATGTCAAAGGAAGGAAGAATGGGTGGGGCAGAAGACATCTGGGCACCAACACGGATCCCAGGAAGAAGCGAAATCTCTAAATCTCTTTGTTCCTCTCCATTGACCCCTGTTGACTGGAGTCTTGAGGCTTCTGCAAATATTTATCAAGCAATTATTATTTTGCACATATTTTCCTACCTCCTTCAGAGAGGCACTGTCTGACAAGGGGCTATTCTTTCAAAAACTCAAGTCTCAAGCAGAATTTTTCTAATGATTAGCATATCTATAGCAGTAGCTATTTACCTGAAGGCCATGGGAAAAACCACAGGCTAGAATAAATATAGAGCCAAAGAGACTGAGCATTTTACTCTGTTCCATGCTAGCACATTTGTTACAGGAGAATGGGGTCCTGTCCTCTCAACACATTGTCCAGGCTCTTGATATCTATAACAAAGAATTGAGCAAGACACCAAAGTACAGAAGTAAAAAGAATAGCTTGATTGGAAGAGAGAGTAAAGCAAGAGTACACTTTCAGAAGTGGAAGTCAGCCTGAGCCAAGAGAAGGTTTATTTTATCACCCAAGTGCCTTTCTTCATGTTCTAATTCTATTTTTTTTTTTTACTTCTCCTTCACAGATCCTTTTCTTGACTAAACTCTGTGAAAAAATATAACTCCTAGATAAATTCAGCCATATTTATTATGTTCTAAGCCATCCACATCATGTCTAGGGCAATAATTAATGTAAAACTAAAGGAATCAATTAATGTAAAATTAAATTTTTTCTAAAAATAAAAATTCAGGCAATTATGGTTTAAAATGGCATTTTTCTCTATATTTAAGTAACAACATTTAAAATAATATATTTTAATTTAAATTTAAAATAACACAAATGTTTACAGAATATACAGCATGATTAAGAGTATATTCTGTTTTTATTTTTACTCTTTCCCACTCACGCCCATGGTTCTCTCCATGAATTCATCTTTAGCTAAATCCCACTGTGGAATAAAATGGGTAATTCTGAGTCCTGTTTTTTAAAGTGGGCATTGCAAATTCCAGGCTCCACCTTCAATTAAAAAAACTGAAGGAAAGGCTCTTTTCTCCTAACAGTCCAAAGCACAGGGCTATAGGCATTTGGATTTCTTCCTATACATCACTTGCCATTGCACATTATCTCTCAGCAACAGCTGGTGACACACAGACACTGTGCCTCTAGGAAAGCTCTCTTTTCCCCCTTCCATCTGTTTCAGTCCATTTATCTCAGAAAGAAAACACTGTTTTAGCTGGTCTGCTTGCAACATCTTATCCGCAATGTAATTTAAATCCCTTCAGTTAGGGGAAGCAGATTTGCATTTCGAAGCTAGTTTTGCTTTAAAAACTAGCTGAAGTTGAAGGTTTTCTGTATTGATGATCAGTTAGAATTTTTTATAGGTAGAATAGAAAAATATATTATGTCTACTTTATCAAAAGAAAGTAAAGCTAATATGTAAATCTGTTTGAAAACAAAATATGCTGATTGTGTTTATGAGGTTGAATTTAAACCCATGTGATCAATTTTTATCTTCACTAGAGAACAGCAAGGATTTTTTCAATTTTTTAAAGGGCTGCTAAGATCTAAGTCTCCGCACTGTACTGCTCTTGACTGGAATTAGCAGAGTGGAAGCAACTTCACCTTCTTTTGCTGCCGCTTCACACCTTCACACCGGGTCTGAATGTCCAGACCATGATTATGATAATATCTGTTCTTTTTCTTTCTTTAAAAAAAATTGTGACCACCTTTCCCATGTTTGATGAAAACATAAGCCCTGGAGTCAAACTGCTACAGTCTGAAGGAAGCCACCATTTTATGTGTGACCTTGAGCAAGTTTTTGTCACATATCCTGTCTCCTTTATCGAAAAAGTGAGGTTCCTATTTCATATGATTGTTATGAAGATTAAACGATATGTTTTTTTTTTTTAAAGTGTTAAGCATACTGACTATCTCTTGTAAGGGATCAAATGTAAACTAATATAAGTATTCAGAAATAATGAGATGTTCTTTTCTCTGGATTATCGTGATTGTTCCTCATTTTCAATAAAAGAGAATGTCATTCTTCTTTTGAATTAATCTCTTTATTTTTGGTTAGGAAAGGAAAATAATAAAACCTTATTCCTAATATTGATGTTTTAAGAATTATACTGTTCTTTCCTAAAGTCATTATTGCAACAAAGCTAATTTTATTCAGCGAAGCATAAAGTCAGTGTTCTAATTGATGCTTTCTAATGCAGTTTTCTGTTTCCAATTTAGTGGAATTTTTTATTTTTAAATAGATTTTTTTTTGTAGTGTATGTGTATTTTTTTAGATTGAGTGAACACTTTTCGCCTTTGAATGAGAAAAGTTAAAAATGCATGTGAAATTCATTCTTCCTTTCAACTGTTTCTAAGTTTAGGTATTTTTTTTTTCATAAAGCAATAAAAGACATGAATAATAAGCTATGTTCTAAAATGTATTCCTTCATTCTCCACTTTTCAGCAGTAAAGGTGCTTGTCATAGACCATTATGAGAATTATTATTCTACACCACTCTGAGCTACAGACAGTTTACTCAAATCAGCATATGGAAGTCTAACAGATCTCAAAATTGCCAAAAATGAAATTATTGATTCCACTTCTCACAAAAGTTAGGGTTAGGGTTAGGGTTAGAGTTTAGGGTTCAGGTTTGGGTTAGGGCAAGGTTTTAGTGGTTAGGTGGGTTAGGTTAGGGGATTAGAGGTTAGAGTTAGTGTTAGTGTTTAGCAGAGGCCATTTTGTAATTTCTTAAAGAGTTAGGGTTAGTTGGTTAGGGTTAGGGTTAGGATTAGGTATAGGGTTATGGTTTAGGGTTAGGGTTAGCGTTAGGGTTAGGTGTTAGCAGAGGTCATTTTATAATTTCTTATAGGAGGTCAAATGGTGAACAAAGAAGTAACATAGCAATAAGTTTGTACAAATAAGCTAGCATGCTAGTAGCAACATAAAATAAGACAGTTATTAAATAAATATAACTAATTAAAACAAATGCTAAAAATTTATCATGTCAATAGATTTTTGTATTTTGAAGTGATACAAAAAGCAATTATAAATCTATAAGCTAAAAGTGAAATACATATCCAGCTACTAGGTTACTACATTATTTTCTCTTCTCATCTTGTTAAAAAAGTTTCAGAAGATAGAAAATAAAAAGAAACTTGAGAGAAATCATCACAAATTTAATAACCTAGACTATGAAAGCCAGAAATGTATCACTTTCAAAATAATTGAAAGTACTAAGAAAGCTAATTTATAATATTTCCAAGTTTTTTGTACATGATGCAACTATAATCAGATGAAGAAAATTTATTCTCAATTTCTTAAAGAGTGAAATTATAAAGTATTAAAAGATTATATTTACATATGATGATATAATCATTCTTAATTTCCTAATATTATTTTTTAATTTAATTCAGTTGAATAAACAACTATTGAACTTGTAATATGTTTCAGGCTGAGAAAAAGAGAAAGAAGATGAAGCTCACTCATTCAAAGAGCTCACAGTTTAAGAAAAGATACAGATAAAAGACTAAATCTATCAGAATAAAATTTTATACATGCAACAATAAAGTCATTCACAAAATATAGTATCATAAGTATGTTTATAGTTATTAAGATCTGAAGATAGAAGTAAGACATAAACTATGTTAAGAAGAATAAATGTAATTTTTCAAATGTACAAAGAAAGAAAGACCTTCTCAAAAAAAGTGAAGAAATATGTTCAAAAAAATAAAATCATGAAAAATTTGAATGTACAGAAGGATTATGGTGAGGCTGAAAACAGGAACCAAAACAGGGAGATGAGATCAAGCCAAAGAGATCTGAAGATGAATCATGATAATCTTCAGTAAGACATCAATAGTACACTAAGAATAAGAGTTTAAATGCTGAGGTAAATAGAGAAACATTAAAATATATTCTATAGCAAACTGGCATGACATAATTATTATTTTTTAAAATCTTGCTCTGGAAGCAATAAGAGAATTTGAAAAGATAAAATGAAAAAGAGGGCCCCAGTCAGCAGGCTACTGACACAACTGGGACAGTTAATAATGATGATCTAGGATAAAGCTTTAGAATTTTTTATTGAAAAGATGAAAAGATGTTAAGGTGACAGAATGAAAGGAACTTGTTGACAAACTCTCTTTGAGGAACAATAAAATAGGAAATATTTATAAGTACTTCCACTGTTCTGGTTTGGGTTGTGTTGTCTTTTTCCAAGGTAAGGAATTAAAAAAAGAACGTGAATATCTTATAAGTGGATGAGAGAGAAGATGAGTTTTGTTTAGATTATACTATGCTTTAAATATCTTAGGAAAGTCAAATGAAAATTTGGTGGGAGAAGTGAGCAGCTGAATATTCTAATATGCAAATATGCAGTACAAGAGAATAATCTGAGCTGAGGTTTTAGATTTCAATTAGTCAGTATATAGGTAACAGACATTTACAATTAAGGGAGAGAAAACCAATTATTCATAAAGAATGAGAAGAGACCTAGAAATAGAACTTTGGGAAATATTCAGCAATAATAGAAGGATACTGAGAAAAAGAAAGTAGAGAAGAAACAAACAAACAAAAAGGAAGTATATAACATACTAGCAGCCAATGCAGAATTTTATTTCTGAAGGTAAAAGTTACATAAAAATATCAAATGCTACAGAACAAATGATAGACTGTTTTCATTGAGTCTATCAATGGAAGGCAATTTTATTGGATATTAGAAACCATAATGCAGTGTGTTGAAGAAAACTTGATGTTCAGAAGTGAAGTCAAAGAAAGTGGACAACCTTTATAAAAACTTGATTGTGAGAAAAATATAATGAGAAAAAAATAAAGATAGGGAAAGAGGAGTCAAGAAAAACAACTGTTGTATGCTATGTATTACAGAATTGGAAAGACAAGTATAAGGGTGAAGGGAAATAATTAGAAAAGGGAAGTAGGTAGAAAATGTGTGAGATAATAATATTAGAGTACTATAATTATTGATGTCATTAACTTAAATATAGCTTAAAAGAGTAATAAAATACATTTTTTACTGTAATTTGGACCAGGATGAAAGACATTTGTCAGTGCTGGGCAAAAAATTTAAGGAATCTATGGCTTCTATTTCCTCTGTGAAGTAAGAAGATAGAGTTGTGCTGAATTAGGAGGAATAAATGTTGTTGGAGTTTGGATTTCCAGAAATCACTAAAGTTTACTAGCAATTTAGCAATTATGCAAAATTTAAAAAATAAACAAATAGAAAACATGTAAAATCCTTGTCCATCAGTGGTAGGGCTCAAGCATGAATACATCTGTATGATTTCCTTGAGACGTGTAATCTGGTGCATTTTTCGGAAAAGTGCAAAAGGACAAAGAAGCAATGGAAAACCCTCTGTTTTGTACATTTTTTTTTTTTTTACTCCCAAAGGATTTACAATTTAGAAGAGAGAATCCAAATCATCAATTTACAATCTGCCGTGGAGTAATTTAATGTCTATTGAGAAAATATCAGATTAAGAGTCTTTGGAAGAGAGTAGCAGTGATCTGAATCCTTAAGAGGCAGAGCTTCAGGTATTTGGTAGATGGTGAAAGGTAGATTCCTCTGTTGTTGATCAAGTGTGTCTTTAGCTCAGGTCTTTAGTTGATTACAATAGAATGCAGAACCATCCAAATCCATAAGTACAATGGACATGAAAGGGGAATGAAAAAGGAAGGTTAGTGTATTTATCAGAACAGCTATTAAGAAGACATGTACCAAGGAAAAGTGCCAGAGAGGACAAGGAAGTTTCCTACAGCTGCTTTAAAAGGAATAGGTGTAAGCATCATTGTATATTTTCCTGGTCTGTTTCAGAGGAAGAGAGTTCTTTCACCTGTGCTCTGGATTTTTCTACAAATGGAATTTCATCCTGCCTCTAAAAAAATAAATCTCATTTGCTTTTCCTCTAGCATATAAAACATCATTATTTTTTTCATCTATATTTTTTCTTTTTTTTTTTGTTGTTTCTTTGTTTTTATTATAGTGATATTGGTTAATGAAATACAGTAAGTTTCAGGTGTACAATTCAACAGTACATATGTGTGTGGGGGGGTATGTGTGTGTGTGTGTGTATGGCATTGGTGTTCACCACCTATAGTTAGATTTCTTTCTGTCACAACATATTTGAACCCTTTTACCACATCTACCTCCTTCCTTCCCTCTCCCATCCTACCCTCTGGTGACCACTAGTCTATTGTCCATGTTCATGAGTCTCTGTTTCTTTGTCCTGTTCATTTGTTGCTTTTAGGTTTATATCCCCACATATAAGTAATGTCAACTTTTTCTGTCTGGCTTATTTTGCTTAGCATGATTATCTTGAGGTCCATCCACGATGTTGCAAATGGCAGTATTTCATCTCTTCTTATGACTGAGTAATATTCCATTACATATATGTACCACATCTTCTTTATCCAATCATCTATTGTAGGACACTTCATTGCTTTCATGTCCTGGCCAACATGAATAATGCTTCTATAAACATCGATGTGCAAATATCTTTTCAGGTATGAGTTTTCAAGTCTTTAGGGTAAATACCCAGTAGAGGGATTGTTGGATCATATGGTAGACTGAGTCTTAGTTTTTTGAGGAAACTCCATACTGTTTTCCATAGTGGTTGTACCAATTTGCAGTCCCACAAGCACTGTATTGAGGGTTCCTTTTTCTCCGCATCCTCTCCAGCACTTATTATTACTCATCCTGCAGATAACATCCATTCTAACAGGTGTGAGATGGTATCTCATTGTGGTTTTGAGTTGCATTTTCCTAATAGCTAGCAATGTTGAGCATCTTTTCATATGTTTGTTGTCTATTTGTATGTCTTCTTGGGATAAGCGTATGTTCAGGTCCTCTGACCATTTTATAATCGGATTGTTTGGTTTTGGTGGTACTGAGTTGCATGAGTTCTTTGTATATTTTGGATATAAGACCCTTATTGAAGGTGTCGCTTGCAAATATATTTCCCATTCAGATGATTGTCTCTTTACCTTGTTGAACATTTCTTTTGCTGAGCAGAAGCTTTTAAGTTTGATGTAGTCCCATTCATTTATTTTTGCTTTTACTTCTCTTGACTTTGAGGTCAAATTTAGAAAATCCTCTTTAAGTCCAAGTTCATAAGTTTAGTACCTATGTTTTCTTCCATGCAATTTATTGTTTCAGTTCTGATATTCATGTCCTTAATCCATTTTGAGTTAATTTTGATGTGTGGTGATAGACAATGCAGGTGGCTTTCCAGTTTTTTTTTGCAGGTGGCTTTCCAGTTTTCCCAGCACTGTTTATTGAAGAAGCTTTCCTGTCTTCACTATATATTTTTGGCTTTTTTGTCAAAAATTATTTGCCCATGTAAACATGGGTTTACTTCTAGACTCTCCATTCTGTTCCACTGGTCTGTGTGTCTGTTTTTCTGCCAATACCATTCCATTTTGATTATTGTTGCTTTGTAGAAGACTTTGAAATCAGGCAGAATGATGCCTCCAGCCTGGTTCTTTTTTTTTCTCAGAATGGCTTTGGCGATTCAGGGTCTTTTGTGCTCCCATACAAATCTGATGAATTTTTGTTCTATTTCTTTAAAAAATGTCAATAGGATTTTGATGGGTCATTAAATCTGTGTAACGTTTTAGGTAATAAGGTCATTTTAACTATGTTAATTCTTCCAATCCAAGAACAAGAAATAATTTTCCATTTCTTTGTTTTTTCTTTGATTTCTTTTAATAGGATCTTATAGTTTTCGTTATATAGGTCATTCACATTTCATTAGATTTATTCCTAGGTATTTTACTCTTTTTGTTGAAATCGCAAAAGGAATCATTTTTTCCACTTCTTTTTCCGACACTTCATTATTAGAATATAGGAATGCTATGGATTTTTGAACATTGATTTTGTATCCAGAAACGTACTGTATTTGCTTATTGTTTCTAGTAGTGTTCTTGTGGAGTCTTTAAGGTTTTCTATATAGAGAATCATGTCATCTGCCAAAATGAGATTTCCTATTTGGATGCCTTTTATATCTTTCTCTGGCCTGATTGCACTCGCTAGGACCTTCAATGTTATATTGAATAACAGTGACGATAGTGGACAGCCTTGTCTATTTCCGGATCTTAGAGAAAAGATTTTCAGTTTTTCATTATTAAATATAATGTTGGCTGAGAGTTTGTTTTTATTATGTTAAGTTACTTTCCTTCTATACTGATTTCGTTAAGTGTTTTAATCATAAGTGAATATTGTATCATGTCAGCTATAATTTTAACTTCAGGTATTATCAGTATGCCCATGATTACCAAAGCTACAGCTCGACATTTGAGATGGTAGTTCTGATTTTAAGAGTGTTTACTTACTCTACCTGAGTATTTCTGCTTTTTACTCTAACTCATAATATTTCTCAAATGTGTCTCTTCTATTTTCTTATCTCACAATCAATTAAAAGATATCACTATTCATCTAGCCATTCCAATTGGAAGCTTGAAAGTGTTCCTAACTTATTTTTCTCTCTCAATTATTTCCTATTGACAAGTCCTGTCCATCTGTAGACTCCTTGTCACTACATAGAGGCAATCATCATTTCCCAGAGTCTCCTCTCTCTCCTCTCTCCCACCTATACCTCATACTTTCACAGAGTGAAATGATCATTCTAAAGGCAAAACAATCTGTGCAATGTGCTCTGTAGCTCATAATGCCCATACAATAATTGTGAAATTCCTTAACATGATTTTTCGTCATCTGCTCCTTGATCAGTTTTCAAGATTTTCTGTCACATCATAGAACCAATTAATTACTAGTAATTTTGCCTAAAGTGAGAATAAAACAAAGAACAAAATAAATGGGAATCCCTGCATTTATGGAGTTTACATTAAAATGGGAGGAAGATGAAAGACAATAAATAACAATAATACCAATATTGCTATTGAGAACATAAAGCAAGTTTAGGAGAATTGGAGCTGAGTTTTGGAAGAGATTACAATGTTATAGTATTGTCAGGGGAAGTGTCATTAAGGTGATATTTGTAATTTGAACAATTTCTCTTACCTTGCAGTATTTTTCCAAGAACTACTCACCTCCTAACGCACATAGTAGAGTCTCAATAAATATTTGATGACTGTACATATTACATTGAATTGGACTTCAGCCACATTTAAATAAAGCATTAAGTTAAAAAAAAATCTAAGCAACACTCAAGCTCATATATTCTAAAATAAAATAAAAATTTGCAATATAACCCCAATGTGAAAAAATTCAAACAGATTCTTGGCTCCATATATCAAGAGTCTCACAAGTTAACGCCAATGCATAAAGCCTGAAGCAACGGCAGCTGGAATAACATATGCAACGTTGCTCCCTGGCAGTTCAGAAAGATAGAAACAATACAGAAACAGAAATGAGGGCAACAAAGATTATACAAACAACCTGGCAGCATAATTTACTTTAGTTTATAATTAACTCTGTATCATGGCTATCATTCTGAATATCAGAGATCTGAACATTTAATTTTCTAATGTGAAAGTAATTTGCTCTAATGTTAGAACAGAATTTCAAGACTGAATATCTGAATTCCATTTAAGTTGGCTCAGACATATTTCTGAAATATCTTTTCCTCTTTTAGTGATATTTAGAGTTATTATTTATTGATTGTTAATTACATGCTTGACATACTTTTATATTTAATCTTCATGAAATTCCTATAAGGCAGATTTTATTATCTCTATGTTCTGCTTGAGAAAACAAGGAGGAGAAAGGTTAAATAGTTGCCTCAAAATTTCATAGTAAATGATGTAGTGGAGATTTGAAGCTGCATCTATCAGCACTCGAAATATGTGCTTTTAACTAGTATTTTATATTGCCTTAAACTGCAAAAAGAACAGTATCATATTAATATAAATGTATTGCACAGAATTTTCTTAGCTTTTTTAAGCCAAAAAACATCATTGCATTTAAAATAGAGCAAACTTGGCTTCCTGCTTTAAATTCTATATTTTTCAAAAATTAGGACCAACCTAATTTCCTCATATCAAATTTAAAGAAATTGTAAACAAATTTTTGTGTCTCTAGATTTCTATTTATTTTTAATTTGTTATTTTTAATTTGTACATGAATTATAAGAACTTTAAATGGTGAATTTTAAAATAAAAAGGAAGAAAATAAAATTTTCAAACATTACCAAACATAACAGCACAGAGCCACAATTACTGTCACTATTTGGTAGGAAATGCCCTCCAGTATCTTTATTGTATGCAAATATATTTATACAGACACATTTACATAAATATCTGTATTTCTGAATTTTGTTAATGGAATTTTTATTTGTTTGCTATGTTTCATTTGTCATATTCATGCAAGCCCAATGGTTAACAGTTAGAAGTTAATCTTGAAACTAATCCTAAATAAATTTTTACTTGAGGTTTTATTTTCTCTTTGATGAGTACCTGTCACTCTTCTGAACTTGTTCCTTTCTGTATGAAGTAAGGGAAGCACAGAGGCAGCCCGGGAGGGCAATAATTCCCAGCCCTTGCTGCTACTAAATGTACCAAATGCTTAAATTCAACTTGGTGTTCTAGAAGTTTGCTCATGTCAGTGATAACTTGTTGCATAATTGCTAATACAGTGGTTAATTGGGGGGTCAAAATGAAAAAAACATATACTTAACATTTTCCAGGCTGAGAAAAAGTTGAGCTACTGTGAATATCCCTCATCCACCCACAGAGACTGTAGTAGTTTATCTACCTGCTATGTAAAGATATTTACATATTGATTGATCTACTTTCACCAGGATTCTTAATGGCAAATTCAGACTGTCCTTTCAGGTAAAATGTTTGCTTCTCTGTTTTTATCTTATTTAGAAGGCTGATTTTTATAAGTAAATCTGCAGGAACATGTCACATGTTTTCATCTTGTGTGAACTGAGTTGATTGTGCCTAGCTCCAATGCACTACTGTAATATAGTTGTTTGAAATTTTACCCAAGATCGTGGTTTTGTAGCAAATCAATTCAAATCAATTTATCAAATTACTTTGATATGAAGCAATTGTGTTAAATACTGTAATTATTAAGCTGTCTGGGAATTCAGGAAAATCAGGAGACATGAAAGAACAATTTAGTTGTTTTTCTCTTACCCAACTGTTGATTACTAACAACACTACAGAGTTCTTTAGACACTTTCGACTAAAGTTATTACTCCGGTTTTCTTATGACCAATGTATCAATTTGAAGTTTTGATAGAAAAAAAAATCATTTTAACTCAGCCTATCTGGGAAATGAAAGTGTTAAATACTTTTGTTTTCATGCTGATTTATTATTGCAGAAATTACATACTTTACTAGTGTTCATAATATGCAATATTGCCTTTAAATGATATTTCCTTATTACATATTTACTATACTTTTATAAGAAAGGGAAAAAGAGTTCTTCATTTGTACTGATGTGTCTTAAAACCCAACAAATTAATACTAAAATCATAATTAGTAATTAACAAGTAACTAAATTAATAACTAGAAATCATCTTGGAAAATAAATGATAATTTAATTACCAAACTGTCAGTCATTATGAGTCCCAATATATCCATAACCATTTACAAAAGCTATATGATACTTTAGAAATATAAATAAGTTTTTTAAAATACAACTTTAATGATCTACTTGACTCTCTTTCCACCATAATTATTTCTTTAAAGTTAAATAGTAAATAACTACTAGATGTCTTAGACTCTGGGCTGCCTGCTGAGAATCAAAGTTGTCCTTTTTCAGAGAAACCTCTAGATCCCCACTTGTAGGTTCAACTCAATGCATACTCTGAGGCCAAATTTGCTAATTTAAGAGATACAAGTGTTTTGATTCAGCCTAATTTTCTTCCGTTCTCATATATGAGTTGTAGAATTATGACTTTTTCTTCCTTGAGCCGACTCCTGGCATGTATCCCTTTTCTAGAAGTAGTCCCTATCTTCTTCCCCGAGTCTAAATTTTGTCCTGATTTCCTGCATGATTTCTTTATTACTTCAGACCTGATTTTCTCTCTATTGCTAAGATCTCACTGATATTAATAGTTTGATGGTCAGAACTTCCTTCTATCCATTAATGTAATTAATTCCAAAATTCTAGAGATCTTGATGGAAAATATATCCCCTTGAGATTATTAAAACATAAATTTTCACATTTATTACAAACATGCCTAGTGAATTGGCATTCTGAGAGGTGCAGAAAACAAAGTGTAGTAAATCTTAAACAATTTTTTTTTACTCAAATTGATAAAATCTATAGAATATCTCTAGCCCCTGATATTCAGACGAAATGCCAATGTGCATGGTTTCTTCATCTGTAAAAAGTAGCCTAACAAACAGTAACTGTGCAGTTTGGGGGTGTTGTAAAAACATGTGAGATTAACTTCCTGATTTATATATATTTAATATCTTATGAGTAAGATATTAAATATTAATATATAAATATATAATACATACTGTTTATAATTATATATAATTATATTATGATTATGTAATGAAAAAAAATCTATTGTTTTTTTGAGTACATATTGAAATGTTTAGAGATACAATAACGTGTCTGCAGCTTACTCTCAAACATTTCAGGAAAAATATAAATATACACACATTCACATACACATGCACATGTGTATGTGTATTTATGTGTGTGCGTGTGTGTGCATTCATTCACTATTTTGAACTCTAGATGCCATAATTTATACACACACACTGACCAGCATAGTCTTACCATTCCCTTCACCTTTAGATAGATGTCTTCCTGATATCAGGCCCCTGGCTTCACTTTTCTTAGAGCATTTACTTCAGAAAACTTGCAATTTAAGATTCTTTCTTGCTCCTTAGGGATGTAAATCTTCTCATTAACTTTTGTAACTGAGTTTTATGACCCAGCAATGTCTTTTCTCCTGGACCTAGGAATCATTCCTTGAAATATAATCATCAAGAAAGATAGTGTCCCTTATCTCCCCATCTCTGTGGGAGGGTAGGAGCTTTAGATGAGCACCAGTTAGCAAACATAGGTGGCTTAATCACATCAACCAGTTGGCCCTGTGATGTCCTCCAGTACCACCCCGGAGTTTAAAAATACCGTTTCTTTCAAAGGAATTGAGTGTATTTTCTCTCTTCTATTGGGATAGTCTTCAATGATCCATCAATGCACACAAACACAGAGAGCGAGAGAGAGAGAGAGAGAGAGAGAGAGAGAGAGGATCAAGCAAATATAGTAGCATTAATTTTGAGGGAAAACTGAGTGAAGGGTGAGCAGAATTTTTTTGTATTTTGCAACTTAGCTATATTTTGGAATCCATTCAAGATAAAAAGTTAAATAATCATGCAAAAATGTGAATGAAATATACTATAGTATCTAAGAAATTATTTTAATGAAAATCCAAATACTCAATTCGAAAAGCACACTAAGGTACATATTTTCAAGATACATCTAATAGCCATAACAAGTTGAGATATACCTGTCAACACCATAAATTACTAAGAAGGAAATATGTGGAATTGCACATAAACAATTATGCTAAAGAAGCTGGAGGCAAATTTTGTTCTTTTGTACAAATGTAATTTTTTTTTCAATCTGAAACACAATTAGCAATGTATACTATTTAAGATGTTTTGTGTGAAATTCAAAGGCAGAGATCAAAGGACTGTGGAGATTTAGAACTACCTTAATCTTACCAGTTGTATAGTCCACTGTCACATCCAAACAATTTGTTTCATGATATCTCTAGGAAGTGATCATCTTGTTCCTGCATAATTAATCCTAGTAGCAGGGATCTTGTCCACTCCAATTTTGGAGGTTTTTTGTATTAAAAAGAAATCTTGCCTTTTCATAATTTTCACTTAGTCTTTGCTCCATCCACTGAAGAACTTGAAATTAGTTCATATATATGTCTTTTAAATACTTAAAACAGCTTTCATCCATCTTCTCAAGCTAAATATTTTAATCAGTCCTCTTTTAACAGCACTGGCCTCTACCATTTTTTAAAATAGACTTCAATATTCAAATTAAACAGAACCGTTGAGAGATGGTCAAACAAGCACCTAATACTGAAGGTGGCCAAATGATGAAAGTCACATCCAGCTTCTAGGGATAATAGTCACAACTGTGCTAGAGGCAGAGTCAGGTGTCCAGCATGGGTCATAGTGATGTGTCAAGCTATGATATCTATGGCATTGTAGTTTTGGTGTCTTCACCAAACTCATTTTCTGGATTCATTCTGTGGTCCTTCCTTCTTCCTAGATTCTTTTGTTCTTACCGTTTTACAAGTCTCATGTCTTGACCTCTTCAGCAAATCTTTCAACCAATTTCTTTGCTGCTTAAATCAGCCAGGGACAGTTTCATTGGCTTACTTCCAAAAACCTTGGCTGATATCAATGTATCTATTCAACTAATCATCTGATTATTAATCATTTATTCTATGATTGCTATGACTGCTATTGTGCTATGCAAAATGCTGTGTAAATATATGTATGTATGTATATAAATATATATGTAAAAAATATATAAATACAAATGAGACATGACCCTGGTCAAATTGTCATAATGTTCCTTAAAATCAATCATAGGGTTATCATTGATGGACTTATTTAAGTATCTCATGTTTCTAGCTTCATTTTGTATGTTGGAAAGTTAATTTACATGTTTCAGCTACATCTATGCACCACAGCAATGAGAGCTCAAGTTAGAAACATTATTTTTTGTCCTGGTTTTACTGCGATGAAGGCAGAAGTGTGTATTATCAGTCCTAATGTGATTACATGTGGTTGAATGGGCAGCAAGGAAAGAACCAGGCCTGTAACTTCTGGAGTGTGAGTAAGAATCTGATCACAGAAAGAGAATAGCCTGAGATTCTGTTATCAAGCTAAGTTAGAATTAGGGAAAAAATCATATGAGGAGAGGTAAATATCCAACATAATTTTTGGAATTAATTCCAAGCCATTCCATCAATCAAAGGCTGTGTTTTTTTCTTCTTTATTTTCTTCTTTCTTTCTTTCCTTCTTTGTGTGTGTGTGTGTGTGTGTGTGTGTGTGTGTGTGTGTGTGTGTAAGAGAGAGAGGGAGAAAGAGAGCTAACTCACTTCTTTCGTCTCAACTTGAGAATAGTGCTTCTATGTCTAAACATCTCAGAAAGTCCTGATTTTAATGAATGACAGCTACATTCCATCAAGGGTGGTTACAGTAGACCTAAATTGAATGGTCATTAATTACACTTAATCTTAATTCCAGAAGCATTTCTAATTCTAGTATATTGAAATGAGGCCACTAGATTTGGGTTCATTCTATTTATATTCTTTTTGATTTTCTGGAATTATATCACATTCTTATTTCATTCCAGTTGGAAGGGCACATTTAAATTTATTTTTTCCTATTTGAGCAAAACAAGCTTAACTTGGTGAGTTTAAACTATTTGAGGTGAAAATAGTAGCACTGGGATAGGAATAAAATCATCAATCATGTTTTTCAAGTTTTAAATCAACCAAAATCTATTTAATATACTATTGAGTTTAGCTAACTAACCACCACTCCTAATTTTATGTCTTCAAGACAGCGTAGCTTTGGGAAAGCAAAACAGGCTTTGAAATCAGACTGAACTATCTCAGATATTTGCTTGCTGTTGAGACTTAGGGAAAGTAATAAACCTCTCTGGACTCAGGTTCTCACCTGTTCATTGAAATTATTTATGCCATCTGATAGTGGAGTCGAAGATTATAGACACAATAATGAAAGAATCAATTCTAACACAGAAACTGGAAAAGACGAAGAAAATAATAAATAAAGTTATTTTCTCTTTGTATCATCCTTCCCCTGCCTTATTCTCTTCTGTTTTTGCTTCTTTATTTATTTCAATTCTGACTTGATCTTTTCAGGGTTGCTTCCGAGCTGTATTCATACTTGTTAGGGAGCAGTCAATGATCTGGAAGCCTTGGTTCTGTTTCAAAAATTCTAAAACTTACATATTTAACCATTTCTGGGAAACAGCAACAACTTTACTAACAAAATAGATAGGCATATATAAGCTCCTGCAACTAAAAAGTAATACATATAAAATTTTCTTATTTCTGACATTTCCACTAATATTATTTAGCCTTTTGATTTTTTGTTATTTATTTTCTTGCTAGGTGTCAAAAGCTGAAAAATATCGAGCAGGGAAACAAAATTGAGAAATTTTATAATTTTTAAAAAATTTTTTTATGTACTGTTGAAATAGAAAAAAATTGACATTATTTGACTTCTGTATAAATGTGCTACTCTGTTTCATGGATACATAATTTAAGGCCTAATGATGTGATTCTATTACACTGATTTGTTACAAAGCCCTATACTGAAATATTTTTCAATTTTTGAAACATCTGTAGACTTACTCTTCAAATTGTACTCCATTTAATAAAAAATATATTTGCTAAAAATTAAAAATACTGTTTGGAAAGTAAATTGGCTAAATATCAGAAATAGTGTCTGACATACTAATTTTTTTCCCTCTTGGCATTAACTTCTCATTCCTGAGTAGAAGACTCTGAGAGTGTAAGCTGAGTACACACCATTAGCCTGATCCCAAAAGCAGATAGATCTGCTATCTTTCTATGTTGCTTTAGGATTTTATTACTAAGCAGATTCTCATCTCAAAGGAAAGATATACACTTCTCGTTGTTCATAAATTTTTTTTACAGTCACTCTCTTTACTTCCAGGCGATAAAGTATGTCAATTCTATTTCAAAAGGATCTCTTTAATCTCATTATGATGTTTCCATCTCTATCACGTTAGTTCCAGTTTTCTCAACTATCATTAACTATTACAATATCTTCCTGTCTTATCTCTTTTCCTCAAGTTTTTAAATTTCTCACTTCTTTCTTCAGTGAGTACTGAAAGGAAAGTCAAGGATTAGTTAATTGAAGACCTTGTATAGTTCTTAAAACATTTTTTTATATAAATTTATTTATTTAAATTAGTTTCGAGTACACAGTACATTGGTTAGACACTTATATTGTTCATTAAATGATCCCCCCAATTGCTCCCTTCCTTCCCTGGCCCTCCACTTAGCCATCATATTAATGTTAACTGCATTCCCTATGCCATGCTCCCCATCCCCGTGCCCAACTATCAACTACTAATTTGTACTTCTTTAACCCCCCTTCCCACCCATTCTCCCAGCCCCCCAATCCCCTTCTCTCTGTCCATCACCTTGTCCACTATATTTGTGAGTCTGTTTTTGATTAGTTTGGTTTTTTTGTTCCTTAGATATCACATATAAGTGAAATCATATGGTATTTATCTTTCTCTGTCTGACTTATTTCACTCAGCATAATAACCTCTAGGTCCATTCATGCCATTGCAAATGGTAGAATTTCATTTTTTTAATAGCTGTGTAATATTCCATTGTATATATGAACCATAATTTCTTTATCCAATTGTCTGTTGATGAGCATTTAGGTTGCTTCCATATCTTGGCTATTGTAAATTGTGCTGCCATGAATATTGGAGTGCATAGATCTTTATGAATTACTGTTTTGGTCTTCTTTGGATAAATACCCAGAAGAGCAATTGCTGGGTCAAAAGGTATATTCTTTTTTAATTTTTTGAGAAACTTCCATACTGTTTTCCATAGAGGCTGTACCAATTTGCAATCCCACCAACGATGTATGAGGGTTTTCTTTTCTCTGCATCCTCTCCAACACGTGCTGTTTTTTGATTTATTGATGATAGCTATTCTGACAGGTGTGAGGTGATATCTCATTGTGGTTTTAATTTGCATTTCTTTGATGGTCAGCTACCTTGAGCATCTTTTCATATGTCTGTTAGCCATCTGTATTTCCTCTTTGGAGAAGTATCTGTTCAGGTCTTCTGCTCATTTTTTTAATTGGATTGTTTGTTGTTTTTTTTGTTGTTGTCGAGTTGCATAAATTCTTTATAAATTTAGAATATTAAGCCCTTATTAGATGTATCGTTAGCGAATATCTTCTCCCAAACAGTCGGTTTTCTTTTTGTTTTGTTGATGGTTTCCTTTTCTGTACAAAAACTTTTTAGTTTGATGGAGTCTAGTTCTTAAAATATTTTTAAGCAATGGAGAACATTTTTAAAAGATTGTTTCTGTCATGTTGCTATTCCCATTACAGGTAATACAGTAGTCCTCTTTTCTTCATGGTTTTACTTTTCTCAGTCTCAGTTACCCACAGTCAACTACAGTCCAAAAATATTAAATGTAAAATTCCAGAAATAAACAATTTATAAGTTTTAAATTGTGTACTGTTGAAATCCGATGAAATCTCATGATGTTCCTCTATGTCCTATCCAGGTATCCACGAGGTATACACTACTCACCCGTTAGTCACTTGTAGCCCTTTTGGTTGTCAAATTGACTGTCACAGAGCTTGTGTTCAGGTATCCCTTATTGTACGTAAAAATGGTTCCAAAGTGCAAGAGTAGTGATCCTCTAGAATGGTGATGCTGGCAATTCAGATATGCCAAAGAGAGGTCACAAAGGGCTTCCTTTAAGTGAAAAGGTGAGTACAGTACAATTAGGCATTTTGAGAGAGACCACATTTACATAACTTTTATTAAAATATGTTGTTATAATTGTTTTATTTTATTATTTGTTATCGTTGTGCCTAATTTATATTAATGCTAACTGCATTCCTTATGCTGTGTTCCCCATTCCCGTGACCATTTATCAATTGCTAATTTGTGCTTTTTTAACCCTTAACCCCATTCTCCCAGTCCCCCAACCCCCATCCCCTCTGGCTGTCACCAGACTGTTCACTGTATTTGTGAGTCTGTTTTTGATTAGTTTGTTCTTTTTGTTCTTTAGATTCTGCATATAAGTGAAATCATATAGTATTTATCTTTGTCTGACTTATTTCACTCATGTCCATGTCATCGCAAATGTTAAGATTTATTTTTTTAATGGCTGAGTAATATTCCATTGTATATATGAACCATAACTTCTTTATCCAATTGTCTGTCGATGAGCATTTAGGTTGCTTCTGTATCTTGGCTATTGTAAATTGTGCTGCCAGGAACAGAGGGGTGCATAGATCTTTATGAATTATTGTTTTGGTTAAAGAAAATTAATTTTAAATAAAAATTTTTAAATAATATTAAAATGATGTTCAATAAAATAATATATACACAAAATCTATCTGCTGGTTATACTATTATTATCAATATCAAAGAGATATCTGCATCCCCATGTTCACTGCAGCATTTATAATAGGTAAGACAGAGAAACAACCTAAGTGTCCACTGACAGATGAATGGATAAAGAAAAATGTGGTGTGTATATACAACAGAATACTATTCAGCCACAATAAAGAAAGAAATCCTGCCATTTGCAACAACATGGATAAAACTTATGCTAAGTGAAATAAGTAAAACAGAAAAAGACAAATACTGATTGATCTCACTTATATGTGGAATCTAAAAAAAAAAAAAAAAAAACTCATAAAAACAGGAAACAGATTGGTGATGACCAGAGGCAGAGGGTGGTGGGAGTGGGGAAATGAGTGAACGTAGTCAAAAAACACAAACTTTCAATTTTAGTCACCATGCTATACATTATATCCCCAGAACTTATTTCAAGGTAAATAAGTTCTGGGGATATAATGTATAGCATGGTGACTATAGTTATTGTATATTTGAAAGTTTCTAAAAGAGATCTTAAAAGTTCTCATTAAGAAAAAAAGTGACTGAGATGTTAACTAAACTTAAATCAGTTCAGAATATATACAGACAGATGCTCCTCAACTTACAGTGGCATTGCGTCTCAATGAACCCATCGTAAGTAGAAGATATCATAAATCAAAATGCATTTAATACATCTAACCTATTGAACATCATAGCTTAGCCTAGCCAGCTTTAAACATGCCCAGAACACAATATCAAGAGAATACTGGCAACAGAATACACTGTAGAGTATGGGTTGTTTACCCTCATGATTGCTTGCTTGATGGGAGCTGTGGCTCACTACTGCTGCCTAGAATCAAGAGAGTATTGTAATACATATCACTAGCCCAGGAAAATATCAAAACTCAAAATTCGAAGTATGATTTCTTCTGAATGCTTATTGTTTGCACACTTTTGTAAAGTCAAAAAATTGTAAATCAAACCATTGTAAGTTGGGAATTATCTGTATATTAAGTCATTATGTTGTATACTTTAAATTCATACAATGTTATATGTCAATTATATTTTAATAGAACCAGGATAAATAAGAACAATACTTTCTCCCGTACTCAAGGTTTTGGTCTTTGTTCATACTCAAGCTTTTGAGTTAGTTTATAGCACCTGTAAACCACAGATGAGAGGACAATCTGCCTCACCTTAACCAAAGTGTAAAGCCAAAGCCAAAAACATATTCTTATTTTTTTTCCAGTTGTCAGCAGAGATGCATATAATATGATATATTAAAGCATTCTTTCCTATGATGCTTTCTAAACCTATTGTGTTTATCTTTTTGTGGCCATTGTTAACTGCTATATCCCCATGTTTTTTACCTTAAAATATTTTAGATAGCATGAGGAATGTATATTTGTCTAAGCTATTTTTTTCTAAACAAGAATCTCTCTGCTCTTAGTACTTTGCAAGTTTCTAAGAGATCATTTTAAGTGATAGCGACAGTGCTTATTTACTGAAGAAAAAAGCTGGTGATTTTTTAATGCACTGTACTTGTAAGCCAAAATATGTTAAGACATAGAATGAAATCTATTTTCAGGGAAAATAGAAAGGCCTTGATCTCATTCCTTTTTTAAGTATCTAGTTTTGACTTCCCACATCTACAGTTGGCTGAAATTGCCTCCGATTGGCAATTACCATGCCTGCCTCTGAAAGCGCAAAAAGGTCAAATTAACAAAATAATCTTCTGACCCTCCAAAGTCAGAGTAATAGCTAAAGTGCTGTGTAAGATTTTGCTACTCTAAATAATGGGAGTTGTCATTTTATACTTAAATGCACAAAAATATTTACATGAGTTAGATTTAAAAAAACAAACAAACAAACAAACCTTGGGCTGCCGTGTTTTGTTTTTTGTTTTATTCTATTTGAACAATATAAATGATTATCCTTTGGTATCATACAATAAAGTGACTATTACATATTTCGTGATCTTTCCATACTATTGATTTTTCATTGCTATCTAAGATTCCATATCATATGCAATTTTGTTAACCGATCCCCTTTCAATAGACTATTTTTGCTATCATGCACAATACTACTAATTATATTTTCAACTTACATATTTTGTATATTAAAATTTCTACAGGATGGAAATCTGGAAGATGGATTTTAGGGGGCAAAGGCTATGTATATTTTAAAAGAATCATGGTAGACACTGTGCTTTTGCTCTCCAAAAATCTACACAAATTTACACTTCCATAAAAAGTCAATGGAAGTGCATATTTTCCAGTGTCTTGCAGAATATGTTGTCAATTTATCTATTAGTATCCATGACATATATACAAAGTATTTTGTTATTGTTTCAAATTATATATATTTAATTATCACTTAGGCTGGATATCTTTGTATACACTTGTTAAATTTCTTTATATTTTTTCTGAGATTCTCATGACATATAATTTATCTATCTTCTATTAATTTGTTTTAAAAATATTTTTCAAATATTAATTTTGATGATATAGTCTTTGATAAATTTCAAAGGATAAAAAATAAGCAATAATGTCTTTTCATTGTCAACTTTAAATGGAAATTTCATATAATCGTTTATTGCAATTCTGATTGTTTTTGCTTTCTAAATATTGAAGCTATTTTCTAAATATTGAAGCTAGTTTGCCTAAATTATCAAGAACATTTGACCTTTTTAGTGGAATGTAACTTTTAGACTAGTTGTAATGTAATTTAAAAATAGGCCAATCACTTCTGGAAAGGGTGCTTTCCAGAAGTACCCTTCTGGAAATACTAGCTAATGCAATAAGAAAAGAACAGGAAATAAAAAATATACAGATTAGGCATGAAGAAATAAAACTGACTTTGTTTGTAGATGATATGATCATTTATGTAATAAGCAATATAGCAATTTACAGTAAACTAAATTAATATTAAAAAGACAATTGCTTTCATATACATCAACAATGAATAAGTGAAATTTGAAATTGAAAACACCATAACACTTACATAGTTATAAATCTAACAAAATCTGTAAGAGATCTATAAGAGTTAAAATAAAACTTTAATGAATGAAATCAGAGAAATAGATATTAAACAAATACATATTTTAAATTCATGTATAGGAATATTTGATATTGTTAAGTTGTCAGTTCTGTCCAACTACATCAATAGATTCAAAGCATTTACAACTGAAATCCCATAAAGTTATTTTGTTGATATAGACAAACTTATTACAAAATATGTATGAAGAGAAAAAAAGACCCATAATAACTAACATAGTATGAAAGGAGGAGATCAAAGTTAGAAGACTGAAGTACCTGATTTCAAGATCTAATTATAAAGCTATTTTAATCAAGACAATATGGAATTGGAGGGAAAAAAATAGTAGGCAAATTGATCTATGAAACAAAAGAGAGAGCCCCAAAATAGACCCACATAAAACACTATATTTTAAAAGATTAAGAATTATGAAATGAAAAATCCATAGAGAAATGTTGATTTTCTCTTTAGGCAATGCTTGATAATATCCTCTGAAGCATATTAAGCATTAGTTTATCTTCAGGAAATTCAAGGTAGATTTATTGAGCATCAATAAATGTAACTAGCACCTTACTGAGAATTGTGATAATTATAAACAAAACTAACAAATAAAACAGACAATGTGCTTTGTGCATTTAATTTATGCCTGGAATAGCTCTCAGAATTTTGAATATAAAATCTATATTATTCCTAACAATAATATCAGTATGGGGTAAATATTATTATTATGCCTCTCTTAGAGATGAGGAAATTGAGACTTAGAAAATTAAGTAACTTGCCTAAACTAACATAAAAAAAATAAAGCTGGATTCAATAGGCTCTTATGGTCTAGATAGGGTCATTCAAATTACAAATATGAAATATTCCTTAAAAGACTATATTTAAAAGACCTATAATAATTATAAACCCTATAGCAGTTCAGTAGGCACAAAGTCTGTAGGACTGGAGTGATTAGAGTTTTCATAAATTTTTAATTTAGGCTTAGAAGCATAAGTAGATTTATAAGATTGTAGAGAAGATAAAGATTTTCTAGTACAGAGGTACATGAGCAAAGTGATAAAAGTGAGAATGATCATAAAGTTCTTTTGAAACAGATGTAGATCGGTCTAGAAAGGCAAATTTCATGTACTGTCACAGAGTAGCCATTGGTTGGGTTTAAGTGACCAGAATTCATTTCCTCTTCTACAGATAAGATCACCTCAATTTTCATCCAGTTGTCCATACTTCCTTGTTTAGTTCCCATATTTCATAATTTAATTTCACAATAGGAGTTAGGTATAAGAAATGTGATTCAAGCCTAAATTAGTATTGTCCACAATTACTTTATTAAATGATGGGCATCTGACCTTTTTTGATCCTATTATAATTCTCTCAAACATAATCATTCAAATATATGTAAATTAATAAGTCCAAGACCCATCATGGGACCATAAGTGCTGTATCCTGTCCAGAATGGAGTCGACAATGAAGAAGGGGTGCTGTGAAATGAAGAGCAAGAAATAAGGTCCTGGACATATTGTTTCTATACCAGTCCAGTATGGAGACTCTACTTTGTTACAGAGAATACATTTCTTTGTTTTTTAATCCACTTTAATTAGAATTTTCCATCACAACTGAAATCATACTGATAAATACAGATAATAATATGTGAACAAAGTAAAGGAAAAAGAATAAATAAAAAACAAATATGGCTCTCCCATTTTCTAGATAAGTGACATTTTCAATACATTTAACTACTCCCTGAATCTGAGTTGACTCATTGGAAAATAGAAATAACCTAATTATAAAGCATTTAGCACAGGCAGAATGAAAAGGGTGGGATTAAATAGGGGTGAGAATGAATATGTTCTTGAGGAATTCAAATTTGATAGTCTGTTGCAATGGCCATGAAAGTGTTGGCTCAAAGGAATGACATGATTGGAGGGATTAGTACATTTATTAGAGCACTATTTTGCTTCAAAAACTTTAGGAAAAGAAGCTAGAAAACTCTAATAGTAATTAAGTGTAGAGATCAGGGCCTGCATTAGGATAGTGAGCACAGAAACAGAAATGAAAAGACTTGCTTAAAGAATATTTCAAAGACCAGAAAAAATAATTGCTCCTTTAGTTCAACAGAATGAGATATATATTGGTTTGTTCTACTTAAAACTGATATTCTAAATGGCTGTTTTATAAGAAAATAACAGTTCAGTTCATGTTTCAGGAAAAAATTAATATTTGAATTATACTTGGTTTTGAAGTTTTGTAAATCTGTGCTTTTCACCTGGTTTGTAGTTCACTGTTTAGTTAAAGACCCTGCTAAAACATATGATGATTTGCTGCACAGCCAAGAGCTACAGAATGGAATAATACATTGAAGTAAAATATTATATTTATATTTGGTAGAACTGTGCACTAGGAATGTAGAGAAGTTGAGGTCAGATTGAGAGCAAAATAGATCAGACAGCATATACTTGATAGAGAAGTTGAGGTCAGATTGAGAGCAAAATAGATCAGACAGCATATACTTGATAGAAAAATAGTCATACATTTTGCCATATTTATGTGTTGGGGGATAAAAGTAACCAAGAACTGTATTTGCAACGGTAAAGAAAACCGAAGAGTTGGGAAATGATTAAGGCATATTAGAAAATAAAACATAGTTTTCTGGGAAACAATGAGTGGAGGGAATGACTGACTTATCTAGAATAACAATTCTATCTATAATATTGAATTGGTTATGTTCAGTGAGTTCTGGTTCAACTTTCCATTCTCTTAAAAATAGCTCAAATTTTGAGGATAGGTGGCAGGAATGTAGAATGCATTCCCTTTTCAGAGAAATATAGATTTCTGCCCCTGTATTCTGGCCATAATTGTAAACTGCTTGCTTGCTTTCTTCTTTGAACAAGAAAAAAAAAAGAGAGAGAGAGAGAGATAATATTCCTGAAATGATTTACTTGTTTGTTTTTAGCAGCAATTAATAAGATACAGGTTATAAAGCATCTAGAAAATATATAATCTGGAGCTAATGCATAATTATATGTGCTGAAAAATATCATGTTATAAAGAAAGGACAACATGAATGTTCCAAGTGTTCACAACTGAAAAAGGCTAATGACACTAGAGCAGGTATAACTCATTTAAAAAAGGCAAAGATCTAAGTTCTGCAAGCAAAGGAAGATGCAGTAAACATAGTAGGAATTCATTTATTATTAAAATGTGCAAAAATTAAATAGCCAGTGCTTTATGCTAAAAATGACATGGCCACTATAAAATAGATTGCAAATTAGTTATTTAGCTTATGCTAGACTATCAGGAGAATCAAGATATAATTTACATTAAAGAATATTTCATTTTAATTTTTCACCAAGATCTACGAGAACCAAATACTCAAACTAAGATGAAACAAGATAATTGCCAGACCTAAAGTGTTTTACTACCTCTGCACCTTCTGTTTTTAGCTTTTTACATTTGCTTCATTGATACAACCTTCTCAATGCCTTGTACTGACCCAGTTCCTGAGTCAATTCTGATTAAGCAGAGCTACCATCAGGAAAGCTATACAATCAAGTCAGGTTTTCACATTATAGTCTATATTGTCTTTTTTAATATCCCACAGAGTCTCTCTCATCTTTATTGAGCATTTTTTCTATGTTAAATTCTGTCTTATAAAATTTTTTAGCTTCAAATATAAAAAAATTGAGTTAACCATATGCCTCAGTTTATGTTGCCTAATCATTACTGGTCAATATAAGACTCCTTGTTATTTTATTATTTTTTTCTGCATCTATCATATCCTTTCTGAATATCTTTCCCAATTGCTAAAGGGGAAATGGCTACCCAATGCAGGTAGGGTAGAGTATATAAAATGAAGGAGTCTTTTATGAGGCATCTCTTTGTACTCCTGTGTATTGTGATGACAATTAATAAAAACTACAACAACTCAAACAGACAAGATCGTTAATGGTACAGATATTAAGGAATGAAGTTTTGGAATCACTGTATGAGTCAAAAAAATACGGTCATCCAAGGTATTTTCTGAGGCTAAAAGAAATATTAAATTGGTAGTGGAAAATGAAAATTTTCAATACCAACTACTACCACATGATCAATTGCCATGAATAGGGCTAGTGGTTATAGCTATTTCTTCCTCGTTTGTGTCTGTGCATGTATGTGTTGACATTTATGTATGTGTAAATAAAAAACATTTATATGGATAAAAATATCTGTATATGTGTGTACATGCCAGTTGTTATTCTTTTTATCTTTTCACTCCTATTCCTTTATCATTTAGGAGATATTTTGATATGTCAATAGTGCTTAACTTTATATTTCAGTATTTAAGTTAGAAGATATCGAAGTTAGAGAATATCAAAGGAGAAGTGTAACTCAGAAAAATGAACATCACCTCAAAATGAATAAAGACTGTGCATCCTTTATGAAGGAGTGGGCTAGAGGGCTTTGGGTTTTATGAGGGACTATTACATCTTTTAGAGTGTAACCTATTATATTTATTTGGAAATTAAATATACCTAAAATGATGTATATGGATACCAAGCTGATAAGGTATAAAGGCTGTGATGGACTACACTCTGTGACTTGGCTATGCTGGAAACTAAATCCTCAAAAACTCCTTTCCCAATATGTCTCTGAAATAAAACTGACCAAAAGAAAAACTCATTGGAGATTTGGAAAGCATAATGGTAGCAGTGGCCTAATCCTTAGAAGATACATGTCAAGTTCAAATGTGGTTACTAACAGATTCCGAGATGTGTGATGAATTCCCATTTATCAACACTGTGCTCTCCTCCATGCCCAGCTGTTTTTCATAAATCCTGGTCCTGCTGATCAAAAGTGCCCCTAGGCCCATCGCCATGTACTTGGCTGTGGATCCACAGAAACAGTATTACATAAAGGCAAAAATTTCCATATTATTGTCCATAATCTCTCCACTTATGGTCTCGTTTCAGAAGCTGGGTGGGTTTGGCTTCTCACATTGACTGATTGGTGATATTCTGCGTAGATTCTCTCCATGAACTCTAAATTCTCATATTCAACTGTGTGCTGGACACTTTCACTTAGTGTCTATTATACATCATAATGCTCAATAAATGCTCATTTATTGATCATACCACATAAAACCTGCCCTCTCAAAATCTTCGCTATCTTGCTAAATGGTGGCTTTATCCATCTAGTGTATTAGTGTAATCCTTGACACCTTCCTCTCACAGTCCAAAGTTCACCAAATTTTATTGGTTAGTCCGTCAAAAGATCTATTGACATGGACCATAACCACTTAACTCCCTGATTTAAACCAATTTCATCTCTTACCTGAATTATTATAAACTATGTCCTAACTAGTCTTTCTACTTCTGCCCTTGATACCTTTGTTTATTTTCATTATTAAGAGTTATGTCAGCTTATAAGAGTCTTTTGTTCAAAATCCACTAATAGCTCTCTGCTTCAGAAAAAAGATAATATCTTTATGATATTCTACAATATCTCACATTAGTGACTTCAGCTGGAAAAATTCCACATCTTAGACATTAAAAAATATTTAAGGATATTTTTGTATTTCACAGTGATCTGATGGGCAATTATTAGGAAGGAATCGGTGATATTTGATACCCTGAAATTCATGAGATAGTCTTGTGCAATAAAATATTTCTCCCATCTGTATAACATGAATCTCCTATTCAACATTACTCTGAGTTAAAAATCTCTTTATAATTATACAAAACTAGAATCCATTTTACATGTGATCACATAGATTTCCATGTGACTTTAAATATTCCAGTGTTGCAGGAGTAAAACCATCATATTAATTAACAGAATATTATACTTTGTTTTGTTCAAGTTTTGTCAAGAAATGCTTACCTTATTTTGAAAATCACATCATCTATGGCAACAGTGTTTGTGATATTTAAATTACATATGCAGTACAGTTGTATAATATGCTATTGTAGCATTTTATGGGAAACTATGATGATTTTATTTCTAGATCCAAGCATTTATCTATGTCATTATATCTCCATTCATAATCATGTTCGAGCAATTGAATATCAAAATAAATAGTTTTATTATATATTAATTCCATTTTTATTCTCCTTTATATTAAAATTGGGCATTTTATTAACTTTTAAAATGATGAATGTAGGTATATTATATATTAAGTTTATTATCATTTAATGAAACAAGTAGAATAACTTGACATTACAAGGGTGTACTGAACCTAATGAAGTAAAGATTCCCAATCTGTAATAACTGGTTCCTTTGCTTCCTCCCTAACCTCATTTCTTAATATTTCTTTTACTTTCTCTACTCTAACCACAATGATCTCCCTGTTGCTTTACCTTGTCATCCTTTTTCCTTCCTCATAACCTTCACACATACTTTTTCCTCATCTTAAAAAGATATTTACCAATATAAATGAATGGTGAATCCCTTTATCGCCTTTACATCACTGCACAAAGATCTAATCAATCTAAGTATTTCTTGGCATATTATTTAAAACAAAACCCTACCATACTCTACGCTCTTTTTGCTTTTTAATTCCTTAAATTTGCTACATTCTCCTGTACTATATATTGTACTTACTTGTTTACTTTCTGTCTGTCTTCATTCATGAAAAATAGGCTCTGTTAATGTAACAGTATCACCTGGGAATTTGTTAAAGAGGCAAAGATATGTGTCCCATTCCAGACCTCCTAAGTGAGAAATTGCAGATGGAACCCAGCAATTTCAAGTAAAAATTTTTTCAGGTGATTCTGATACAATTCGGAGTATGAAATTGAGTATATCCACATCCAGCCCACCTACCGAATTCCTAATCTCCTGTCTTCTTGTTAGTCTGCATTTCCTGTTGTTTGTCCAGAAAGCAGTAACTGTATAAGTATTAATGTATTTGATTAATTAACATTAGCTCTGTTAGGAAATAAATTAAGAAATTTCCTACAGCCTCTTTAATACCTAGAAAAATTCTGAGATTAGCTCTTGTTTATATTCTTAACTACATCGTTGCTATGACAAAAGCTGTCCAGTTTGTTTTTCACATTTTTCCCTGTGAGATTTAGTATCTTGTTCTTTATTGCTTGACTAAATACCTAATTGCTTCTCATCTTAGAAACTTTACTTAGATGGTTATGTAGAGTTTTTGTATTCTGTTGATTTGTATATTTCTTCAATTATATTTTGCTGAGTATAATAGAATAATCGATCATTTGTTTACAAAGTTATTCAGTACTGTTTATATCTAAAACCTCAGGTATTAAAGGTGATGTTACAAATAAAAAGTTTTAGTCTAGCATTGTGAAGTTCTTAAATTGTTCTTGTATAACATGCTATTGTAGCATTTTATGGAGAACTATGATGATTTTATTTCTAGATCCAAGCATTTATCTACGTCATTATATCTCCATTCATAATCGTAATCATAATCTTGTAATATGAATATTTTTTACTTAAGTTATATTTCTTAATGTCAGGAAATACTCGGATATCAGCACAGTATTTGTCATGTAGTTATTAAACATATTGCTCTAATATTTTCCTCACATTTCTTAGAGTGGAACTGAACAATGTTATGGAAGATCTATAATAATGTTTTTGCTGCTGCACAATGGGGGATCCATTTTAAGCTTTATACCAAGGAGAAAATGGCTCATTTCATCAAAGAGATTTAAAATGCTTCTCCTATCACCCAATAGCAGAGGTTGCTGATTACAGTAGGAAACACACACACACACACGCACACACACTTCTCAGGTTAGAGAAAACAAGAACTTTAGCATCACACAGCCACTTCCTTTCAAATGTAAAGCAAACAGCTAGTTTTAAGCAAAAGATATTAAGAAGAAACAAGATCTTCCATAGTAATCAATTTATAAAAACTAAGTACTTACAGGATTCAGACAATGATGAAGGACTTGCTTTGGTTAGTAATCAGTTCTTTGAAGCAAGTAGTTGTATCACCACAGATGTCTTAGAATAGAACTATGGCAAATGATTTAGAAGAGGATCCTGGCTCCATACCTGAAGAGATTCATTCCTGTTGTTTAGGGGTCCTTCAGGGCATTAGAAAAATCGTAGCTATACAATTTTGTAATGAGAAACTTGGTATATTCTTTATGTTATATAGTATGTATGGAATCAAATCTATACAACTTTGTATTATCAGGAAAGGTGGATCACTTTTAGCATATTATTTTTAGCCTCCTTCAATAATTATTATAAATAATTACGTTAATAGTGTTGACTCTATTTTTCAAAAAGAAACTCTCAAAACTTCTATTTTAGCAAGAATTTTATTTTCATTTAGAAAAATACAAATTAATTGCCTCCTTCCTTCTATACACTAAGTTAGCTCAGGAGATATAACTATAAACAGATAGAGTCTTTGCCCTTATGTGTTTTGCATTCTGGTGGAGAAAAGTCAAAAGCACTGTAAGGATAAAATATAAAATAATTAAAGTATTAAAGAAAAACATAAGAGTCTGAGATACATTATTATAAGGTTGGAGAAACAAAGCGTCTAAATTTGAAAGGCAAATGATGGAAAGAATTTCGTAAAGAAAAATAACGAGCCAAAATCTAAAACAGACTAAAGATTCAGTTATTTGAAGAGAGAAGAAAGAATGTTTAAAAAATAAATTTATTTTTACAAAGCCACATGTTTGAGATGTTAGAGGACTGAAATGATGCTATAAGATCAGTGTCTAGAGCATAAGAGATGATAAAGTGGTAGAGGTGACCTTGAGTAGAGAGGAACTAGATCATACAGGATCTTTTAGGTCAGGTAAGAGTTTGGATTTTAAGTAAAATAAGTATCCAATAAGGAATTTTAAACAAAGAATTTACATGACTTTAAATTTTCAGCAGTTAATTTAGAATGATATATTTTAAAGGGAAGAGCAAATTCCAATTATAGATACCCATTACAAGGGGTTGGGGCAATAATTCAGATAAGGATAGTTTAGACATCAAGTTGTACTCCTCAAATATGCAAAATTTTTATGTCATAGCTATCTCAATTAAAAAAAGTTTAGAGATTAAACATGAATAGTAACAGTGAAAATAGAAGTAAGTGGGGTGATCCGAGCTGACTTGACAAGATTTATGGAAACAAGATATGTGGAAGATGGATGAAAATGAGGAAACAGATTATTCAAAGTAGGTAATAGTGCTAATGACTACAATAGGAAGAAAGGATAGTTTTAATATAAGACTAATACTGAATAGTTACATTTTTATTTATTAAGTTGTAACATCTGGTTACATGTAAGACATCTGGTTGAAACTATTGAATGGCTAAAAATTTAAGTCTAGTACTAAGACGAGAGTCAGCATAAATTCCACATTAAGAGGTCATTGTTATACATTATTTAAAGACATATAATGAGTAAATTTTCCTAGTAATAAATATTAAGAGAAATTAAATGGACACAGAATAGAATCCTGATGAATATATAGCCTCAGAGATTGAACATAGAAGAGTATTGAGTAAGGGAGATTACAAAGGAGTGGCCAGTAAAGTAGAATAAAAATCAGAAGAGAATGGCATCATGAAAACCAAGAGAAAACATCAAGAACAGGAAATTTTTAACATTAACTTCTGTAGAATATTTTCATAAGATAACTACAGAATATTACCCTATGGACTTGGCAACATAGTTACTCTGATAACAGTGTCAGTGGGTGAACGGGGAAACCAGAGGGAGGGTTGACTAGGGAATAGGAGGTGAGAAAGTGAAGGCAGCATACATAGATTCCTCAAAAAAGTGAAAAGGAGAATAATAATAGACTTGCCTGATGGTATGATGGTAATAAGTATCGATTTGTGGTTTACTTTGGTAATTATTATTAATTTTAACTGAAACTATTCAACTCAGTTATAAGACTTTTTTCAGCATGGTTTTACCTAGACATTGAAAGTGCAGCTGTTAGACTCTATTCATGCTGGAGTTTTGAAAGCAACTTCAACAAAGGAAGAGAGAATGATAAAGGAAAGGAAGATATCTAAGGTAAAGAAAATTATAATTATAATTAAAGAAAATTATAATTAAAAATTATAAAAATGTATCATTAAACCTAATAAAATTAATTAATGGATTATTAAATCTATTAAAGGGAAGCTAGATAAGAAAATAGTGGGATTGATGTGTTTGAGGGTATGGATAAAAACCTAAGAAGTGCAGTAATGACAGTAATTTAGGAATTCAGTTAGAAATAAGAAGTCAGTGTTTGAAAAGTGAAATTTTTCAGTGGCTGATTTTCAGGAAGGGTGAAGTTACTTATAATGATAAGGTTATTTATTGTCATGGATTGAAATAAGTACAGGAAAAAAACTGGTGTTGAAGTCAAGGAACTTGGGGTCAAGATATAACATTGATAATCAGTTCAGATGATAGTTTCTAAAAATGCTGCCAGAGTTTGGGACTGTGGGATGAACTATAAGCCATGACAGCTCAAAGAATACAACAATAGGTATTGTTCAAAGAATACAATAGGATAGCTTTTTATATTTTTTGGTTTGCTTTGTTTTGTTCATTTTTTGTGTATGTTAAGATTTTACTTTGTAGAGCAGTGTTAGGTTCACAGTAAAATGAAGGGGAAGGAATAGAGATTTCCCTTATACATCTGCCTCTCATATGTATAGCATTCCCACTATCAATAACCCCCACCAGAGTAGTACATTTGATGAACCTCAACTGACACATCATAATCACCCAAAATCTGTACCATAAATTAGGGTTCACTCTTGGTGTTGTACCTTCTATGGGTTTGGACATTGTATTCATCTTCATAAAGCATTTTCATTGCCCTAAAAATCTGTGCTCTGCTTACTCATCATTTTCCCTGAGTCCCATATCTGAGCAACCACTATTTTTTTTTTTTTTTACTGGCTCAATAGTTTTGCCTTTTCCAGAATGTCACATTGTTGAAATCATGCCATATATAGTCTTTTCAGATTGGTTTCTTTTACTTAGTAATACACATATAAGTTTTTTTTCATGTCTTTCATTGCTTAATAAATCATTTCTTTTTAATGTTCTGTAATATTCTCTCATCTAGATATATTATAGTTTATCCATTCACCTACTGAAGGATATCTTGGCTGCTTCTAAATTTTAGCAATTATGAATAAAGCTGCTATAAACTTACTGTGTGCAGGTTTTATGTGGGTATAAGCTTTCAACTCCTTGGGGTAAATACAAAGGAATGTCTGGATCACATGATAAGATTATGTTTAATCTTATAATAAACTGTCAAACTGTTTTAAAGGTGGCTAAAGTATTTTACAGTCCCACTAACAATGAATGATAGCTCCTGTCGCTCCACCTCCTTACCAGTGTTTGGTGTTGTCAGTGTTCTAGGTTTGGGCCACGCTAAAAGATATAGTGATATAGCATGTAGTGGTATAGTTTTCAATTCCACCTTAAAAATGTCAGAAGGCACAATAGAAGGGTTTGTGAGGAAGGAAAATAATGAGGTTTACAGAGTAGTATGGAAATGTCCAATTTTTCTAGATATATACATTTTCTCTGCCTATCTCATTGTTCAGTGTTAGCCATAAGTAGAACTCATACGATGAAAAGTTTAATAAATTTTTATGTTATAATCAATAAACCAGTTAAAATAGACATTCTAAAATTTGTGGTTCTTATTACTATAAGAAGAAAGGTAGGATAAATTTATTTTGGTGTGTGTGTTGAGGGGGAGGAATTGGCAGTCCCTATCTTAAAGAGAATTTATTTGCAAAATCTAGAAAATCAAAATTAAGTCAACATGTTAAATTTAAAGATTTGCTAATTTGCTTATTTCTAGCTGAGAAGAGAATGTGACCATTCTCTCATAAAGACTAGAAATAATATTCTCTATACATTCTCAGAAAAGAGATACCAGTGACATGTAATAGAATTGATCTTAACCGTACTGCTTTGATTTTATACAAAAATCTGGTAATGACCTTCAATAAAAATTAATGAAATAATATGTAAAAAATAATTACTCTATAACTTCCCTTGCCTTTGAGTTTAAAATCATAAAATCCTCTATAATATAAGGTCCCTGAAGTTAGTACCTATGTTTTCTTCTATGTGATTTATTGTTTCAGATTTATATTTAGGTCTTTGATACCTTTTGACTTAATTTTGGTATATGATGACAGAGAGCAGTCTAGTATCATTCTTTTGCATGTGGATTTCCAATTTTTCCAGCACCATTTATTGAAGAGGCTTTTTTTCCTCCATTGTATATTTTTGGGTCCTTTGTTGAAAATTATTTGACAATATACGTGGGTTTATTTCTGGGCTCAGAATTCTATTCCATTGGTGTGTGTGTCTGTTTTTCTGCCAATATCATGCTTTTAATTTTGCCACTTTGTAGTATAATTTGAAGTCAGGCAGTATAATCTGAAGTCAGGCAGAGCTTAAATTACCGCTGGCCTTTTTTTTTAGGATGATTTGGCTATTTGGGGTCTTTTGTGATGCCATAGAAATCCATGATTTTTTGTTTCATTTATTTAAAAAATGCCATTTGGATTTTGATGGGGATTGCATTAAATCTGTATGTTGCTTTGGGCAATATTGCCACTTTAACTATGTTGATTCTTCCAATCCGTGAACATGAAATATTTTTTCATTTCTTTGTGTCTTCTTCAATTTCTTTTAATAATGTCCTGTAGTTTTCAGTTTATGGGTCCTTCACATCCTTTGTTTATTCTTAAGTATTTTTTTCTTTTCATTACAATAGAAAAATATTTTTTTTTCATTTCTTTTCCTGAAATTTCTGAAATTTAATTGTTAGTGTATAGGAACACAACAGATTTTTGTACATTAATTTTGTATCCTTCAACATTACTGTATTTGTTTACTGTTTCTAATAGTTTTTTGGTGGAGTCTTTAGAGTTTTCTATATAGAGAATCATAAATGAATGGAATAATATCAAACTAAAATTCTTCTGCACAGCAAAAGAAAACATCAACAAAACAAAGAGGCAACCAACTGAATGGCAGGAGATATTTGCAAACAATGCCTCTGATAAGAGGCTAATATCCAAAATATATAAAGAAGTCATATAACTCAACAACAACAATAACAACAACAACAAAACAATCTAATTAAAAAATGAGCAGAGGTCCTGAACAGATACTTCTTTCAAGAAGACATACAAATATAAAAAGATGCTTAACTTCACTAGCTATTAGGAAAATGCAAATCAAAACCACAATGAGATACTACCTCACACCTGTTAGAATGGCTATCATTAACAAGACAAGTAATAACAAGTGTTGGAGAGGTCGTGGGAGAAAAGAACCCCTCATAAGTGCTGGTGGGACTGCAAATCGGTACAGTGACTGTGGAAAACAATATGGAAGGTTCTCATAAAACCAAGAATAGAATTACCATATGACCCAGCAATCCCTCTTCTGAGTATCTACCCTACAAAATTTAAAAACTTTTATCCATAAAGATATATGCACCACAATGTTCATTACAGAATTATTCACAGTGGCCAAGACATGGAAACAATCTACATGCCCTTCAAAAGATGGTTGGATAAAGAAGCTGTGGTGCATATATACAATGGAATACTACTCAGCCATAAGAAAAGATGAAATACTATCATTTCCGACAACATTGATGGATCTTGAGATTATCTTGCTAAGCTAAATAAGTCATACAGAAAAAATTGAGAGACATGTGATTTCACTCATACGTGGGATATAAAACCAAAAGCAATGAACAAACAAGACAAAAAAACAAAAACTCATAGACAAAAACAATAGTTTAGTAGTTACCAGAGGGAATGGGGGAAAGGGGAACTGTAAATAAGAGTAAAGAAGTCAAATTTAACTTTGAGTGGTAAACACACAATTTGATATACAGATGATGTTTTATTGTATCATACATTTGAAACCTATATAATTAAATTAACCAATGTCATCCTAATAAATTTAATTAAAAAGTAAAAAAACCAAGGTTCGTGAGCTTAAAAAAATTACCCTGTGGTTAAAACAATGAAGGGCATAAGGTTTTTAAATATTCTGAGTGAAAGAGTAAATGCATTATCTCCTTAATAAAAAGGAAGAATTATCCTTGAGGACACATAGTGATTATGTTTTCGGTAATGGCCATGAAAGTTTGCAAGAAATTATCTATATTTTATTAATTCACCTTGAAGTTTAATGGGACATATGTAGCTTCCCCTTACTGAGAAATGCTTTAATCTTTTTAATCTCTTAAGACATGTATATATTTATTTTTACTATGGTTTTATTGTACTATACAATTGCTATGTATGATTGTATGATTGTTAGTATATTTTTATTTAATATTTATTAAACAGTTAAATAATATTTATTATAGCTTTCTTTGATAAATTATATTTAACAATCATTTAAATGCATGTATTTCTGCTTTTCTTCTGGTAAGCTCTCTCATATTTAATTTAGGATATAAATGTCTCTTATTAATAGTTTTATCCCAGTTCCTATTCCATATACTATGTGTGCTTAATTTCTGCTGTTTGATTTGGAAAGCAATTATGCAGTACTGTTATTAAATAATGTTATTTGTATTAATTTAGATAATGTTCATTGCTATAAAAAACAAACACCAGTTTCCCAGAAGTTTAAGAAAAAAGAAATTTATTTTTCCTTTAGGTAAGCATGAAACACTGATGTCCTGGTTGGTCATGAGCATTTTTCATTTATGTGGTGATTCAGGGCCATAATTTCCATCTTGCTATTTTGCTTGATATGGGAAAGTGGATTTTTTAGAGAATTAAGCCTTAATGCCTTGAAGTATTCGTTTTATATAATGTATCTAACATGGTACAGTTATGTGGATCCTTGAGAAACTCTTGATAAGTCAATCAAATCATTTTATGTATTCTGTGATTTAGACAAAAGCCCCAATGAGAAAGACTCTCTCATCCATGCTGCAGAAGGAGCAAGAGAGAGTACAGTTGGATGCAGAGGATTCTTCCTCCAAGGCTCAGACAACAAGTAAAACACAAAACTTTTACAGATTTTATTTGTGGCAATCTGTCACCTGGCAACAGATAGGTACTAGAGAAAATGGAGTCCCTGGCTGAACATCCTATTTCCTGTGGTGACTCTACACAGGAAAGGGAGAGGGAATTTGAATGCAAAGCTCACTGTCTCTACTTTGTTGTTTTGTGTACTATACTAAGATAAAAAATAATACCAATATTTACTATTTATTGAGCATCTTCTTTGAGTAAAGTCATGCACCAGTTATGTTACGAAACTTCTTAACAAATTTTACAAGACAATTAGTATTTGAACCCACATCTACTTGCCTGCAAGTTTCATAGTCTCTACTTCTATACTGATTTACTAGCATAATTAGAAGTCAACACAAAATTGAGTAAAATATATTCACTAACTTTTATTTTCCAATAAATTTAGGGAAAATTACAATATCCTATTTTACAGAAGGAACAATTTGGTCCTGTTTGTTAAACATGTTTAGGAATGTAATTTAAATACAGCAATCTAAAAGTTGACCAAGACGGACAATTGACTTAAGGCCTTGATTTGTGAGAGATAGATTGATAGCCAATATTCTTTTATAATTTCCAGAGAGCAAGTAAGTACTACTTTTAAAAAAATCAAGCAATACCAAGGAATATAAAATAAAAACAATAAAATCCTTTTCTGTTTCCTGTACCTCCATTTTCTATTCTATGATAGAACTGCTGTTAAGGAAGCACATGTGTGCGTGTGTGTGTGTGCACGCATGTGTGTATGTGCATGTCTGAGTGTACATTTAAGGAAAATGGAGTAATATATGTGTGTTATTATGTAACTCTTATTTTACAAAACAGCATATCTAAACTTTACATGGCACTTATGATTCTATAACATAAGTATATAGAATAATTGTAATAATTTTATTATTGATGGATATTTAAGTAGTTTCTATTTTTCTATTATGATAATGTATGAGTTCATATCTAACAATATAATCTTAAATGCTTCCATGTTGTGTACATAAGTCTGTATTATGCATATGTGAAAGTGTTTGCAATAATTACCTTGTTGATGGATAATCAGATTGTTTCTAATTTTCTGTAATGACAATGCTGTAAGAAGTATACTTGTAAATATATTTGTTGAAATATGCATGCATTTATATTTGATTGGATTTTCTGAGTCAAGGTACAAGAACCATATAAACTTAGATTTGGTCACGTTACTTTCCAAAATATACTATATCAATCTCATTCTACCAACACTCATTTCATCTCCATTTTGCCCCTACTCTGGATGTTTTTGGTCTCAATTTTCTGTAATCTAGTTGGTAAAAAAAATATCATTTTCTTATTTTAATGCATTAATTTTATTACCTTGAGGTTGACCACATATGCATTGTCTATTTAAATCTATGTTTGAGAATCAACTTTATAACTTTGACATTTTTTCATTAGATTGTCATCTACTTATTTTCAGTGTTCCTATAAGGACATAAATAAATAGTTGTCCTTTGTAATATGTTGTTAATATTTTTATCAGTTATTCACACAGTCTTTAGCTTATTTTAATTTGTAAAACTTAATTTTTATGTATTTATATTTGTCAATATTTTCCCCTCATATATTCTAGATTCTGTTAAGTTTGGGAAAGCTTTCCACATATTAGGATTATAAAAAAAAATGGCTTTTATATATCTTCTTGTACATTTATGTTTTCAGTTGATCTAACTAGTTCCTTAATTTATCCAAAAATTAATTTCTGTGTAAGATGTAAAATAAGAATTTATCTTTACTTTTATTCAAATGAACGGTTGCCTACCTTAAGCCCATTCTTTTCCTCTTAATTTTAAATACTACATTTTTAACTGTATTTTGTTCGTGTATATGTCTATATCTCTGTCAAGACCACACTGATTTAAAGGTCTTATATTATGTGATCATTTGATATGTGCACCATAATTTGTATTCTTTTTTAAAATGGCTTAGACATATCCACTCATACACTCATTCAGATAAAGTTTGCAAACAATTTGTGAATTTGTAAAATGGGATTTTGATCATCATTCTAAGATATTTTTAGACAATTTTGGTGAAAAGTGTCATGTGATTAACATGGTATATATCTCTATATTCAGGTTTACTCAGATTTTCTTTTATTGCCTGTAGAAAAGTAGTTTAGTTTTATTCATGAATATTTCAAACTTTTCCTGTTATGTAAACATGTTATAATTTTCTACTATATTTTCTCATTGGGTAATTATGGTATATAAGAAACTAACTTTGGACTATAGATTACGTATCTAGTTTGTGAGTATATGTTACATCTCCCGATTTTCTATTATCTGCCATATACCATATCAAGTTCTTTGCTTGTATTCTCTTATTTAATTGTTACCAGAAGCAAGCAAGAAAAACAAAAAACCCTATAATATTATTATCTCCATTTCAGAGAATAGCAAACTGAGGCTGAAGTAATTATTGTCTGACAACTAATAGTGTAGGGAGATACAAATCAAACCCAAGTGTGTTCGTCTCCATAGTCTGAACTCTTAACACTAGGTTAAGTTCTAGTGATTTTTCATTTGAGGTTCATAATTTATAAGTAGACAATTTCTTCTGCAAATATTTATGATTTTTATTTTTATTTGTAAACTATTTTTTCTCTGTCCTCATTGCATAGGCTGAAATTTATTGGTTTATTTTCTATCAGAAGTTTATAATAAACTTTTTAAAATATTCCAATATTTCAAAAGGAGCACTTTTGTGAACACTTTCCAAATTCATCAAAAACAGAAAAGTACTTGGAAATAATCTCAAAATTTCAAGCGTTATGAGAAAAAACGCTTGTTATTTACAGCATCAGATTTCAAAGTTTACAATTTGATCTTGATTTAAAATTTTATCTTAAAGAACAAATCAACAATCTTCATTAGAATCTTTTATTTATTTATTTATTTTGGCTGAATTGACAGACCTTGACCTTAAGAATAATTTTGTGGTCTTGTGCTTGATTTCTAATTTTTATCTAAGGTAGCAGAGAAAGATTTGACTGTCCTGTAAATCCATCTCTCTCTTCCTCCTCCTTTTTTCTTTCTTCTTCTTCTTCTTTCTCTTTTTTTTTTTGAAAAATCTGGCATCTAAATGTCTGTCTTTTTTTGGCTTTGTTTAGACTGAGGAGGCATTGCTAGAAAGAAAATAATATCTTGAGTGACTAAATATTAATAAGCAATTTCCCTTATTTTATCTGTTACTCTCATTTAATTATCACAAAAAAAACTTTCAAGATTGGTACTATTTTTCTATTTCTAGATGTCAGACAATTATCTTAACTTCTTGGTAATTTAATTCCTCCTTTTCAAATATCAGAGCTACTACTTGTTTGCTTTTACCTTCGATTTCAGTTAGCAAATTTGATTTTATATACAGAAACACAGATTTATTTGTATGCAAGTGTATTCAGATAATATTACTGAGAGAGTTTAGTCAGTGGGTTAAATGTATTAACTCTACCACTTACTCACTTTGTAAATTGGTGCAAATTGCCAATTCTCTGTGCCAGTTTCTTCAAAGGTAAAATGAAAAAATTAATATTTACATTATATGGTGTTGGAATAATTAAATTAGAGAATCGGTAATAAGTGTGGAGTTGCAATGTCTGGCACAGTATATGTCAATATGAACTATTGTTAATGATATATTTTCAATATGTGTAGTTAAAACATGAATAGAAATATTTAGTAGTGTTTTAGATTTTTTTGAAATACGTCTCTTTAAAAACTGAAGATATTTTGTTAACTCTCTTTTTACCAGTTCCAACTTAAATCAATAGCAGAAATTATAATATTTAAGAAAAAAAAGAATTAAAAATCAAAAGTATTCCAAAATTAGAGTTGTGTAATAAAGCAACAACATATGCTGGGACTTATGGTGATTTTTCATCAACAAAATATTGAAGTTTATTTTTTACTGGCTAGATGTCTAATTCATTTAGTATTGCTTAGAAATATCCCAAACCACAAAGCTCTCTAGTAAATAGAGTAAACAAGTCATTCTTTTTAAAATGTTTAATGCTCTAGTATTATTGAATACATATGTAACCTAAATTTTATTTAGTTTTAAATATTTGTCTCAAAAAATCTCTTTGCCACAGTTATTCATTCACTTGTGCATTTTTGTACACATATTTTATGTCATCTAACTAGAAAATTATATTTTAACAAATTATAAACTTCTGTAACATTTGAAGAATAAAAATGTGATTGATCAGATCCTGCCAGCATGTTATATGGGGTATAAAAATTAGATAAATAGAATTTATAATTGGTGAATCTTATAAAATTAATTATCTAGATAAACTGAATATATTAGATTCTAAAAAAATTACTTTCTGAAATCAGTCATTAAATAATTTATTGTCTAATATGTATTTCAAACTAGCAAAATTTTCTAACAAATATTTTTTAAGTGGAGTGTATTAAAAATTTTCTCAGTGTCAGTTTTAAAACTTCAAAATCAATGTTTATCAAACTTTCTCATATAGCCACTGAATTCTGACATTTGTATTGAAATAAAGTAGCCAGACAAACATAAATCAAGAAAAAATATCACACAGATACACACACACACATCCAAGGTAGGAACTGTGGCAGACACAGATACAAGCCATCCACAATTCCCTAAAAACAAGATTTGCTGTTCATCTACAAAGAATGCGGTTCAGCTGGAAACCTCTAGTTGTCAATTCTTCAGAGTTCACCTCAGTTTCAATGGTCACATTATTTTGGAGGAAATCCCCAGACAATGCTTGAGCAAGATAATGTTTTAAGAGCCTCGCGGTGTCCACACACGTAGGACTTTCCTAGTGGGCAGTCTTTGCTCTATAGCTCTGTCATGCCGAAATACACTTGTCAGGTTACATCTTGATCTGACAGCTGTCTCCATCCAATCTACTCCAATCTCTTTTCCTTCACAGATAGCACTCCCCTGTTAATCTTTTGCATTGCTAACTATTTCTCAGCTTCTGCATCGCAGAGAATCCAATCAGCTCAGGAATTGAACTCAAATGTTTTGTTCATCACCACATTTGAAAAATAAAGTAAAATTTCCCTTAAACGATATGCTTACCATAGCACCTAACCTAAAAACTGCTTGAGTGCAATTTGAATTTTTTTCTCGCAACACTAGTGGAGCTACACCAACTTTACTCATTTGCATGCTTAGTTTATATCTTCACATATTATTGATGGCGCTTTCCCATTATATATCTTGGATTACTTACAAGCAGAAACTTGTGAAAATATATATCTATACACACATATACATATGTGTATTCATGTACACATAATATGTAATATGTATGCCTTTCTGTTACATAATCACAGAGATATAGCATAGTATGTCTCATAACTATTTTGATAGGTGAATGAATAAATACATGGATGCATTCATGGCCAAAATTACATAGTATAATAATGCAGTTAAATTTTAAGGTACAAAATAGTATCACTTTAGTATCCCAAAATAGTGTCATTAAATTATATTTTGAGATATTTATTGAATATCTTGAATTAGAGGAAGCTAAATTTTCAGAAGTAATCAGAGAGAAATCAGGCTTTGCAAATGAACCTGGGGGAATCTCTGACAATAATGCAGAATGGCAGCTGACAGAACATATCATGTTAGACCACTCATATGAGAGAGTATAAAATATTTCCTTGTTTTGCTATATTTCTATCCCCAAGATGCGTTGTATGATTTTTTTTTTTGTCAGTAAGAACAGAAAGTATAGATTAAAGCAGTTCTATAAAGAAAACTATATTGAAGGTGCTAGGGTAGCTCATGAGTATAATTATACAATAAATATAATTCTGAAAAATATGTAAATATGTTTTTCAATGGAATATTTTCATAATTGGATTATTTTATAAATTTATTAAGGATCTTACAAGGTGAATGAGTCCCTTTAGTGATTTCCCTTGGAAAGTAAATAATCAATTCTTAATTTCTATGTTTGTTTTGAGTTTTCTTTAGAGAAGTACATCATGTATATTCAAATGTCTTCTGTGAATACATGTTATACATATCTAAAAAGAAACAATATACACCAAAATTAAAATACTGGATAAAAGCCAATCTTAGATTATCTGAGAAGAATGAGGAAATAACTCTGCTTCTATAAAAAGAAAAAAGAAAACACTTATAAAAACATGTTGAGTGGAGTGATTATATGCATTAGCAACATAAAATGTTAAAATAACAGAAAAAAATATAATAAACTGCAAAACAACTTTCCACTTAAGAGATCGAAGCATTCTCTACTGCATTATCTCATTTAACATTAACTTCTACCTTGCTGGGAAAGCAACTGAACTTATTACATACAAACTATTATGAATTCTCAGTTCTTTCTATACATTCTGAAAGAGAAATCTTAAACAAAAACTTTATAAGCTTGCTTAAGAGCTGAATCTAGTTTATGGATACCGTTATCATCACAAGGTCTAAAATCACTTATTTTAAGACAAGAACTCCTACACTCTAAATCAGGTCTAGATAAAATTACAAACATTGTAGGAAAACTATGAATGTCTTGATTAAGACAACACAACTTTTAACCAGGCCACAAAACAAAAGTAAAAATCCCTAGTGATGACAAATCATACCTTCAGTTGAGGTTTACAAAGTAAAGGCTTCTTTATTTGAGACATTAATTTCATTCTCCTGATTTATTGTCATATCCTCTTACCTGATCTACCAATTTCTATTCTTATTTCCATAGTCTCCATCCAGTAGCCAGTCATCCTTTCAAAATAAAAGCCACAGGAAACATGGTGGAGTGAGAGATGTCCCCAGATCTCTCCCTTTGAAACAACAATAAGCTGAGCATCTAAAACTCAACAACAACAACAACAACAAAAAACTGCACACCGGCATGTCTGAGCGTGGGTTCTGCGCATGAGAGCTACCATAGGTCTGAACTCTGGGTATTGGGCAGTAGAAATAAAGAAGCTGCCTCTTGTAGCTGCCCAAGCTCCCTTTAGGAGGAGGGAGAGGGGAGAAGGAGTGGTGAGTTCCCTGAACAGCCCTGCCTGGAAAAGCTGCAAGCTCTTCGTGGACAGCTGGCAGTAGAGCCGTTATCAGGGAAGAAGACAGAGAAGCGGGATGGCAGAAAAACAACAATTGATTTGTACTGGCCACAGTTGCAAAACTAAAGATGAGCCGCAGTCCCCTACCTCCAACCCAAAGGGGCCCTCCCCCGATACCCTTCGACACCAAACACTGTGGAGCCTTAGGGGAATCTGAGCAAATGCTACCAAAGCTGTTGCTAGCACTGATAGGTATGGAAACTGAGGGTAGCAAGCATGATTAAATATCTATCAGAAAATAAAAAAGGCATTTTTAAGGCTTTATATTAAGCAGAGATCCAAGAGGCTTAGACGCCACTTACTGGAAACCAAAAGAAAAGTGCCTTCTTTGCAGCAGGCTAAAGAGAGACCTTTGTATAATAAATCTTCTTTCTGGTAAAAAAGCAGAATACATTTCCATTAATTCCCAGGCAGAGAAATAGTCCATTAAACACCATGAGCAACCAAAGAGACAAGGCATTTCAGAATAAAAGAGAAAAATTTCCATAAAATAAACTTTCAGATATAGAAATATGCAGTTTAGATGACAGAGAATTCAGGATGGTACTTCTGAAAAAGTTCAGAGAATTCTGAAATGAGTCCTATCAACAATTTCAGGATTGAAAGTCATAGGACGCTTATTTGGAATTTCCGTTATAAGCAATAAGATATTATGAACACAGTATTGCAAAGTTAGGAACCAGATCTTTCTTTCTTTGTTATCATATTCATTTATTCACTTTCTTCTAACATACTAATCATACCTCTGACACAGGGCTTTTGGACTTTCTCTTCCTTCTGCCTGAATCTCTTTTACCCTGGAATTTACGGAGCTCCTTTTTACCCTCACTTAAAAACTATCTCCTCATTTACCTTTTCCATGAGCACTATGTTTAAAGAAGAATCTATTACTCTTCTGTAAAATTAGCCTCTAAATCTTGTTGTATTCCTTTGTTTTTTCTTTTATAGCATTCCACACTCTGACAATAATTTATATTTTTTGGCATATTCACGTATTGGTGGTCTCTCTCACTGAAATTTAAGAGACATAAAGGAAGATGTTTTTATTTACTGTTTTAATTAGAACAAAGACCAGTCCATATTAAGGGCTCAGTGTTTATTTGATAAATGAATGAATGTATACATCTAAACAAAAACTCTATCATTACTCTCTTGGAAATAGTTCACCTAATTAATAATGGAGAGATTATTAATTAAACATCACTCTTCAGAATTTATCTAGATAATTTGACTTCTCAATATAGGACTATTCGAAGCAAACAGGATATGGTATAAATAAATAATATGAATGAATGAAAAAATCGTTATGCACTATAAGACATTTTACAATTTCACTGAATATATTACTCTTCGGAATTCAATCCTAAAGAAAAAGGTTGATTCTATCACAATATTATTCACTTAAAACAATGGGATTTAATTTGGAGAGTAATGAAATAAAGGGCTAATTTAAAATATGGGAATTCCAATATTAGGAAACTGAATTCAACAATACATTAAAAAATCATACCTATGATCAAGACGAATTTATTCCCAGGATGCATAGTTGGTTCAATATCTGCAAATCAATTAATGTAATATACCACATAAAAAATAAAAGATAAAAATCATATGATCATATCATAGATGAAGAAAAAGTGTTTGACAAATTTCAACATCCATTTATGATAAAAAAAAACCTCTCATCAAAGTAAAAAAAGAGAAAACATGTATTAACAGAATATATGCCACATATGACAAACCCACAGCTAACATCATAATCAATGGTGAAAAGATAAAAGTGTTTTCCTTAAGATCAAGAAAAAAACAAGAATGTCTACTTTCACCACTTTTATTCAACATAGTATTGGAAAACCTTGGCATAATAATCAAACAAGGAAAAGAAATAAAAGACATCAAAGTTGTAAAGGAAGAAATAAAACTGTCATTATTTACAGATGATATGATACTATATATAGAAAACCCTAAAGAACCCACTAAAAAACTATCAGAAATGATAAATGAATTCCATATAAAAATATAGATACTAAACTCATGGACCTTGGATTTAGAGAGCATTTTATGAATTTGACCTCCAAGAGAAGGGAAATGAAAGCAAAAATAAATGAATACGACTATATCAAACTAAGAAGATTGTGCACAGCAAAAGAAACTATCAACAAAACGAAGAAGCAACCAAATGAATAGGAGAAGATATTTGTAAACAACGCCTTCAATAAGGGTCTAATATTCAAAATATATATAAAAAACTCATACAACTCAACAACAAAAAGTTAAACAATCCAATCGAAAAATGGGAGAGGACCTGAATAGACACTGCTCTCAAGAACATACAAAAGACCAACAAACATGAAAAGATGCTCAACTTCATTAGCTATTAGGGAAATTCAAATCAAAACCACAATGAGATATCGCCTCACACCTATTAGAATGGCTATTGTCAATAAGACATGTAATAACAAGTATTGGAGAGGTTATGAGGGAAAAGGAACTTTCACATGCTGCTGGTAGAAATGTAAATTGGTATAGTGACTATGGAAAATAGTATGGAGATTCCTCAAAAAAATCAAGAATAGAATTATCATATGACCTAGCAATCTCACTTCTGGGTATCTATCCCCGAAATTTGAAAATATTTATCCATAAAGATATATGCACCCCAATGATTATTTCGGCATTATTCAAGACAGGGTAACAACCAAAATTCCCTTCAATGATTAGATACAGAAGATGTATTACATAAATATAGTAGAATATTATTCAGCCATAATAAAAGATGAAATACTGCCATTTGTGACAACATGGATGGATTTTTAGACTATCATACTAAGCAAAATAAGTCAGAAAAAGTTGAGAACCCTATGATTTCACTCCTATGTGGGATATAAAACTGAAAGCAACAAAAGAATAAGACAAACAGAGACTCATGGACATGAACAACAGAATAGTGGTTACCAAAGAGAAAGGGTAGAGGAGGTAAATAAGGGTAAATGGGGTCAAATATATGGTAACAAAAGTTAATTTAACTTTGGGTGGTGAACACACTGTGCAATACAAATATGATGTGTTATAGAATTGTCCACTTCGAAACCTATATAATTTTATTAACCAATGTCACTCCAATAAATGTAATGAAATAAAAAAGAAAGAGAAATTAAGAAAACAATCCCATTTATAATTTCATCAAAAAAATAATAATAATAATACCTAAAAGTAAATTTAACCATGGGGGTAAAAAACATATACTTGGGAAATTGTTAAGACATTGAAGAAAGAAATTAAAGAATAAATGGAACCATATACTGTGCTCTTGGGTAGAAAGAATCAACATCATTAAAATGTCCATACAACTCAAAGCAATCTACAAATTCAACACAATCTCTATCAAAATACTAATGGTATTTTTCACAGAACTGGAACAACTAGTCCTGAAATTTATGTGGAATCACAAAAGGTCTTAAATAGCCACAGAAATCTTGAGAAAGAAGTACAAAATTGGAGGTATCATACTATCTGATATCAAACTATACTACAGGTTTATAGTAATTAAAACAGCATGGTACTGGCTTAAAAGCAGACACATAGATTAATGAAACAGAATTGAGAGCCCAGAAATAAATCCATGCCTAAATGTCATTTAGTCTATGGCAAAGGAGGCAAGAATATACAATGGGGTAAAGACAGCCTAGTCAATAAATAGTGTTAGGAAAACTGGGCAGATACACACAAAAACAAAAACTATACCACTTTTTTACATCATATTCAAGAATAAACTCAAAATAGATTAAAGATTTAAATGTGAAAACCAAAACTATAAAACTGAGAGGAAAACATAGGTAGTAAGCTCTCTCACATTGATCTTAGTAATATTGTTCTGGACATGTCACCTCAGGCAACGGAAATAAGAAAAAATAAGCAAATGGGACTATATCAAACTAAAAAGATTTTGCACAGCAAAGGAAACCATCCACAATACAAAAAGACAACCTACTGAATGGAAAAAATATTCACCATTGATACATCAGAAAAGGGGGTAATACCCAAAATATATAAAGAAATTATAAAACTTAACAGTAAAAAACTCAAAAAATTTCATTAAAAATCTGTCAGAGAACCTGAATAGACATTTCTCCAAAGAGGACGTACAGATGGCCAATAGACATATGAAAAACATTTAGCATCACTAATCAGCAGAGAAATGCGAATTAAAACCACAATGAGATATCACTTCACCCTTTCAAAATGGCTAACATCACTAAATCAAAAACAAAACAAAATAAAAAACAAGTGTTGACAAAAATGTGGAGAAAAAAGAACCCTCATGTACTGTTAGTAGCACTGCAAATTGGTTCAGCCACTATGGAAAACAGTTTAGAGGTTTCTCAAAAAAATTAAAATAAAACTATCATATGACCTAGCAATTTCACTTTTGGATATTTATCCAAAGAAACCCAAAACACTAATTTGAAAAGATACATGCATCCCTATGTTCATTTCAGCATTATTTACAATAGCCATGATATGAAAGCAAACTCAGTATCTATTGATCGATGATTGGGTAAAGATGCAGTACATGTATACAATGGATATTATTCAGCCATAAAAAAAACTAAATCTTACCATTTACAACATCATAGATGAACCTAGAGTTTATTATGCTAAGTTAAAAAAGAAAGAGAAAGACAAATATTGTATGAAGAATCTAAAAAACAAAATAACTGAACAAACAAAACAGAAACAGAGTCAGATACAGTGAACAAACTGATTGATGGTTGCCACTTGGAAGGTGGGTGGGAGAGCTGGGTGAAAAAGGTGAAGGGATTAAGAAGTACGAATTGTCAGTTACAAAATAATCATGGGGATGTAAAGTATAGCTTAAGGAATATAGTCAATAATATTATATGAACTATGTATGGTGCCAGTTGGGTGCTAGACTTATTGGGGTGATCACTTTGTAAAATATATATATATATATATATATATATATATATATATATATATATATATAGAAATATATATATATATATATATCTTTAACAACTATGCACTACACCTGAAACTAATATAATATTAAGTGTCAACTCTAATTAAAAAAATGAAAATAATAAAATGTGGAATTCCCCCAAAATGTGTTTCAGCCATACTTTAAAATATTATGCATTCGATTTCAGTGAACATGGACCTAAGATTAAAAACTGCAGTCATAGATTCAAAATATTTAATGTTATAAAAAAATTTTAGTGTCCCCTGGTCCAAACTCTTCATTTTAAAGGTGAATGAATAGAAGAATATGGAGTTAACATGGCTTGTGGAAGGTTAGATAACTGTTAGATGATAAATTAATATTTTAACACAGCATACAAAAACAGTGCTTGTTTATAATATTTATACTGAAAAGATTTTCCAAACCAAAATTTCTGACATAGCACCTCGCATATGTTCTGAAATCAGTTGAAAGTCCCTAATATATTAAACCTGCAAATTCCACGAAGAAGAAAGTTCTACCAGGTCTTGCATTTTATACATGTTTTTCCAAAGTGCTCCGTAAATATTTTTTCATCAGTTTTTGACAATCTGCCTATTTATATCTCATCAACACCTTTTAAAATTTTTACAATAAGTATTGCATTATATATGTCTAATAAATGGTTCCAAATAAGTTATATCCATTGTGTAATACTTAATTGAATTGCTTAACAAATCACATTATTTTTCTCAGCCAGATTTGTTGGAGAAAATGTATATGTGTGTCTTCTAATTTTTAAGATTTGTTTATATAATAATTTTTAAAATTTCAGATAGTATATTTTCATTTCTAGAATTAATTTCTTATTTATTTATTTGCAGCCGTGATTTTTTACTAAGTCTAAAGAAAAAGAGACTTTTTCTGTTCATGTTCTTGTTAATACACTAACAAAGGCCTTTCATATACTTTTGTGTCTTAGTTAGAAGGATTAGTTTGCCCCTCAGTTTGCCTGAGAAGACATTCTGAAGGCAAACTCTTCTAGAAAAACCCAAAGAGATCAACTAGCTAAATTTTTAAAAATTTAAAAATTTGTTAATGGTACAATAAATATTAAAATAAATAAACTTGAATAAAATATATATTTAACATAGCATTTTTAAATTGGAGCACATTTATATGCACACAGTATATGTAAAGTTTTTCTGACTAGATTTTCAAAACTTCTTGAGTAACCTCTAAAATGATCATACATATATACCTATATTTGACAAATATTATTATTTTATCTACCTTCTCATGCCAATTCCATTATTCAGAAACACTTATCTCAGTGCTTGCTAATGTTAAAATTAAACTTGTTACCATTAAATTTTTAAAATATATTGAATAAATTCTTTTTAAATAATGATAAATAGAAAATATCTATATCAAATGATATAGATATTTCACAGTTTCTTCAGTATTTTTGACAGAGAAACATCATGGAATTTCTAACTTAGCTCCACTAGGAAAATCTCCTCTTAGGTAATACCTTGGTATATGATTTAGAGGGTCCATAGGTCTGTGCTAATCCTCTTTTTCTGATAAAAGGTCCTGCTCTCATGCTTACACAAGTGGTAAATGTCTGAAACTAGGTCTATCATAATGTGCAATATCTTGACTCAGTGACTGGTCCAAGTGAGCCTATGACAGGCCAATCAATGTGCTTCCCTTTTCATTTTGACTGATAGGTTGGAAGTAATTTTTGGATATGTGCCAACATTAGCCTTCAGTCATTAATAGATGAAATAATAATCTCTCAGGTTGTTCATTTGTTCTTATTCCTACCTAAAGCTTTAAATCATTTTTGTTAAGTAACCTTCCATGAGTTTGCATACATAAACAACCACTTTGACGTCTCTTCTTAAAGAAAAATCTAAAACATTATCCCCCTATATTTTATTAACTGAAAAAGAAAGACACAAATAAACGGCAACAAAAAAGGTATCTTGTAAAAAAGAGAAAGAAAACAACTTTTACATGTAGTATTTTAAGAGAATGATCCACTATGCATTAACCTTAAGTAAATTTGGTTTTATAAATTATTTTTTATTCACATTCAAGGTCTTATTTTTTGCAGTTCATAAAATAGAAATAAAGATAATACTCCTAATAATATATGTGTATATTTGGTGCCTGTAAAATTTGTCAAATTATTCAAAACAACTCATGTATCTCTTTTACATTGCAGGATTAAAGGAATTAAGCGTTCTCCACAGTATTGTCACAACTCACTGGTGTATTAGGATTCGTTAAAACAGTTTGTAACATAACAAAATGTAGACATTTTAATGGTAAGTAATTTATTTTGAATGAATTAGAGGAAATTCAATGTTATCTCTGATATAGTCTCCCCTTATCCATGGTTTGCTTTCCACAGTTACAGTTACTCAGAGTCAACTGAAGTCTGAAAACATTAGGTAGAAAATTTCAAGAATAAATAATTCATAAGTTTTAACTTGCATGTCATTCTGAGTACATTCTGAGTAGCATGATTAAATCTCATCTTTTCTCACTCCATCCCACCTGGAACGTGAATTATCCGTTGTCCAAAATATCCACACTGTTTATGCTACTCACCTGTAAGTCACCTAGTAATCCTCTTGATTATCAGATCAACAATCTCTGTATGACTGTAGTACCTTTGTTCAAGTAACTCTTATTTAATAATGGCCCCAAAGCACAAGATGTTGGAGATCTGGATATGCCCAAGAGAAACTATAAATTGTTTCCTATAAAGGAAAAGCTACGTATATATAGAAAAAAACATAGTATATATAGGGTTTGGTGCTATCCACAGTTTCAATTATCTACTAGGGAGGTTGTAACTTCTGTGGATAAGGGGGAACTACTATTATGACTATCAGTGATTTATATTGCTATATCTTTTTTCTTGTGTTGAGGAAAAGGAAACGAAGTAATTAATAGTGTCTTTGGAATTGAGCACAATATATAATCTGCCATTTTTTTCAGCCTCAACCCACAAAGAACTCTTTTGGGGACTCAATGGTTGAGCTCAGTATAAATTATTGAGGAGCTTTAATTCCTTAAAGAATAATTTTGGATTCATCAAAATATGAATGCTTCCAGAGCACTGTCATGCATATAAATGTCATCCTTTATGGGTGACTTTCATTAAGGGAAAAAGAAGGTCGAAATCAATTGACTTAGATTGTCACCTTTATTTACTCAATAAATCTTTAGTGGGTTCTTGATATGTCAAAGTCACTAAATCTGTTAATGCTATTTCTAACTTATTCTAATTAGTAGAAGAAATATTAATCCTAGATAATACATTTTTAACAATATTAGAGCAGGAATTATTGTCGAATTCATTTCTTAGTACTTAGATCTAACTTAGTACTGGACAGATATTTAAAAAACTGCCAAACTGCTTATCTCCATAAGCTTGCAGTAAGGAAGAAAAAATGATCTTACAAATATTGCTTTTAAGTAAAAAATTTAGTTGCTAAAAAGTGTACTTTAATGATATATAATTTTAGATACTATAAAAATTAATTAATTATCTTTTAAAACAACTTAAGATGCTTTCCCTGATCTAGAACAACAACAAAAAAATTGCTGAATGAAGAAGAGAAGAAGTATTTTTTAGAAAAATCTAGAAGTTAAAAATTTTTCTGGATATTAAGGGTAAATAAAAGCTCAGGTGAGTGTGTGTGTGTGTGTGTGTGTGTGTGGTCTATGTAGGTCTAAGACATATATATATATATATTATATATATATATATATGTAGAGAGAGAGAGAGAGAGAGAAAAAAGAGAGAGAGAGAGATTTTGATGATGAATTAGTTTCAAGTACACAGTACATTGGTTACACATCTATATAGTTCACAAAATGATTCTCTCAATTGCTCCTACTTCCCCTGACCCTCCACCTAGCCAACGTATTAATGCTAACTGCATTCTCTATGCTGTGCTCCTCATCCTTGTGACATCCATCAATTACTAATTTGTACTTCTTTAACCCTTAACCCAATTCTCCCAGCCCCTCATAACACTCTCCCCTCTGTCTGTTACCAAATTGTTTACTATATTTGTGAGTCTGTTTTTGATTGATTTGTTCTTTTTATTCCTTAGATTCCTCATATAAGTGAAATCATATAGTGTTTATCTGTCTCTGTCTGATTTAAATACCTTCTAGGTCCATCAAAGCAATATCTTTTTCCATCCCCTTCCTTTTTGTATGTAGAGGTCTTGTTTTCTTATTCTTTCAGCCACTCTATATTTTGGTTGGAGCACTTAATTCTTTTCCATTTAAGGTACTTATTGATAGTAATGTAGTTGTTACCATTCTTTATTCCTGCTTTTGATACACATTTTTTTCTTCTTAAAGAAGTTCCTCCAACATTTCCTGTAATACTGGCTTGATGGTAATAAATTCCTCTAGATTATTTGTGTCTGGGAAGCTCTTTATCTGTCCTTCAGCTTTGCTAGATAAATTATTTTTGGTTGTATATCCTGGGTCTCCATCCTGTCGAATATTTTTTGCCAAGCCCTTCTGTCCTGCATAGTTTCTTTTGAGAAATCAGCTGCCAGTCTCATGAGTGTTCCCTTATAAGTAACTATCTGTTTTTCTCTTGCTGCTTTTAATATTCTTTCTTTATATTTAACTTTTGGCATCTTAATTATGATGTGTCTTGGTGTGGGCCTCTTTGGATACCTGGTTTTTGGGATTCTCTGAGCTTTCTGGTGCTTTATGTCCATTTTCTTCACCAGGTTAGGGAAGTTTTCATCATTATTTCTTCAAACAGCTGTTCAACATCTTAATTTTCTTCAGTTACGCCGATCAGATGGATATTTGGATCCTTAATAGTGTGCCATATGCTCCTTAAATTATTTTTATAGTATTGGCATCTTATCTCTTGCCATTCTGATTGCATGTCCTTGGCTTTTCCATCCTCTAGATAGGGCATGTGATCCTCATCTTTATTCACTTTGTTTATTCCTTTGTTTACTTCATTTAATATACTTCTCATCTCAGATAACATGATCTTCATTTCAGACTGGTTCCCTTTTGTAATTTCCATTTCCATTTCCATTTTTATGTTTATTATCTCTTTGGTGAAATTCTCACTGAATTTATCTACACTTCCCAAAAGTTCATAGAGCACCTTTATAACCAGTGTTTTGAACTCTGCATCTGTTATATTACTTGACTCCATTATATCTGGATCTCTGTTCTGTTCTGTCATATGGTTTCTGCTTCTTTGTCTTCCCATTTTGGCTGCCTTTCCATGTCTGTTTCTATGTACTAAGCAAAGCTCCTAAGTCTCTCAGTCTTATTAATGTGGATTTGTGAAGTAGTTGTCAAGTGGCATAGTCCTGACAGGCGTTCAACTGCAGGCCAAATTTAGCCCAAGCCTCCCTCTGAATCTAACTCCAGGGCCACCCCAGATAAGATTCCAGCAAGCAATCTCTAGATAAGCAGCTTATAGGCTGGCCTCTGGGCACACTACACTAATCTAGAAACCTGAGGCCATTGTCCCAGGAGGCTAGGGCGCTGCTCCAGTTTAGGGGTACCCAGCTGGTTGATAAGGTGATATACCTGATATGGCTGGGTAGGGCCACATGAAGTTGGGGGGGAGGCAGAGGTCGTGAACTTGGGTAGAACAAACCCCATATCCAGTCGATGATGTTAAGCCAAACTATGGACTGGTGTGTTTATCCAAGCAGGTGGGGTGTGGGGTAAGGAGGGGCCTGAAAACAGGGAATAATAGACACCACCACACTTCTGTACACAGCGAGTCTCACTCCAACAATGTCTCCCTGTAAGTCTCTGGTGCCCCCTGCACACAGCCAAGTAGGCGCTGGTGCTCAGAGTGAGTAGGTCCATCACCATGAAAATCTGCTCGCGGACATGGCCCCTTTAAGAGGTGTCTGTTACTGCCGCTGCCTCAGCCTTTGTCTCACTCAGCCGCTGGGGACTGAGAAGCCCCGCATTCTTGCCCTGTCCTACCTTCTGTCATTATAGGGTGATTTCTTGAATTTCTCCCTAGTTGTATGGCTTATTCATCTAGATCCCAGGTGATTTTTCCTTGCTGTTTGCTCCTTGTTTCTGTCACAATTTTGATTTTGTCACCAGAGGGATGAACAGAGCCTCTGTCATCTCCACCATTTTTTTTCCCCTCCATATAGAGACTTTTATGTAGGTAAGTAAAATCAAATTGCCATTAAACATCTCTGAACCATAAAATATAAGAAAATGATTAAATATGTGTTCTATATTCCAAACACAAATACTACAGACTGCAAGTTCTATACCAAAATGAGATATTCTTTATGAATTAGAAAATTTTTCATATAAATTATCTGATATTCAAGACCTCAATATATCCGATTTCTGATAATAAGATACTCAGAGAATTATTCCAAATTACTAGGCAAGATTACTAGTTTCACTATTACAATAAAAGAAAAAAAAATCTATTTCCTCAAATTGTTTCTGTCATGGTAGAACCTGTTTTCTCTGGAGAAATATCCCAGATAGTAAGGAAAAAGGTCAGGAGGGGTGAGGATAGTAGATAATTAAACACACATTCACTATTATAGAAAGCTATTCCACGTCATAGTGCCTATACCATCTGTATACTAAACCTCTGTTTGCTTTGTCTTGAGCTTTCTCTGGCCCAAAACAAATTAGTAATTCTCTTATGTGGAACTCTACCCATGGGAAGGAAAGCCAACTTTAAAATCTCAGGTTACTAAGGAAAGCTCTGACTCTTATACAGCACAGACCTACCTCAACATATTCCACAGCAAGATTCACTCACTAACATTTCAGTTGGGTTTGAACATGCTTGTCTCAAACTCAACAGCCACTATTAGAAATGTGACTCACTGACTCCTTGATTTTTCCCATATTGTTTTTTGCCCCAAAAGGTCTGGTACAACCATGGTAGAAATTACTAAGACCCCCAAATATTAGTGAGGGTAGGATTTTACCCTCGAAATAGAGAAAGAACAATCTAAAACATGTTCATGAGCATCAAAAGGACTGTATAAATAGACTATGTTTGGCCTCACTACCAATACGTCCACATGGAGCTGGTCAGGCTGCCTAGTTCACAGCCAGGGTAGTTGCCTAGACCACAAACCAATCTGGGATTAGATAAAACAGAGAGAAGTATCACATAGGGGCAAAAAGGCACTGGCCTTATTACCACACAGCTGCATGAATCCAAAAAGGGGGAGAAAGGGCAATAAATGTGTCCTATGTTTTCTTATCACATGACTGCAGGAAGAACTAAAGAGGATCCAGACCATGGAATCTTAACTTTAAGATAAAGAACCATCTTAGGTTTTCAGGATGAATCAGAAAGTATACTGCCCTTTGTATCACTTTGACATACTGTAATAAAATCTTTGATTTTTCCTTTGCAGAGAGTCATGACAGACCACTTAGATTTATGACCACTTTACCACTTATTTATGCCCCTGTGCCAAGTTGATTTCCAAAGATGACTATGGAGTATTGGGAAGGGTCTAAAGATGGCAGAAAATGACAACTGGTAAGGACTATTCTCGTTTGCTGAGATAAGCAATAAGGGTGAGATCCTTTGAAGAATAAAGATTGTGGCTAAGAACAACAAATAGGAAATTGTTGTTTGAAGAAAAAGGTTAGATAGAAACATTGAGAGAGATGATAAGGTAATAACACAATCAGCAGTGAGCAATTTAGACTCTAAATTGAGTGAATCTACCAGGTTAATAACTCTTGTACACTCTGGGCATTTACAGTTCTGTTTCAGAGACTTTCAGAAAAAATTGATTTCTTTTTCTCCTACAGTTCGAATGAAAGTTTCTACTTCTCATAACTGAGAATTTAGAATTTCTTTCCTAAGATTAGACAGAAGTTAGTGACTGAAATCATCAAGTTCTATTGAAAATAGTGACTACCAAAAAAAAAAAAATAGTTTGGCCTTTCAGAAGAAATGGACATCTTTGGAAGTAAACATAAAAATACCTTCGAAAAAAGAAAAGTCAGATTAGGGGTTTGGGATCACAGAATGGGAAAACAATAAAATCAGCAGTAAGAAAAAGCATGGCAAATGAAAGGTGTTTCTGCACAAAATTCAGTTAAATAGAGCATAGACGATAGCAGCATTACAGGGGAGTGCTAATGACAAAAATTAAAATTAAAAAATATAGAAGAAACACTTTGTGGGAATTATAGACCAAGATTCCAAATTCCATCTATAAGCTTCTAAATGCAAATATGCTTCATACTTTTTTCTAGAATTTAGAGTAGGAAATACTATTATTGAAATTACATTAATTTTAAGAACATTGTCACTACTGTATCCCTGTTGAACCATGTTACTAAAGTAATCAGTAGGCAAGTCAACTTTATCTGGCCTATATATAATTGTACATTCCAGGACAAACTCTCCTTAAATGGAATTTTACATAATGATGAGTCTTGATACTTAACAATATAATTTGTTGTAAACTTTACTCTCAAACTGTCTTAATCTGATTATTTTAAATTTCTATAAAAATAAATTTAATCCCTTTTCACCAAATTTTTATATTTTAACTTAAACTAATAATAAAGTGTCTATTTTTTTGTACAATAGTAATTTATGGGGCAGGATAAGGAAATGTGTGTCCTTCAGCCTGTTTGTCCAACTCTGCAGTACACAGGAATAGATGAGGAAGTCATCATTCAATAGCTGTACATGACATATTTATTGAATATTTAATATGTGCTAAATGTTGTATTATCTGCTAGGTAATAACACTTTAAAGTTATGCTGTGAAAAGTGATCAGTATTAACAAGGGAAACACTTTTTTGTCTAATATATCTATTATGACAGGAAAAAATGTGAAAATTAAGGACAAATAGTACTTGGTAAATAGGATTTAGAGAGCAGAAATGAGAAATAGAAACATAGCATACCAGATCCTGGGGGAAAGGGTAACAGAGGAAAGCAGGGACGATAAGTAAGGAAATGAAACTTCCAAGAAATTATAGAAAGGATATTTGGCTTTAACTGAACAAAATGGGAAATTTAAATGCATGTGTGTGCTGGTGCATCTGTGAATAAAAAATACATGTTTGCCCTTTCTGCTGGAATTTCATTAGTTATAAGCTTACTGAGCTTATATATATTCCCAAAATTAGGAGAATATAAAGATAGAAACACCTAAAAGGATACTACTCACTGAAAAATATGGAAAGGGAGATTTTAAATCGTTAGCATCTAAAAACTTCATGACTCTTTTTTCTTGATTCTTACCTATTTTCTAAGCCAGTCTCAGCTCTTCTTTAACACCTAAGAATGTATAACTGTTCGTTTTTCTTTCTGAGAAGGAAAACGACCTCAACCCAAAAACCTCAATCACTAGAAATATCAGAGTACAGAAAATATTCTCCTCATCCCAGTTTGAGAAAGCAATGATAGGTATTTTTGTATGCAACGTTCTTGGCTGCATAGTTCTGGTGATTTTAATCACTAGGACTATTTTCTCTCTACGGTACCTCCAAGTGCCAAAGGAGAAGGGGTTGGCCCTTTGGTTTCCTCCACAACTGAACTGTAATCCACCTGGAGGATTACAACTGAGCTATTTTCTCTCATCTTATTCAAATAAGACATTATTTAATAACATGTAAATGTGAGGAAATTTCGTACTCTTTGCTTCAGTTTGTTCCTATAAAAAATTAGGAATAGTACATGCTTATAAGAGGTTTTAGAGGGATCAATAGATAATATATATATAAACCACTTGAAACTGTGCCTGATACTTTTAAGAACTTAATAAATGTTATATATTGTGAAAGAGGAAAAATATTCTTTCTTCCACTCTTCTAGGTTTGTGGCTGAGACACTTCCCTATAATAAAAGACAGATTAAAAGCAGAAAAACAAATTGAAGTTTAATATCATGAATACTACCTGCACATGTGGGAGAGACCCAAGAACTGAGTTACTCCCTGAAATGGCCCAAGTCACCACCTTAAATATCATCTCCAGCTAAATACAAAAGAAGATGTTATGGGAGGATAATAGAGAAAGCACAGTAAACAAGGGTAAGACTGTTATGCCAATTTAAATCTCAGCCTTTTCCATCCAAGAGTTTCTAGAAATTTATAATCATCCTTCTCTTCCTGGTACAGAGAACGAGAAACTCTTACAAATGAAAATTTCTCTTATAAATGTAAATGTCTCTTACAGAAAAGTAACTTCCCTTTCATTGTCAAAGCTTCTCTTGTGTCTGCTATTTCTTAAAAATGACCAGCTCAAAATAATCGATATGCCAAAGAAGCATATTTTGGAGTGTATATCTTTATCTTCAATGTAATCATTAACATCATCATCATCTTGTTTATTTATTTATTATTACCTAACATATTTCATTGTCTACTCCTTAGAACTATCTTTAGAGCAGAAATCTTACCTAATACCCCTGCAGTCTCTAACTTATTCTCCCAATGCATAAAACAACCAGAATATGCTATGACATTTTGCAAACACAGTCTTTATTTATGCTTTTCTTTCTTTATCTATTCAACAACACCTACTAAATAGAATACTGTGTGTTCAACACTAAGGTTAAAGCTGATTTTGGAAGGCAGAAAGAAGACCAACTCTGTTCACAGTTTTCTAAATAGCTGCTAACTTCCTATTAACTCTTTTACGCATTATCTTTATATCCTAGAAACTGTGTTGCTAGACAAAATGATCACTCTGTCCAAATCAGTTTTCTATGAGCCGTTACTTTCTAGATAAATTATAATAGGGTCTCTATAATTAAATTTAAATTGTTAAGTACAAAACATTTTTAGTATTTAATAAAGTAATTGTAAACTTTTATTGAACACTTCCTATACCTGTTACATTTTTTTCCAAATTTTTCATGTATGTTACCTCATTAAATCATTACAACAGTGTTAAATGAGTATTATCTCAATTTTACAGATAGTCACTAACGTAAAGGAAAGTTAATTAATCTACCCAAAGTTACACAGATGCCAAGTAGCAAAGATTTGGTTGAAGTCTGACTATAGATTTCTAGTTAATATGGCAGAGTAGGCAAACACTGTGCCTACCTCCACTCATGACCACCACACCAAAACCACAGAAAACCATCATTGAGAATCGCCTAGAATTTAGCTAAACAGAAGTCCTACAACTAAGAACATACATAAAAAACCACCTTGAGCCTGGTAAGAGGAGACACAGAACAGGCTGATCCCACACCTCTGTGTGGCAGTTAAAAATCCAGAATGATAGCTCAGCTGTGCAAGTACCCCTGGAAGAGTGAGGGGTTTCAGATCCACACCAAGCTCTCCAGCTCAGGGTTCCAGTGTCGGGAGGAGAAGTCCCAACAAATTCTGGTTGTGAAAACCAGTAAAGGCTATGGCTGAGTGAGACAAGGGCAGCTGGATTCCCAGGAGTTCTTCTTAAAGGGCCCACTGATGGACTCACTCACTCTAAGCTCTAGTGCTGGGCAGCTTGAAAAGTGCCAGGGATACACAGTTTGGGGGCAGGGGACTGAATTGTCTAGTTTCAGGGTGGAGGCAGGAGGGGCAGCTTTCTCCCAGACAGAGTAATTGCAAAATCCATTGTTTCCTTCTTCAGCCCTACCCACTCCTGGTGTGCAGATGTGGGAAGCAGCCATATCTGAGTCTCCATCAAACTGGCTAACACTAGTCATGCAGCCCTAATGATTCCCTGAGAACCTACCCTACCCAACTTGTGGGCCCACCCAAGCTGCTTCCAGTGTCCTTTCCATACATTTGGCCTGTTTTGGTTCATTCTATGACATGTTCTAAGAATCTCTCAAAGATTCACGAACCCAAACAAGTAGCATCTAACCTTGGTGTGCCTTGTACCTCTTGTTCAGTGGCTCCAAGCACAGCACTAGTAGCAGCAGGCGTTGGTTCATGGCTTGGTCTCTCAAGGCACCTCCAAGCCCAGCATGATAGCGGCCATCTGCAGAATACTTACTTGGTGGCTCATGCCATGTGGCCCCAGGCAGGGTACAGGTGGCAGCTAAACTAGGCTCATGGCAGGGCCTCTATCAGGAGGCCCTGAGCCAGCAAGCCTGGTAAGCAGCTTTAATTAAAGGTTGGGCACCACGAGGAGCTCCGTCTGAGGACACATCTAAAAAGAAAACTGGAAAGGTACCAGAGCCTTGCTAAAGCAAATTCTACTATGTAGTGTTGACTCCTGCATGATAGTTCCTCCACTACAGTCACCGTACAGCCCTCAAAACAAATCAGAACAAAGATCAGTTCCTACCATTGATGTGCAAACAGTAATCAAGGCTCAACTACAACAGAAGGGCACACATAAACCACACAAGGGACACAGCTGGAGCACCAGGCTCAGGTGACCAGGGAAGATTGTGCCACTTTGCCCCAGAGGACACTATATACATAAGGCCACTCTACTAAGACTGGGAAACATAGCTATTCTACCTAATATATAGAAACAAGCACAGCAAGGAAGCCAAAATGGAGAAAAAAGAAAAAAATGTCCCAAGAGGAAGAACAGAACAAAGCTCCAGAAAAAGAACTAAACAAAATGAAAATGAGAAATCTACAAGATGCAGAGTTCAAAACACTGGTTATAAGGATGTTCAATGAACTTAGGGGAAGAGTAGAGGAACTAAGTGAGTACTTTAACAAAGAGGTAGAAAACGTATAAGTAGAGATAGAAAACATAAAAAAAGAATCAGTCCGAAATGAAGAATACAATAACTGAAATGAAGAATACATTAGAGGGAATCAACAGTAGATTAGATGAAGCAGAGGATTGAATCAATGATTTGGAAGTTAAAATAGCAGAAAACATCCAATCAGAACAGCAACAAGAAAAAAGAAACCCCCCAAATCAGTATAGTTTAAAGATCCTCTGGACAACATCAGCCGTAATGACATACACATCATAGGGGTACCAGAAGGAAAAGAGAGAGCAAGGATTTGAAAACCTATTTGAGGAAATAATGACAGGAAACTTTCCTAATTTGGCAAAGAAAATAGCCATAGAAGCCCAGGAAGCACAGACTCCCAGTCAAGATAGACCCAAAGAGGCCCACACCAAGACACATTATATTTAAAATGCCAAAGTTTAAAGAAAAAGAGAGAATTTTAAAAGTGGAAAGAGAAAAATAGTTAGTTACCTACAAGGGAGCTCCCGTAAGACTGTCAGCTGAATTCTCGACAGAAACTTTGCAGGCCAGAAGGCACAAAATCTTTTTATTTATTTATTTGTTTGTTTGTTTTTTAATTAAGTTTATTGAGGTAACATTGGTTAATACAGTTATATAATTTTCAGATGTACATTAAATTCGACATCTGCATATTGTATGTTTTTCCACCCAAAGTCCAGTTTCCTTCAACTTCCATATATTTGACCTCTTTACCCACTTCACCCTCCACCTACCCCCCTATTTTTGACCCCTTTACTCTGTCTACCTCCTCATTCCTCTCCCTACCCTCTGGTAACCACTAGCCTATAGCCCGTGTCCATGAGTCTCTGTTTGTTTGTCCTGTTCATTTGTTGCTTTTAGTTTTACATGCCACATATAAGTGATATCATGTGATTTTCCATTTTTTCTGTCTGGCTTATTTCACTTAGTATGATTATTTCAAGGTCCATCCATGTTGTTGCAAATGCCAGTATTTCATCTATTCTTGTGGCTGAGTAATATTCTATTGTATATATGTACCACTGCATCTTTAGCCAGTCATCTATCATAGGACACTTCAGCTGCTTCCACATCCTGGCCATGGTGAATAATGCTGCTATGAACATCAATGCACAAATATTTGGATATGAGTTTTCAAGTCTTTGGGGTAAATACCCAGTAGAGAGATTGCTGTATCAAGTCTTAGTTTTTTGAGGAACTTCTATACTGTTTTCCATAGAGACCGTACCAATTCGCAGTACCACCAGTAGTGTATGAGGGTTCCTTTTTTCTCCACGTAATTTCCAAAATTTATTACTTGTCCTGTTGATTATAGGTATTCTAACAGGTGTGAGATGGTATCTCATTGTGGTTTTGATTTGCATTTCCCTAATAACTAGTGATATTGAGCCTTTTTTTAATATATTTGTTGGCCATTTGTATGTCCTCTAGAGAGAAGTGTCTTTAGGTCCTCTGTCCTTTTTTTTGATTGGATCATTTGTTTTCTTGTTATTGAGTTGTATGTGTTTTTGTATATTTTGGATAGTAGGCCCTTATCAGAGGTGTTATTTGCAAATATATTTTTCCATTCGGATGGTTGTTTCTTTACCTTCTTGATGGTTTCTTTTGCTGAGTAGAAGCTTTTTAGTTTGATGTAGTCCCATTCATTTATTTTAGTTTTTACTACCATTACCTTTGAGGTCAAATTCATTAAATCTTCTTTAAGGTCCTTGAGTTTAGTTCCTATGTTTTCTTCTATGTATGTTATTGTTTCAGATCTTATATTTAGGTCCTTAATCCATTTTGAGTTAATTTTGGTATGCGGTGTTAGACAACAGTCTAGTTTCATTCTTTTCCAGGTGACTTTCCAGTTTGCCCAGCGCCATTTATTGAAGAGGCTTTCCTTTCTCCACTGTATGTTTTTGGCTTTTTGTCAAAAATTATTTGCCTATATAAATATAGGTTTACTTCTGGACTCGCAAATCTCTTCCACTGGTCCGTGTGTCTGTTTTGTTGCCAATACCATGCCATTTTGATTACTGTCACTTTGTAGTACAATTTGAAGCCAGGCAGAATGATGCCTCCAGCCTCGTTCTTCTTTCTCAGGATGGCTTTGGTAATTCAGGGTCTTTTGTGCTTCCATACAAATGTGATGATTTTTTGTTCTATTTCTTTAAAAAATGCCAATAAGATATTGATGAGGATTGCATTAAATCTGTATAATCCTTTAGGTAATATGGTGATTTTAACGATGTTGATTCTTCCAATCTGAAAACACAGAATATCTTTCCATTTCTTTGTATCTTCTTCAATTTCTTTTAATAGGGTCTTGTAGTTTTTGTTATATAGGTTCTTCACATGTTTCATTAAATTTATTTCTAGGTATTTTATTCTTTTTGCTGCAATTGCAAAAGGAATTATTTTTTCCACTTCTTTTTCTGTAACTTCATTATTAAAGTGTAGGAACGCTATGGATTTTTGAACATTGATTTTGTATCCAGAAACTTTATCGTATTTTATTCTTGTTTCTAATAGTGTTCTTGTGGAGTCTTTAGCGTTTTCCATATAGAGAATCATGTCATCTGCAAATAGTTACAATTTTATTTCTTCATTTCCTACTTAGATGCCTTTTATATGTTTCTCTTGCCTGATTGCCCTCGCTAGGACCTCCAACGTTATATTGAATAACAGTGGCGATAGTAAACAGTCTTGCCTTGTTCCTGATCTTAGAAGGAAGGTTTTTAGTTTTTCAACATTAAGTATAATGTTGATTGAGGGTTTTGTCATAGATGGTTTTTATTCTGTTAAGGTACTCTCCTTCTATATCGATTTTGTGAAGTGTTTTGATCATAAATGGATAATGTATCTTGTTGAAGGCATTTTTTTCATCTCTTGATATGATCATATGATTCTTATTTTTTTAATTTGTTTATGTGGTGTATCATATTAATCGATTTGAGTATGTTGAACCATCCTTGTGCCCCTGTGATGAAGCCCACTTGATCGTGGTGTATAATTTTTTTAATATGTTGCTGTACTTGGTTCCCTGGTGTCTTATTTAGGATTTATGCATCTGTGTTCATGAGAGATATTGGTCTGTAGTATCCTTTTTTGTGTGTTATCTTTACCAGGTTTTAGTATCAGGGTAATATTGGCCTCATTAAATATATTGGGTAGTATTGCCTGCTCTTCATTTTTTTTGGAAGAGTTTGAGGAGAATAGATATTAAATCTTCTTCGAATATTTGGTAGAATTCAATGGTGAAATTGTCTGGTCCTGGACTTTTTGGTAGGTTTTTGATGATTGTTTCAATTTTCATACTGCTAATCAGCCTATTTAGATTTTCCAGTTCTTGATTCAGTCTAGAAAGGTTGTATATTTTCTAAGTACTGGTTCATTTTTCTAGGTTATTAAATTTGGTGTTATATACTTTTTCATAGTATTCTTGTATGATCTTTTGTATTTCTGCAATGTCAGTTGTAATTTACCCTCTTTCATCCCTGATTTTGATTATTTGTATCCTTTCTCTTTTTTCTTTAGAGAGTCTAGCCAGCAGTTTGTCAATTTTATTAAGCTTCTCAAAGAACCAACTCTTTGGTGCATTTTTTTTCTATTGTATTTTGTTTTCAATTTCATTTATTTCTGCTATAATTTCAATGATTTCTTTCCATCTGCTGACTTTAGGCTTCATTTGTTCTTCCTTTTCTAGTTTTTTAAATAAAGTGTTGGGTTGTTTATTCAGGCTCATTCTTGTTTTTGGAGATAGGCCTGCAATGATATGAACTTTCCTTAGGACCACTTTTGCCGTGTTCCAAAAATTCATTATCATTTGTTTCTATGTATCTCTTGATCTCTCCTTTTATTTTTTCTCTGACACAGTTATTCTTCAGTAGCATGTTTAATCTCCATGTATTTGTGGTTCTTTCTGATTTCTTTTTGCAGGTGACCTCTAGTTTTAGAGCATTATGATCAGAGAATATGGTTGGTATGATTTCAATCCTCTTATATTTGTTGAGTCTACCTCAACAAATATGTGGTCAATTCTTGAGAATGTTCCATGTGCACTAGAGAAGAATGTATAAGCAGCTGTTTTGAGATGGAAGGCTCTGTAAATGTAAACTATGTCCAGTTGGTCTAATGTGTCATTAAAGGAGGTTATTTCCTTATTGATTTTCTGTTTGGATGATCTGTCCATATCTGCCAGTGAGTATTTAGTTCCCCTACTACCATAGTGTTTTTTATGTTTCTTCCTTTAGTTCTATTAGTAATTGCTTTACATATTTCAGGGCTCCCTGATTGGGAGCATAGATATTAATAATTGTTATGTCTTCCTGGTGCATGATTCCCTTTATCACTATGAAGTGTCCCTCACTTTTTTTATTTGTTTGTTTGTTGTTGTTGTTGTTTTTTAAAACGCCTACAACACCTGGTCTTCCTAGGTAGTCTCCCCATTCAAGTACTAACCAAGCTCGACCCTGCTTAGCTTCCGAGATCAGACGGGATTGGGCATGTTCAGAGTAGCATGGCCGTAGACTTTAGTATCTGCCGTTACCTTTTTTATTTGAAGTCTATTTTGTCTGATATGAGTACTGCTACTCCCACTTTTCTCTGAATGTCATTTGCTTGAAATATCATTTTTCCACCCTTTCACTTTGAGTCTATATTTGTTTTGGAGCTGAGATGTGTCTCCGGGAGGCAACATAGGGTTGGCTTTTGTTTTTTGATCCAATCTGTAGCTCTGTGCCTTTTTATTTGTGAATTTATCTATTTACATTTAGGATGATTATTGATAAATGTGGTCTTCTTATAGACATCTTATCTTTTTCTTTCTGGTGGGTCAGTGTTTCCATTGCTTCCTTGTCCTTGTGTTTCTGTTTTCTTTATATTGGTTGGCTTTTGTGGGTTTTGCTTCTGGTTCTTCTTGTTTTATGTTACATACTTCCATTCTGAATCTTCTGTGTGTGGTTGCCATTATGACTATGTAAAAGATATTTATATATTTACAGTCATCCATTTTCTTTTGCGTGTGCCTTATCTCCATTCCCTTTTATGTATTCGTATCTTTGAATCCTCCCCTTTTCAGTCATTGTTATCTCAATTTGTCTCTACATATACTGAATGTTCATTACTATCTTGCTATAGTAATTCTCTTATTGTTTAAGCTTAGAATGCCCTGTTCTTAGTAAGAATCGCTCTCCCCTGCTTCTATTTGCCTGATAGCCACTTTACTCCTAATTACATATTTTTTGTTTTGTTTTGTTATTTTGTTTTAGTTGAGGTGACACCTTTCAGTATTTCCTGTAGTGCAAACCTCATAGTGGAGCATTCTCTCAATTTTTGTATGTCTGGAAAGGTCTTAATTTCTCCTTTATATCTAAAGTAGACCTTACTTAGCTGGATACATTATTCTAGGCTGATAGTTCCTTTCGCTTAATATTTTAAATATTTGATTTTATACCTTTCTGGCTTGTAAGGTTTGTGTTGAGAATTCCAACTATAATCTAATGGGTTTTCCTTTTTAAGTTACTGTTTTCTTCTTCCTGGCTGCCCTGAGAATTCTATCTTTGTCATTGATTTTTGATAACTTTGATACAATGTGTCTTGGTGAAGGCCTTTTTGGGTTTAGATAAGTGGGTGTTCTGTTGACTTCTTGAATTCCAAGCTCCAGCTTATTCCTTAGATTTGAAAAATCTCGTCCACTATTTGTCTGAAAATGCTTTCTAGTCCCTGTTCCTTTTCCTCTCCTGATGGTATCAACTAGTTCTTGCATTTCTCTTTCATTATTTTTTATTCTTCGGTTTCTCTCTTCTTCCTTCTGATTTATTTCTAGATTTCTGTCTTCAGTATCACTGATCCTTTTCTCCAGTTGGTCATCTCTATTTCCCAAGCTTACTATTTCATTTTTTAGCTCTCGAAGTATGTTTTTTTTAATCTCCAGAAGATCTATTCTGTTCTTTTCAGTCTCCTTGCTCTGCTAATCTAGTTGGTCTTTTAATTCATGAAATTGTTGATATGACTCATTTTGGAATTCATTGAGTTCTTTCAGAAGTACCATCCTGAATTCTCTGTCATTTAAGTCACATATTTCTATGTCTGTAAGCTTATTTTCTGGAAATTTTTCTCTTTCTTTCTGAGATGGCTTGTCACCTTGGTTGTTCATGGTGTTTAATGGACTGTTTCTCCACCTGGGCATTAATAGAAGTGTATTCTACTGTTTTTCCAGAAAGAAGATTTGTTATATAAAGGTGTCTCTTCAGCCCGCTGTAAAGAAATCGCTTTTCTTTTGGTTTCCAGTAGGTGGCATCTAAGCCTCTTGGATCCCTGCTTTATATAAAGCTTAAAAATGCCTTTTTATTTTCTGATAGATATTTAATCACATTTGCTACCCTCAGTTTCAGTCCTTGTCATTATCAGAGACAGTCTCAGCAGCATTTACTCAGATTCCCCTGGGGTTCTGCAGTGTTTGGTCTCGGAGGGTACGGGGTAGGGGGTCCTTTGGGTTGGGATTTGGGGTCTGTGGCTCAGCCTTCCTTTTGTAACCCGGGTCAGTAAAAATCAACTGTCGTTTCTCTGCGGTCCCATTTTGCTTCTCTGCTTTCTGCTCTGATGACTGGGCCCTGCCACTGGCTGTATGGAACTCACAGCACTACCAGACAGGGCTGTTCAGGGAAGTTGTCTCATTGTCACCCTTCCCCCTCCTCCTACAGAGAGCTCTGGAAGCTGCGAGAGGCAGCTTCTTTATTTCCCCCAGTCCACTACCCAAACACTCGGAGTTCTGACCTGTGGTAGTTCTTATGTGCAGGTCCCACGCCCGGACGTGCTGGCGTGCAGTTGGGTGTTTTTGTTGAATTTTAGATGTTTAGCTTATTATTGTTTCGAGGGGAGAGATCTGAGGACATCTCACTCTGCCATGTTTCCCAGAATCTTCCCACAAATATCTTTAAAGTGGTGGAAAGCAAGGACCTACAACAAGATTACTCTACTGAGCAAAGCTATCATTATAATCAAAGAACAAGTAAAGAGCTTCCCAGACAAGAGAAAGCTAAAGGAGTTCATCATCGTCAAGCCAGTATTACAAGAAAAATTATAGGGATTTCTTTAAGAATAAGAAGAAAAAAGGGTCTATGGCCATGCCACCCTGAACAAGCCCAATCCTGTCTGATCTCATAAGCTAAGCAGGGTCGGGCCTGGTAGTATTTGGATGGGAGACCACCTAGGAAGACCAGGTGCTGTAGGCGTGAAAAATAAAAAATAAAAAATAAAAAGGGATTATAAAGTGACAAGGTCCTTGCAATCTGAGAGGTCAACCAAGGGTTACCTCATAAAAAAAAAAAAAAGACTAAAAATATGAATAATAAAATGGCAATAATTACATATCTATAAATAATTACTTAAAATGTAAATGAATTAAATGCTCCAATCAAAAGACAGCGTGGCTGAATGGATAAGAAAACAAGACCCATATATATGCTGCCAGAAGCAACCCACTTCAGATTGAAAGTAAAAGGATGGAAAGTAAAACAATTTTTGAAAATGGAAACAAAAAACATTTTTAAAGCTAGAGTTGCAATACTTTATACCAAACAAAATAGGTTTTAAAATAAAGGCTATAACGAGAGATGAAGAAGGGCACAGTAACAAAACTTCTGGGTATTTATCCAAACATTACTTCAGAAGTACATGTACATCCATATGTTCATTGCAGCATCATTTACAATAGCCAAGATATGGATGCAACCTGGTTGTTCATCAATGGATAGATGTACAAAGAAGAGATGGTACAATAGAATATTTCTTAGCTATTAGAAAGAATGAAATCTGCAACAACATAAATGGACCTAGAGGATATTATGCTGAGTGGAATAAATAAGACAAAGACAAAGGTCAAATCAGTTCATTTACATGTGAACTCTAAAGAACAAAATAAACAAACAAAACAGAAACAAGCTCATAGATACAGAGAACATTTTGATGACTGCCAGAAGGGAAGAAATATGGAGGGTAGGTGAAAAAGGAAAAGGGTTTAAAAAGTACAAATTGGTAATTAAAAAATATTCATGGGGATCTAAAGTATATCAAAAGGAATGTAGTTTATAATATTGTAATAACTATGTACAGTGTCAATGGGTACTACATTTATTGGGGTGATTACTTTGTAAGGTATATAAATGTAATCACTACCTTGCACACCTGAAACTAATATTGGTATGCCAACTTTAATTGAAAATTTTTTAAATTATTTTTTTAAAAAATAAATCTGTCTAACTCTAGAGCTTGTATTCATGATCATGAGTCTACGCTATCATTTACCAATGTCAATAATAACGGGCACATCTTGTTTTATTTCCCTTTACTGCACTTCACTGATATTGTGTTTTTACAAATTGAAGATTTGTGACGATTCTGCATTGAGTAAGTCAGTACCATCTTTCCAACAGGTTCAGATCATAGATACCATTTTTTATCAATGAAGTATTTTTTTAATTAAGGTGGATGCATTGTTGTTGGTGGGTTTTTTTTTTATATATATATAAGGCTATTGCACACTTAATAGACTACAGTACAGTGTGAACATAAATTTTATATGCACTGGGAAATGAAAACATTTGTCTGATTCACTTCATTGCGATATCCACTTTATTGCTGTGGTCTAGAACTGAACCTATCATCTCTAAAGGTATGCCTGTATTAATCAAATTCACTTTTCATAGTAAGATATTTATGCATCATCTTATATTTTTAATACCATCATCTAGATTTTCTAATTTTTCTCAAAATAAATCTCTAAAATGTAATATGCAAACTATCCCTTTACAGTATAGAGGGTCAGAAGGAGTCACTCCAAAATGTGCCTTTATTTTGAGCTAAAGGCAATGAAGACCTTGCTGGCTCACAAAAAACTTTTACATCTCTCTTAAAGAATTTAAATTAGAAGTCTTTCCCATAATGAGTTATCACCAGAATTAACATTTTATGACCTATCTATAGGGCAGGGCAAACTTCTAATTACTGAACATCTGCTCTTTTTATTATTCTGTGAATGACTTTCCTTTTTTTTCCAAGGTGTCTTACCTCATTCTTAGCTCAGAATGTCATATATATCTCATCTTCTCTCCCTGTCTCTGAACCATTCTCGTTTGTGGGGTTCCCATATGTAGATATGTAATTAAATTTGGTTATTTTCTCTTGTCAATCTGTCTCATATAGTTTGTTAGACCAGCAGAAAGAACCTAGGAGATAGAGGAAAGCTTCTTCCTCTCCTACGAGAGAAAAAGAAATTCAGACTATGGGAATTAGATGAGATGATATCAAGCCTTCTAGTTAGCAAGGAGCAGAATGAAGTCACAAACTTCTGACCCTGAATCTCACTTGAAAATTAAAAACTTGTCAATATAAGTTATAAGTAGTAGTAAACATGGTCTACTGGATTGGAAGAAGTTGTACAAGGAGTAAAAACAATAAGATTTCTAATAGAGGCAGAAATTGAGTCTAATGCATCTACTATAGGAAAAAAAGTAAAAAGCTCAAATGGCTAGTTCAGAATAAGTATACTAAGAGCAAAGAACAAAGTTATCATTTAAACTTATGATCACACAAATGAGAAATGAGTTAGCTTGCATCTTCCAGGTTTTAAGAGAGGCGTGCTCCAGTCAATCAAGGATTAATGTAAGAGTAAACCAGAGAAAAGGAAAAGTGTAAATCTGAGCACATTACTTCCTGGCTTTATATCTGCTGAGGTTTTCAATAACCTATATAATAAAGATCAGAATCCTTATGATGGTTTACAAACCTTCCAATATATAAGCCATGACCTTATCTCTAGCCTTATTTTTAGTCATTTCTGCCATCCAACTAAGCTTATTTCAAAGAGTCTATTCAGTTCTCTCTTCTATAAGCATTTAAAACATGTTGTGTGTTTTGTATCCAAAGACAAAATGAAAGTATCCGACTTAGTTTAGCAATCACCATCCAGTACTACACAAAAGCTCTGCTCATAGGCAAGCAGGTAGGTAATAATCATTTATTCATGTGCCATTCTCTTCTACTGTGATCCTAGGTGATCTGTGGCTATAAAACTATCTGCGGTTACGTTCTTCAACAAGTGTTTGTGGGAGTGGAATGCCCAGCCTATGGTGGAAAATTCCAGCAGAAGATTCCAATGAAATGCAGAGCAGGCAAACAAAATCATCGTTAGCAGCCCCTCAAAGATACAGTCATGCGTCATCACATAGTGCCTTAAGGCTGAGTCAATGAATTTTTAATTATTCCATATAGGTTAGTAGGTACAAAGAGGCTAAATAATGAACTCGTATTAATGCCTTAAATAAGCAACAATCATTAGCAAAGTCATTAATTGAGGTTATGTTTACTCTTTTATCATCAATTCTAATTATTTGTTTGGACTGAGATTCTGCTATTACTAGTCCACAAGGTAGGCAGTAAAGGAAAATATGCTTACGTTTTTCATGTACAGATTGCAGAATTTTGCCAAATTGAGTTCCAGTCTGACTTACTGTTTTAATAACAAGGTTGCTATGGAGAGGTTTTTCTTTATAACAGATATAGGAACCTCATTAGTGAATTTGCTAATTAGTTTGGCTTTAACAAGTAAACCATTGAAATAGGGAGACAACTAAGTTTTGCTAAAGAAACAAGGTTATCTTCCATCTCAAAAATCCTTGCACTTATAATGAGATATATTATTTTTATATCAATGTATGAATAATCTTTAAAAAATAAATTATAACATGGCTGCCACATTTTAAAATTTCACATCACTGTAACCATATTAAAACCTGACCACAAAATTGATCATAACATCTATTACCATTGTCCCTTTCAAAATAATTATTAAATATATTGAAAGTTACATTTGCATATAGCTCTATTTTAATTATACTAAACACGCTGACAACTATCATTAAACCAGTTTGTTTCATGGCTTGGAACATTCCAAATAAACCATATATTTTGGAGTTCACTGTGATTAAATTTGACTTGTCAATTAATCAACTAATTAAAATATTTTCACATATTGATTTTTTTCACATTGCATAAATTAAGTGAAATATTTCAATAGATTTTGCCACTTATTGCCCTATCATATTATTTTTGCTTTCTCATTTCTTTAGTGCATTAGTCAAGGAATCATTAGGAAAACACAAATATTTCAATGAGCAGACTTATAAAAGAACTCCACTTCCAGAGGAGTGGACAGGAATAAGAAAATAAGGAATGGTGAGATACCTGACGCAGCAATGTAAAACTATCACCACTCCTAGGAATAAAAAGACACGAACAACATTTTCCACCATGAACTGGAACTTTGGAGGAGTGGCCAGCTGACATATAAACATTGCCAGAAACCCCATAAAGAAGAAAAGAGCAGGGAAGAGATACTATGATCTTTTACTCCATTCTGCCAATGGCTCCCATTGGCTTGACCTAATCAGAGGACAGTAAGCTAAGGAAATTTGAAGATGCAAATCCACAAGGCTTAGCCTCTTAGGTCAGAGCACAGGAGAGAGTGGATTGGGATAAGGCAAACACAAAATTTAGCACAATTAGTAATATAAAGAGATATAAATAGTACTACATGGGCATATGTTTTTCTAAGAAGGCTTTTTATTATGAAATTTTTTCTTTTGTATTAAAATTAAATTAATTATACAAAAAAGTATAGAGAATACTCTAGAAAGTACCATTTTACCAGTTTCTTCTAATCTTAAAAAAATTACCCACTTTTGCTTCATATCTTTAAAAAAATATATATATATATCATATATAGTTAAAGCCCTCCATAGAATTTGAACCTGGCCCCCTCCTTTGATTTATGTATATTTCATTCAATTTATAATCAATAATTCCACAAGTGTGTTTAGAATTTTACTTTGTATTTATAAATGATGTAAAATACATAATTGTATAAATGTATATAATTATATAAACAAATATAAACTATACAGTATTATATTGTTTTATGTATGTATGGTTTAGTCTTCAAATAAATTGCATTAAACTGTATATATTTTTACAGATTCACTTTTCTCATAACTATAATTTAAGCTTATTCAGAAAGATAATAAAAATTCTAGTTCACGTATTTTAGCTTCATCATATTTCATTGTAGTTGATATAAAAATTTTCTTATGAATTCTCACATAGAAAGGTATATAAGAGGTTTTAAATTTTAACAATTGGAAGCAATCCTATAATTGACATAATTATGATTCTCTCTTTGTCCCTTCATGATCTGCTCAACGTGGTCGGGCATATACCATTTCACTTTATGAGAGTGTGCTTCTACACTTTCTTAGTTTGTGACCGTGTGGCTTGCTTGAGTCACATAATCACCTAGTTTTCTATAATCTGACAATCAGTTTCTGGCAGTGTGAGAACTATTTCTTAAGTGTTGCTATTTTATAAAGAGCATATAATTTTGGAATAAAATCCAGTTGCTCAGTTTTGGCTATTGATAACAGCTGACTGAAAACAAGGAGAATAGCTGGAAATAATATAATGCAAATTTATTAGAAAGCAACAGAAAATTGTCAGAGTTGTAAAGAATTATAAAACAAAGATATAGAATAAAACTATAAAACTAGAGGAGGTGAGGTTGGTATTTACAGGTTTTTTAACCTGAAAATTCTAGAGAAGACTGAGAGGTCAGGTAATTGAGCAGTGTTTTCAACAGGTTGGAAAGATAAAGACTGGAGTTTAAGCTCATAAGTAGAGAAGCCCTGAGCATCTCCATGAGGTGTGAGGCTTAGATTAAAATAGTTACAATCCTTGATTGAATTAAATTAACCCAGGATTGTAGAGATTTTAGGCTAGTCACCAGCAGATATCAAGTAAAAATCTTCTCTGGAGGGAGAATAGTATCTAGCAATTCAACTTATGTCTATAGATTGTATGTGTACTATCTAGTACTCAATCAAAAATAACCATGCATTCTTGTGTAGCTAAAAATGGAAGAGATTGCAAACCCAAAATAATTAAGCAATAAGAGAGTAAGACCATGTAGTTCTTTATGTTATTCATTAAATATTTTTATTGCACTTAATATAGGCTAGCTCATATTCCGAGTACAAAAAAAAAAAAAAAACTAAACCCATGTAAGTCATAACAACCCTAGGAAGTGGGCATTATTACTCCCCTCTTTTTATAGATGGAGGTGTCTGTGGTAGACATAATAAAGCCCCCCGAAGATGTTCACATCTTAACACCTGAAATCTGTAAATATATTGCTTACATGGCGAAAGACATTTTACAGTTCTAATTAAGTATCTTGAGATGGGAGGATTACTCTGGATTATGCAGGTTTGCCCAATGTGATGAGCCACAAGTGTTCTTATAAGAGAGAGGTAGAGGGTTAGAGTCAGAAAAGATTATGAACAAAGCAGAGATGATGAGAAGGAGTCATGTGAAAAGAATGCGGATGGCCTTTTGAAGCTGGGGGGGAAAAAAAAGGAAATGGATCATACCCTAGAAGCTCCAGAAGTTCAGCTCAGTTGATTCTCCCAAGACTGCAGTCTTGGCCAATAATTTGACCACAAATTTGTAAAAAACCTTGAGCCAGATAATCCAGCTAATATTTGTTGTTTTAAGTAGCTATCTTTGGGGATAATTTGTTATGTGGTGATAGATAACTCATGCAATCTTCTATTAGGTTAATAATTTTAGATGTACATTATATCTAAATGTATCCTACACATCACTTTTTATTTTTCATCTCATCTATTTTAATTTCTTCATCTTCATTTTTCTGATTACTTTTTAACTGTGTTCACTTTACCTATCCATTACCTATCCATTTTTATTCCAAAAAATATGTATTTTTAAGTTCACTTATTAATATTTGACTCATTTTCTAATTAGCTTTGTCTTTTAAAAATAATCACATTATCTAATTTTTATTTTTAAATTATGTATGCATATATACACATATGTACATATTTAATTAATATTCAATATTTTTTATTTGATTTTAAAATATATGGAATAAACAGGCACTATATCTAGTAATTATTTCTGTTGTCTATCAAGCATAGTAGTTTATGTTTTTGTTTGTTGGGGATCTTTGCTGTCTCATTCTTTCTTTACCACAGTCATAGAAATCCTAAAGGCCTGACTTGGGGATCTTTTACTCTAGAAACGATTTTTATTCACTTGTGATGGGAATCAAGGGTATTGCCAATCTGGGACCACTTTAGCCTCCTTTGAAAATTGTAGACTTATTATAAAAACGTCATAACTTAATTCTGCCACTTGGCAGTTGGGACTGTTGTAGTGCTATTGTTTCCATTGTCCCTTGAAATCTCACTACATAGTTTATGTTTAAGTGTGTATAATGATGGATAATCCTTATAGATTTCTTTTACTTTGTGGGAGTTCACAAATATATGAAAAGGAATGATTCATTGAAGATGTAGTTGTTTTATAGTGGGAGTTGCTTCATGGTGTATAGTCTACCAAATTGCCGAAAGCAGACATTTTTGTGTTCTTAATTACTTCAAATTATTCTATCACATGATTTTGCTTATTTAATTTACATAACAACTCGGCATAGATGGCCACTCAAGTCATTTCTTTTTCACTTGTATGATAACACTGAGATACACATTTGTCTGTATAATTTAAAATATATACCTGATTATATATATATGCTCCTCTCTTCTCCTCTCCCACAAAAGGGGAAAAAAATGGATTTTTTTTTTTCCTTGTCAGCCTCCCCGGCATCAACACACTGGCCTTTACACTCAGAAGGTCTTGGGCTCGAGCCCCAGAGGAGCCACGGCCCATACCCCGGGTACACCAGGCTCCCCAAGTGTACCAGGCCCCAGATGTGTGCCACGAGCGCATGGGAGAAGATGCCTGCCTTCAGAGATCCAGTTCTAAAAAGGGGGAGATGGAAACATCAATAGATCAGGTGTGGAAGTTGGGGGATAATTAAAAAAAATTTTTAAAAAAGCTAGAAGCTAGAAGCTAGAGCAGTTAAGCTAGCACATCAAAACATATCTTTTGAATAAAAAATTGACAGTATGTACATTATTTACAAAAAAAAAAAGGAAAAACCAAGTTAAAATCGTGTGTGTGTGTGTGAAAGAGAGAGAGAGAGAAGCTGGTGGATGGCACGAGGGTAGTCTAGTAAAGAAGCAGGTACGAAACAGTTCCATTTGAGCTAAAAAGGATTTCTAATTTGAACTTGTTAAGGCTGAGAACCAGAGGAGAAAGTAAAGGGGAGACAGCAAGGGATTCGTCAGGAATCAAATCCACAATGTGATCAATCCCCAAGCCAAACTGCAGGTCCCAGATAAAATCTAATGGCTGATCTAGATGTGCTCAAGTGGCCAGGAAAAAAAAATCAAATCCAGAGGAGGGTAGAGCTCTACAAATTTAATCACTGTATCAAAATATTCAGAAATTTAAAGGTTTAAAATTATATCGTCAAATTGTATTCCAGAAAATGTCTATAATTTGGACTCTCACCAGCAGTGTAGAAGAGTTCATATATTTAATTTTAGTATGATTAATTTATCAAAATTATTATTATTATATTATTTGGTATGTGAGCTCTAGTACATGGAATTAGTTAATTGCTTCGGTGAACATGGCAGAGAGAAATTAGGAGATGTTCTTGTACGGCATGAGTAAAACTCTTCAAGGATGCCTTTTGTTCAGTCTGAGAAGATCATAGAGCACTTGACACAAGGTGTATAAAAGAATATGAGAAAATGAGGTCATGAAATTAACTACAACAAATTAACAATATCAATTTTGGAGATTTGTTGAGAGCTTATCCAGTTTATAGGATGAGAAATCTTAATAAATTAATCATCCTCCATATCACATAAACATTTTTAAAATGTAATTTTTCTAAGAAAAATAATCTATACAGGAGTTTACTTCTACTAGCTAAAGTAAAAGGGACAAAAAATGATTTTATTAAGAAAACCACTTTTACTTACATTACTGCTGACAGGGCCAAAACCAGAAAAACAAATGTGTTAGGTTTCAGCTGACCAAATGATTAACTTGGCAAAAGTCAAAGCTGCTGACATAATAATAAGAAAAGATTTATTTGCAAAAGATTGTTGTTGCCTCTGCAGAAGATTATGTAACTGTATGCTATATATTTTT